>NC_084486.1:53369651-53675128 GCF_030035675.1 Rhineura floridana
CTTGCTGAGTATGTTTGGTGAAGTCAGAGGTGTCAAGTTTTTGTGTGTGTCTCTTTTCCCAAACCCTACTGCATATTTTCTGATCATTTAGAACTACCCAGGAGAATTTGCTGTGTTAATTAATTGAGGCTCTTTAGCAGTATTAATAGCACCAACCTCTTTTCTCGAGTATAAAGCTGAGTTGGTTAAATTAGACTATTGACAGGGGGAGGTAATTCACTGCCTTTAATTGTCTTATTAGCTTGCATGCAGCCTTTTCTGGGGGTCTGAGTATGAAAATAAATACACATTGAGGTGCTTTTTTTTAAAGCACAATATAAACAGAAAGGTAGACAGTGATTGTTCCAAAAGCTGTACCGACTCCAGTACTATTGAGCTGTTTTGCATTATAGATGCTGTGCAGAGATGAATTGTCTGGTGGCAACATAGCTGTAACTCAGATGACCAATATTTTACTTTCTTTTAAAAACAAATTAAAAGATATTAGATTAATGACTGCCAACAACATGCCTGAGAGATCCACATGTACAGTGCCGTGTGAAAAATGCGTTGGAGGTGTGCTTCTGAATACCAGTCGCTGGAAACAGCAAGTAGGAAGAGTTCCATTGCACTCAGACCCTGCTTGCAGGCTTCGCATAGGCATCTGGTTGAACAATGTGACAATGCTGGATGAGACGGGCTACTGGCCCGATCCACAGGGACAGTGCCAAAGGGCCCCTCATATAGGTGGGAGAGTAGTTCTCTCCTGCTATGATCCGTGGCAGAGTCCCTGCCATGGATCACAGGGAGGGAGTGTCCAGGCTGCCCGCCCGCCCGCTCCACCTATGTCTCTCTCCTGTCTTCTGCAGCTGTGCGCACTGTGCGCACACGGATGCCATAACCAAGATGGCAGTGCAGGCTCATCTGGTGCTCCTACTGCCATCTTGGTTGATGGTAGGCATGTGCATGCACTTAGCGTACTGCGTATGCATCCCATCAACCAAGATGGTGGCAGAGGCATCAGCCCCTTAGAGAAGCCTCCACTGCCATCTTGGTTGATGGAAGCTGTGTGTGTGCAGCACGCACAGCAGTAGGAGACAGGAAAGAGGTAGGTGGAACAGGCAGGAGCTACATGCCCGGGCAGGCTGGTGCTCAAGGGCCTCACAATGCCTGGCGCCAGCCCTACTAATCCAGCAGGCTCTTATGTTCTTACAACAGTGCTGTCCCACACAGCTGGGATGTCTGTGCAAGTTTATTATTTATTTATTTATTATTTGATTTATGTCCTGCCCTTCCTCCCAGCAGGAGCCCAGGACGGCAAACAGAAATGCTAAAAATACTTCAAAACATCATAAAAAGACCTTAAAATACATTAAAACAAAACAACTTTAAAAATATTTTTTAAAAACATCTTTTTTAAAAAAGGGTTAAAAGCATATTATGAAAGAAAACATATTAAAAGCAATTCTAACAAAGATGCAGACTGGGATAGGTCTCAACTTAAAAGGCTTGTTGAAAGAGGAAAGTGTTGAAAAGGTGCCGAAAAGATAGCAGAGATGGCGCCTGCCTAATATTTAAGGGGAGGGAATTCCACAGTGAAGATGCCAGCACACTAAAGGTCCGCTTCCTATATTGTGCAGAACAAACCTTCTGATAAGATGGTATCTGCAGGAGGCCCTGACCTGCAGAGCGCAGTGATCGACTGGGTATATAAGGGGTAAGATGGTCTTTCAGGTATCCTGGTCCCGAGCTGTATAGGGCTTTGTACACCAAAACTAGAACCTTGAACTTCGCCCAGTAGCAAATGGGCATCCAGTGCAATTCTTTCAGCAGTGGGGTGACATGTTGGCGATACCCTGCCCCAGTGAGCAGTCTCGCCACTGCATTTTGCACCAGCTGCAGCTTCCAGACCAACCACAAGGGCAGCCCCACATAGAACACATTACAGTAATCAAGCCTGAAGGTTACCAGTGCGTGGACAACAGTGGTCAGGCTATCCTAATCCAGAAATGGCCGCAGCTGTCTTATCAGCCGCAGCTGGTAAAAGGTACTCCTAGCCACGGAGGTCACCTGGGCCTCTAGTGACAAAGATGGATCTAGGAGCACCCTCAGCCTACAGACCTGATTTTTCAGAGGGAGTATGACCCCATCCAAAGCAGGCAACTGACCAATTATCTGAACTCGGGAACCACCAACCCACAGCGCCTCCATCTTGCTAGGATTCAGACTCAGTTTATTGGCTCTCATCCAGCCCACCACCGAGTCCAGGCAGCGGTCCAGGGCTTGCACGGCCTCTCCCAATTCAGATGTTATAGAGAAATGGAGCTAGGAATCGTCAGCATACTGCTGACACCTTGCCCCAAATCTCCTGATGATTGCTCCCAAGCACTTCATATAGATGTTAAACAGCATGGGGGACAAGATGGTACCCTGCGGCACCCCACAGCACAACTGCCAGGGGGCCAAAAGACAGTCACCCAATGCTATTCTCTGAGAGCGACCTTGGAGATAGGATCGGAACCACTGTAAAACAGTTCCTCCAATACCTATCTCACCAAGTTGGTCCAGAAGGATACCATGGTCAAATGGTATCAAAAGCCACTGAGAGATCACGTAAGAGTTACAGGGTCACACTCCCCCTGTCCTTCTCCAAATAAAGGTTGTCCATTAGGGCAACCAAGGCCGATTCAGTCCCATAACCAGGCCTGAACCCAGACTGGGATGGGTCAAGATAATCTGTTTCATCCAAGAGTACTTGCAATTGCTGTGCCACAACCCTCTCAATCACCTTCTCTAAAAAAGGGGTATTTGCGACTGGTCGGTAGTTGTCACAAACCAATGGGTCCAGGGTGGGTTTTTTGAGGAGTGATCAAATCACCACCTCTTTCAAGGCGCCTGCAACCACTCCCTCCTGCAATGATATGTTGACCACACTCTGGATCCACTGCCATGTGGATGGGGTCAGATGTGTGGTTCTTCCTCACCTGAACATCTCTTCAGGAGGGTGCTGGTTGTGTGAGAAAAATTCGTCATCAACTGTGTGCATGTGGTTGTGATATATATGTACCATGAATAAGCAGCTCCTATGCAACTTTGTATGCACATGAAAGGAGCCTTAATAGTGGGGATTTTATCATCTGTAGCTTATCATGCTGAGGTGAAGAAGCTTCCATTTCTGAAAAGGTTCCATCTGCATAACTACTAAAAAAAAATGAAGCGGCTTTGAGTCGAGTGAGGCCACTGGTTGATTTAGCCCAATATTGTCTATTCTGTCTGAGGTCTTTTCCTGGCATTCTATCTAAGATCCTTTTAACTCATTGGTGGAGAACCTCCAGCCCAGATGGCTATTCTAATGTAGAAATGTGTGGCTGCTAGTATAAGTTTTACAGGTCATACAGGTGTTTCCCCCCCCAAGCTATGCTGAATGAGCAACAATGTCCATTTCCCAACAAGCTAATGATCCTATTGCTATTGGATGGATTCTATTTATGTGAGTGTTGTGGGTGCCTATTGAATAGTGTCAGTGACATTACTAGTGATGAGTAGCATAGCTTTTCTGCTCCCCATTCCCCAACTATCCAAAAAGGAAAAACCATTCTGATTCATCATTGTGCCTTTAACAGCAGCTTAGTATGCTAAGTGACTGTGACCAATTTCATGCACTGTTTTTGTATAAAGATAAAGTAAGATAATGCCTATGTGGTGAATTTGCTTCACAGAATCCCACAATGAACTCCACCCATGACTTACCAGATACTCCACTATCATCTTGCCATATGCCTATTGAACATACGTAGCATATTCTAGACTACATGAACGTACAATGGGAATGCAGAAAATTGCCATGGGTAGGACAGGGCTACTTTGAAGAATCTGGAAACACCGAAGTTGGCAACAGTTGCTTAATAAATATTGCATTTATTAAATAAATGAAACATATCCAGGGAACCAAAGCAAGTCTTCTATTATTTAAGAATGTTTCTGTTTGCACTGATTCTGTTTGGATGCCTGTGAATATATGACTCACATTTGCAAGATAGCTTTCACCAGGCATAGCTCTGTAATGTTAAAGAGTGTAACTTGCATAATTGAATTGCCTTCACTTCAAGTGAAAGAAGAAAGTAGAAGGGAAGCCATGAGAGATGGGTGAACTTCCCCCAGCTCTCTTCAGATTAGGACTGACAGTTGTGAGCAAATGTGGGCAACACATGGAAAAAGTAAAATTCTAAATTTGCTTGTCATTATCTACCCTCCCCTCCAAATCTCTTAACAGGTGTTGTTGCAACTTCCCTCTCCCTCTCTCTGGCTGCATACGCACCATAAATTTAAAGCACACAACCTCTCCCAAAGAATCCTGGGAACTGTAGTTTGTTACGGGTGTTGAGAATTATAGTTCTTTGAGAGGTAAACTACAGTTTGCAGGATTCTTTGGGGGAAATCATGTACTTTAAATGTGCTTTAAATGTATGGTGTACACACAGCCTCTCTGTCTCCTCCTCTTCTACAATAGCTTCTGCGGCCATGGGGGACTCTCTCTTGTCCCCTCCTTCTCTTCTCTCTTGTTTTCTCTTTCTGTTCCTTCTTCTCTCTTGCTCCTGGAATATTGGAGAATGTAATTTTTCCAGGGGCACCTAAGATCCAAGCCAGAGGTGATCTGGAGGTCATGATGCTCGCCTTTTTTTCAGATCTACACACTGAGATTTGCACTCTGAGCCAAGGAATCACAAAGAAACTTTGTGATGTCTCTAGAGGCCATAGCTTGCCTCTCTGCAACCTGTAGCTATGAATCAACCTGCTCCACATCACCTCTTTTACAGCTACAACCCCCAATACACATGCACACTTCTTCTGACAAACTCACTCAAGATAGCAAGGGGAACGTAATAGAAATGCCAAGTTGGTGTGTCAGAATCTATACATAGTTCCTTTGTTTTGACAACTGGCATACAGTTTATGTTAGCACTTCCTTATGTATTAGCGAATGTCTTGCAGTATGTATGAACCAACAGTTTCAGTGAAGCAAGGCACTAAAGAGACAGGATGATTCTCAGGATTGAGACTGGGCAATCCTAAGTATGTAAGGACAGAAGAGTGGCCCTGCTGGATGAGACCAAGGCTCCACTTGGTCTAGCATTTAGCCACCAACCAGGTGCTTCTGGGAAGCTCAGAAGCAGGTCTTGAAGGCAATATCCATCTCTTCAGCTCCCTGTTCCTAGCAGAAATTGGTATGCAGTGGCACACTGCCTCTGAACATGGAGGATCTATTTAACTATCATGGCTATTAGCTATTAATAAGCCAATTCTCCATGGATTTGTCCAATTCCTTTTAAAAGTAATCTAAGCCAGTGGCAATCAGTGTATCTTGTGGCAGTGAATTCCATGGATGAATTTGTATGCTGTTTTGAATCTACTGTCAGTCAATCAATGTTACTGGGTGACCTCAAGTTCTAGTGTTCTGAGAGGGGGGGAATGCTGCTTATTCATATTCTCCATGGCATGTATAATTTTACAAACCTCTATCATCTTCTGCTTTAAAGTGTAATCCTTCACAAATTTACTCAGAAATAAGTCTCGCTTAATTCAAGAGGACTTACTCCCAAGTAAGTGTTCATAGGATTGTAGACTCAGTCCTCTTTTTCTTTCTTTCTTTCTAAACTACCCCACTGCCTTCATAAGGAAGGTGATCCAACTGGTGATGTAAGAAGACATCAATTTTCATTCTGCTCCATATATGTCGTGTGCAGTACTATTTCCATTAAGCTGAACTTTGGCTTCCAACAAAACCTACATTATTCATCTTGCTGTCTGCTATGGCAAAATTTTACGTAATCATTATGTTATGTTATTTATTTATTTATTGCATTTGTATACCGCCCCATAGCTGAAGCTCTATTTCACACCATTCATTTCAATGCGAAGGAAACAATGCAAATTGGGGGGAAAAGTCATTAATGACATATCATTGTGGACTGAGAACAACAACAGTGAATACTAATCATATTCACTGGATTGATTTCTGTTTCAGACATGGGATGAATAAGCAAACATCGGCAATTTCCACCCTCTTTTCTGTTTTCAGCAGAATTCTCCAACATCCCTAGCTCCAACTCTTTGATCATTTTGTTTGTCCTTTTCTACACCTTTCTCAGCTATTACCATATCCTTTTTGAAATGGGGTAAAACCACTGCCTTCTAGTCCTGAAGTGAGGGGAGAGATACTGCCTCATGGTGGATGCATAATTTGCATGGACATACAAATCTCCAGGTGAGAAAAAGATGTGAAGTCTAATGCTCAGCCATAACTTCTGTGCTACGTATTAACCTTCTTATTAGGGGCAGACATTAAGACTGCAGTCTAGTCTGAATCAGAATAGTTATCCAGGGAAACGTAGAAACTCACTATTGTCAGTGCTGCTTCCCTAGAGCATTTTATTGTCCTTGTATTGTGTTTGTTGTTACTTGTATAAGCATCAGGATGACAAATTGTGGTTGTTGGCTTGCCATTTGATCAGATACAAGTACAAGATGTTTCCTAAGCAGATCAAGAACAGGTATTTGATTTTTGTATAACAGAGGGTGCAAAGTCAATGATGGAGAGTTTGCTAGCAGAAAGAGATAAACAACACCATCCATCCCTTGCCCATATCATCAAGAGGGGAATTTCACACCTTAGAAAAACTGTCCTGTTTCTCCAAAGCAATGGAAAGAATTTTTCTGTAGGTGGACAATTTGTCTGTACCTAAGTTCTATTGATTTCAATTAAACCCAGAATAGCTTCACAGTGTACACAGTGATATTTGCTGAACTTACTCCAGTGTTTTAAAACAAATGTGTAAAATATGACTAATGTGTCTTTAACCACCCATGTACAAGTGGCTGTGAGCCCCAGACCAATTTGTGTTTAAAGACACATATTTATAGTTCCCACTTGATGTGTCTGCTGTGGACATGTGACAGGTATAAAAGTGTAACAGCAATGTACAAGCAACAAACACAATGTTCACAATAAAGCTAACTTCTTACAATGATACTTTAGTGCAGTATCAATGTCTCGGTGGATAGTGAAATCTATTTCTAATCAATATACTATAAAGGCAGCTTAGCCCATAACAATAGTGAGTGATCTAGTTATATTGTTGCCTTAAGAGTATACAATCCTTGGATAACTAGGATTTATGAACTAGAGCAATTTATGAAGAGGAGATGGCTTGTGGACCCTTTGTAAAAGGAATAATCCCCAATTTGCATCTGCCTACAATTGACTATTGTATTTGCCAATAGCAGGTGTTCAGACTCCTTAGTGTAACTGCATCCCAGGCCAATCATGTCCTATTAATTTCAATGGGATATACTTCCCAGTAATTTTTGCTTAGTATTGCAGCCTAAAGAAGCAATCCAAATCGCAGATGCTGACCAGCAGGGCTTTATAGAGTAGTGGGGGCACTGCTACATCCGTAGCCCTGCTGCACACAGGTGAAGGGGTGCAACAGGACGATCATTGCACCAGCTTGGAGCTGGTGCAGCAATCAGGTTGGAGCTGGTGCAGCAATCAGGTTGGACTCAGCGCTGTCATGCAATGGCAGTGGGATCTGTTTCAAATCCAGTGGATCCCAGGCCAACTCATTCTCTTCCCACTTCTCAAACATTCTTGGGCATTCCGCTGCCTGCTGCCAGCTGGGATTCTACCAGAGGCACCTCTGCCCACATGGACTGTTGGTGGAAGGGGAAGCTTTGCACCAGCAGAGTGACATTTGTCTTACTCCATTGCTGGTGGCTGGTGGGAGGCTGATTTAGCTGGCAGACTGTGACGCCCTTCCCTGGCTCTCCCTGTCAGGTTCCTACCTGCTCGTGGCTACTGCCTGTCACTAGGCACCACCAGGGACTCCACCAGTCCAGACTGTCCTTTTTTATAGTTTTTCTCTCCGCTCTAGCATAGGCCTCACCAGATCCCCATGCTAGGCAGCACCACCAGTCACGTCCTATAACCAGTATCCCCAGAGACTCTGCCTGAGTCTCTCTCAATCAGGTACCCTCTGTGACTGCGTGCTTAAGCTGTCCCCAACCCCCTTGTATCACTGCAGATAACTCATAACTCAGGGTTGCTCTAGATACTTATGAATGTTATAATCTCCTCTTCACCGCTGCCACCATTTGTTACTGTTTCCCTTCAGCCTTGGTCATTACCTTACCCTCCCTTCTGGTCTGTGAAACCCCAGCCAAGGATCAGGCCTTTGGTAAACCAAATATAGTTTTTATTAAATAACAGAGATAACAAGATTACTTTTCTAATGGTACTTAAGCATATGGTTTCATCTATTTCTGTGATACTTGACTTATCATGAACTAGAACTCCCACTCTCTCTTTCTCCACACGCTCCTGACATCCACCTCCAAACACCACCAAACACTTCTCAAACAACCCAGCAACGTCCACCCAGATTCACCACAGATTCTCCACCTAGATTCAACTGTCATTCTTCCATTTATACTCCCAGCCATTCAAACACTCAGCCAATCATCCAGCATTCTACTGCTCATTTACTCCTCCCTCCTCTTTCATTCCACTTACCATGTATCTTCTATACAAACAGCACTTACCATATATACATTAATACAGGAACATCACATTCCCCCCCCCTTAAAAATAACGGCAGAGTATTATTCCTGCTCTAGGATTCATACGCTGCGTTAACAATAAAACAAGTCTCTCTGCGGAAAATGTCTTTCTTTGTTCCTCCATCTGGTCACGTCACTGCAGTCCCAGCCACCTGCCTTGACAGTCCATCGGCCAATACATTGTCCTTGCCTTTTATGAACTGGAAGTCCACGATAGTCTTGTAGGGCCCATGACCACCTCTGCAGCATAGTATTATGGTTTTTCATAGTCTGTAACCATAACAAGGCCCGGTGATCCGTTGTTACCGTAAATCTTCGTCCCCACACGTATGGGCGCAACTTGTTCAGTCCCCACACGACCGCTAGGCACTCCTTTTGGACCGACAAATAGTTTTTCTCCCTCGTTGTCAGCTTGCGACTCAGATACACCACTGGATGTCTGGTGCCTTCTCTCTCCTGCAGCAAGACGACTCCCAGCGCGAGGTCCAACACATCTGTAGCCACGATGAATGGTTGCTCATAGTCTGGTGCTATTAATATAGGTCCTTGGCACAAGGCTTGCTTCAGCAGATCAAAAGCCTTCTGACATTCATCCGTCCATACCACACGCTCAGAACACTTTTTCTTTGTCAACTCACGCAAGGGGTTGCGATTTCCCCAAAATCTTTCACAAACTTTCTATAAAAACCAGCCACACCTAGAAATGCCCTAACTTGTTTTTTAGTTAAGGGCATAGGCCACGATTGTATTGCCTCCACCTTGCTCCATAAGGGGGTGATTTTCCCACTCCCCACCTTATGTCCTAAATAGATTACTTCCTTTAACCCAAACTGGCATTTCTTAGCTTTTATTGTGAGGCCTGCTTTTCTTAATGCCTCTAATACTGTTGTTAGGTGTTGGACATGCTCAAGGCACCGACTTGCTAAAAATGGCCACGTCATCTATATAGGCCACTGCAAAATCTGACATGCCTCACAACACAGTATTGATTAGCCTCTGAAACGAACTTGGTGAGTTCCTTAGTCCCATGGGTAAGGTCACAAACTCATATAACCCATCTGGTGTACTGAAGGCAGTTTTGGCTCTGGATTGCTTGTCTAGTTCCATTTGCCAAAATCCCTTACAGAGATCTATTGTAGAGATAATGGTTGCTGCCCCCAATAACTCTAACATTGTGTCTACCCTAGGCATAGGATACGCATCTGGGACAGTAATTTTATTAATTAGTCGATAATCAATGCAAAATCTTGTCGTTCCATCTTTTTTCGGAACCAGGACAATACTTGAGGCCCAGGGACTGATGGATTCCCTGATCACTCCTAGTTCCAGCATATCTTCGACCTCCTTTTTGATTTCACTCAAAACTTTCCCATTCACACGGTACAAAACGGATCTGATTGGGGCATGATCTCCAGTATCAATGGAATGTTTGGCTATACTGGTTCGGCCAGGTTTATTGCTAAAGAGATTCCCATAGTTTTTCAAAACTCTCAGAATCTCTTCTTTTACTTCCTCCTTCACCTCCTCTGACCATTCCAATTGATCTACCCCTCCTTTGTCTTTGCTTTCCTGAATCAAATCCGGAAGTTCAGGCCCACTTCCCTCAGGGAATAAGGTAACTTGCAACACCTTTGCATCCCTGGTATGGTAAGGCTTTAACATATTTACATGAACCACTTTGTTTTTGTTTAATTGGTCTGTGGTGATTACATACGTCACTGTGTCAAGCTTTTCTCTTATGGTATATGGTCCTTCCCAGTTAGCCTGTAATTTATCATGTTTCCTGGGTATGAATGCCATAACCATATCTCCCACATCATACACACGTTCCCTGGCTGTTCTGTCATACCAGTAACTTTGCTTCTCCTGTGCTTGACTCAAATTCTTTTGCACAGCTTCCATCATCGATGTTAATTTGCTACGGAAGTCTAATACAAAATCAACTACAGATGTTTTGTACTCTCCCAGGGTTCCTTCCCATGAATTTTTTAACAGTTCCAAAGGTCCCCTCACTTTTCTAGTGAACATCAGTTCAAAGGGTGAGAAGCCTGTTGACTCCTGAGGGACTTCTCTGTATGCGAATAAGAAGCACCCCAAACATTCATCCCAGTCTTGTGGGTGATCTTGAACATAACTTCTTATCATGCCCTTCAGAACCCCATTGAATCTGGTTCTGTATTTGCTAGGAACTATCAATTGCTTCACTGGTTCACATTCATCCTTTCTCTCAGCAGGCATACACAGTCTATATAAAATCCCATTCTCACACACAATTTGATTCCTCAGCTTGTCAGTAAAGGGAATCTTTTGTGTCAGGGCTTGGTCCTTTATTTGCTTTAAACTTGTATCCCTATTCAGTTCTTCCCTGAATTGCTCTGCCTCTTCCCCAGAGACCAGTTGATACAGTTTGTCTCCTTCAGCAGGCCTTCTAGGGGTTGCTATGGTGACCGTAGGCTCAAAAACAGGTTGCACCCTGTTTTCTTCAGCCTCTGTTAACATGGCTTCTGTCTCTCTGCCAAGTTGTTGTCTGGTTACCACATATATTTTTCCTTGTGCCCCCATTACATCTCTTCCCAGTATCACTGGTTCTTGTTGTTGGGCATTAATACCTACTTTATATTTTCCCTCTCGGCCTCTCCACTGCATTTTCACTAGGGCCATGGGTAAATTTTCTGGTTGACCCCTCACTCCTTGGATAGTCACCATTTCCTGAGGTAATATTTCCTCAGATTTTATTAAATCTGGCCTCAGTAACGTCTGAGCGGCACCAGTATCAAGTAATGCCCAATAATTTGCCCCTTGAACACACACTTCTTCTCTTAGACTTGAATCCAAGTCTTTTACTTCTGTCCAGTTTATCTGGCAGAACTGAACCTTTTTTGTTGTTAGATCTTTTGGTTCTGTTTTTACTACCCTTGCCTGAGCAGGATTGCTAATGGGGTTGGCAACCTCACATTGAAAACGTAGGTGCCCCGGTCTACCACATTTATAGCATAATTTCTCCTCCATTTTACGGTACACAGATCCACTCTGGGGTATCCTGTGCCCTTCAGATTTTACTGGAGGACTCACTCGCTGTGGCACCACATCCTTTTTGCCACCATTATATGGTCTGGGTTTAAACTCTCTTGATGTTTTCCCCACCCAGCCAGTTCTGTTGGAGGCAAAGTGATCCTCCATCTCTGCGGCCTCCTGCACCGATGTAGGGGAACGGTCTTTGACCAGGAGCCTTATTTCTGGTGGTAACTGATGGAATAATTGATCCAGTATCATGAGGCTTTTCACCTCTTCCACTGACTGAGCTTTGGCACTACTCATCCACTTTCCAAATGTATCCATCAACTTCGCTCCCAGTTCAACAAAAGACCTCCCTGCTTGGATCTGACAGTTTCGGAATAACTTTCTAAAATAGTTAGGTCCCAGTCTGAATCTTTTGTATACTGCCTCTTTATACTCAGCATAGGTGACGGGCCTGTCTGAGGGGAAATATTGGTATACCTCTGCCAATTCCCCTTTAATCAGGTTGGATAAATATTGCATATATTTATCCTCCGGTAGCCCCCACATTTGAGCTGTCTTTTCAAAAGTGCTGAGGTAAATTTGTGGATCTTGTCCAGGCTCAAACACTGCAAAGTCTTTTGGTGTAACCTTTATCTTTGTTTCATTTCTGTCCTTTCTTGTTTCATCAGAATGAAACTTCTCTCTTTCAAATTTTAACTTTTCCACCTGTAATTCAGCATCCACTCTCATTCTATCAAATTCCAACTCCCGCTGTTTTTCCTTCTCATCAGCTTCCATCCTCAATCTCTCAGTTTCTAACTCTCGCTGTTTATCTTTCCCATCAGCTTCCATCCTCAACTTCTCAGTTTCTAACTCTCGCTGTTTATCTTTTTCCTCAGCCTCCCATCTCAACTTTTCTCTCAAATACTCTATATAAGCGGGATTGCTTAAGTACCCTTCTGGGGTCTCTTCCCTGACCGGTTGTTTTTGCTGGACAGTTGTAAAAGCTATTAGTGCTACCCTCAGTTCATCTACCCCTTTACCCTCGTGAGGTAAATTGAATGTTATGCACTTCTCCACCAGCTCCTCTCTTTTCATTTTTATATATTCAGCCATGGTGTTGGAGTTCACTCACTCTTTGCCAGTCACTCTCACAAGTAATCTTTATTTGTTATTTCTGTTTGCCACACCACTGTTAGGGGCTCTCTTTTGTCCGTATCCCACCGCTACAGCCACCACCTGTGACGCCCTTCCCTGGCTCTCCCTGTCAGGTTCCTACCTGCTCGTGGCTACTGCCTGTCACTAGGCACCACCAGGGACTCCACCAGTCCGGACTGTCCTTTTTTATGGTTTCTCTCTCCGCTCTAGCATAGACCTCACCAGATCCCCCTGCTAGGCAGCACCACCAGTCACGTCCTATAACCAGTATCCCCAGAGACTCTGCCTGAGTCTCTCTCAATCAGGTACCCTCTGTGACTGCGTGCTTAAGCTGTCCCCAACCCCCTTGTATCACTGCAGATAACTCATAACTCAGGGTTGCTCTAGATACTTATGAATGTTATAATCTCCTCTTCACCGCTGCCACCATTTGTTACTGTTTCCCTTCAGCCTTGGTCATTACCTTACCCTCCCTTCTGGTCTGTGAAACCCCAGCCAAGGATCAGGCCTTTGGTAAACCAAATATAGTTTTTATTAAATAACAGAGATAACAAGATTACTTTTCTAATGGTACTTAAGCATATGGTTTCATCTATTTCTGTGATACTTGACTTATCATGAACTAGAACTCCCACTCTCTCTTTCTCCACACGCTCCTGACATCCACCTCCAAACACCACCAAACACTTCTCAAACAACCCAGCAACGTCCACCCAGATTCACCACAGATTCTCCACCTAGATTCAACTGTCATTCTTCCATTTATACTCCCAGCCATTCAAACACTCAGCCAATCATCCAGCATTCTACTGCTCATTTACTCCCCCCTCCTCTTTCATTCCACTTACTATGTATCTTCTATACAAACAGCACTTACCATATATACATTAATACAGGAACATCACACAGACACCTTCAGTCAGTCCAACCCCAGCTTGGCGTAAGGGAGGTTTGGGTTGCTCCAGAAGACATAAAAAGCATGGCTTTACTAGGAAAGATGCAGCAACTGGAAGTTAAGCTTCATATATCTAAGCTATCCTAAACTATTCATATGTCTAAACTCTCCTGACTACCTTTGAGTTCATTCAGATTTTAATTCTTTAAAACGCACTTTCCTGCTCCCCTTCATTCATGTGGATGCTGTATTAGGTTCTGAGCCCTTTGAGAATAAAGCTCCATCTAAATAAATTGGAATGGGAGGTACTGTAAATCTAAATATATAATCTAAAAAGGCTTACCACCTTAAATATTAATTTATTAAAATTAATACTCTGCCTTAAAAAAAACCTCAAGGCAGTGTACATAATAACATAGTTGGACTACAACAGCATATCATCCAAAAGTGCTTATAGGTGAAACATTTGTTTCTTCATTTATCAGTACTAGATGCTGAACAGGATGTGTATAGTACCTACTGTTAGAGCTTATCTTATATCTGTATATATTTTGCAAGTATAACACTGTCTAGCCTTACGTGGGGAGCCATATAATTAATAAGCTTTTATTGAAGAATACTTGACTTTGCACTTCTGAACATTTAAATGCTGTGTGATAATAACACTGGACCATTTTGGATATGAATAACGATATAAAATCAAAGGACCATCTATTTTGAAGTGAACCATTTAAAAATTCTGTGGTGGACATGCTGCCAGTCCCAGTGGAGATGACATTGTTACTTAGGTGAGTCATTAATAACCCCCTGCTCATTCTGAATGTTGATGGTGTGTGTGACAGTCCTCTGTTCCTTACAGTGTGTGTAGGCCTAGGGTGATGTTATTTGTTTTCTGTGATAAGTAGCTGACATTTCTGTGAAATTATTTTGCTTGTAACACTTTGTCTCGTTCTTATCTAGGAAGCACATAGATATTATGTGTTGCTGAGATGCTCTTTTTATTATTAGTGACATGGATGTGCTTACAACCAGAACACATTCTGGAGGCTATTGGCTTTTAGGTAATTTTCAGTTGCTCATGATTTCCATGGCAACATATACTGCTGTTGCCAGTCTGAGAAAGCCACTGGGCAAAAAGCAGAGAATGGCACTGGCAAAACCCCTGTTATTAACAGGAAGAGATACCCCCCATGCCATTCTGATGCTTCCCATAAGCTCATTTCCAAACAAAACCTTACAAAACTTATAGTCCTGAACTCAGAAACGCTTGCTTAACAACCCTCTAAATTTTCATGGCGATACACAGAAGAGTCAGAGAGAATCAAGAGTTCAAAGTGTAAAAAGAGAGAAAAAACAGACTCCTTTTGGACTTTTTTCTGTAAGAGTTCTCATAATTTGTTGAAATTAATTAAAAATCAGCTATGTTCACAGAGTACCTGTAATCCTATTACTGACCTTGCCCCATACTCTGACCTTCATCTTCTGCAGTTTAAAAGTTAAAAAAATGCCTGGCTTATTTTTAATTAATTTAAGAAATTTAGCAGTGGAGTCAATGATAATGTCCGGCATGCTCAGTAAGAACCAACTGTCAGTGTTCTGAAAGTCAGATCCACAGCTATTTGGCTTGGCAAATCAGGAGGCCACAGCCACACCAGACTTTTATTTCACTTTAGACAGTCATGGTTTCCCCCAAAGAATCCTGGGAAGTGTAGTTTGTGAAGGGTGCTGAGAGTTATTTGGAAAGTCCTACTTAGGGTTGCCAGGTCAGAAGCATCCCAAACTTTGAGATTTTGGGGGCAGGCCTGAGTGATGCCATGGGGCAGGCCCAAGTGATGTCATGGGGTGGGCCCAAGTGATGTCATGGGGTGGGCCCAAGTTATGTCACCGGGGTGGGCCCGAGAGATGTCATTAAACAATATACATTAAGCTTCAACCACAGCTGCTTCGCACATACAATTAAAACAAAAACATTTCTCTGATTGGAAATTAAGATAGAAATCTTAGCTAAAAGATGGAGCCTGGGTGGGGAAGATTTAATCTAGCCAACTTGCTTCTGGCAAAAAGGGTTTAAGTGCCCTCAGGCCAGGCCAGTCATCATGAGGCCATTGTAGGAAGAAAGGAGCCTAGTGTTGTAGAGATGTTAGATAGGAGCACTCAGAAGTAAAGATGGATGCCCCTGAAGGCTGCAATTCTAAACACACTTACTAAGGACCAAGCCCCATAGAACTCAATAGGACTTACTTCTCAGTACATATGGTTTGGATTGTGTTGTTGGTAAAGCTTGATTAGGGATCGTCTGCAAAGATATCCATATCCAAGCATGGTTGGTAACTCCTGGCTGGAATGCCCTGCCCCTACCTTTTAACATGGCTGCTCCAAATTTCTTTATATATTTGACCCTTCACTTCAGAAAGAGGTCTGAGAAATGAGTGAGAGTAAGAAGATTTGCTACTCTTTTCTGTGTACTCTGTGGGCTGCTATAAACTCACTTTGAAGCCTACATAATTCCAGTGAATAATAATTGATAGAGAGAGAGAAAACACACATAGTTTGGTCTACCTTCATAGGCAGCAGCTTGGGAACAAGAACAATTGCTGCCACACTGCCCAGTATGTGAATTCTCTTTTACCACTATTGGGCAAGAAACAAACCGTCATACAACCAACAAGGTGCATCATCAGTGGGTTTGGTTAAGTTGAGTGCATGGAACCACTGTTGTTGCTTCTATGGATGAAAGGGAGTGAGGTCAGAGGTAAATGAAATGCAAATAGAAATAGAAAAAGTCAGTGATGGTTTCCTAATTGCAATACCATACCAAGCACAAGATTCCTATGAATAAGGCAGAAAACTCAGCATGCCACAAGCACTCAGGATTCCTAACCAAAAGCCAAACCTAAAAAAATCCTGGCAGGCAGTCAGCCAAGGTCACAGAAATCCCCATGAAGCACAACCTGATGCCAGGGCTGCCATTAGTCCAGAATGCTGTGGCACAATTGCTGACATGAGTGAGACCCTATCAGCACATAATACCTCTGCTCTGGAATCTGCACTGGTTGCTGATTTACTACCAGGTCAAGTTCAAGGTGTGCTTTCCATGTTACGGGTGCCACATCGTACTTGTTCTGCTCTTTTAAGAAATCAGTCCTTTAGTGTGGCAGCACTTATGCTTTGGAACTCCCTGCCTATTGACATTGGGCAGATGCCTTCATTGTACTCTTTTCAGCACCTGCTAAAAACATGTTTGTTTATCCTACCCAGGCATGTAGAATCTATTATGTTTTTATCTGTTTTTAACTCATTGTTGGTTTTATTATTTTGAATGTTTTTAAATCCCTTTCTTTAGCTGTTTTTGCAAATCATTGTATTGTTTTAATTCTTTCTGTAAACCACTTTGAGATTTTTTACAATAAAGTGGTATATAAATGTTGTAAATAAAACAAATAAATACATTTTAGAGACTGTGGTCCTTGGGTTTCTTTCCATTTTTAGGAACAAAGGAACCTGCCTTATACCTAAGGCCATTTCGTGCCATCTAGATAAGTACTGATGACATGGACTAGCATTGGTTCTCCAGGATTCCAGGCAATAGTCTTTTCCAGAAATTGAATTTTGGACCTTTGCATGCAAAAGCATATGCCCTACCATTGAGCTACAACCCTTCCGCTGTTTAAAAAAAATCATTTAAAACTGTTCTTTTCAATTCACTAATGTATGCACATCATACCTAGTGCAGATCCACACCCTTCATTTAAAGTACATTCAACACATATTTGAAGCACATGAATCACACCACAGAATCATGGGAATTGTAGTACGTTAAGAGTGGTGGCAACTATAACTGTGAGGGGGAAACTACACTTCCCAGGATTCTTTAGGGGAAGTCATGCACTTTATATGTGAGTTGGATGTGCTTTATTGTATTATGTGGATCTGCATTACTTCATAAACTTTGCCTGCATATAAATAATTTAATTAATTTTTTAAAATGGAAATGAGCTATAAAGTTTACGTGGTGACCATGGGCTACTCACCATCTCTCAGCCTAATCTGCCCCTTAGGATGAAAACAACAGAGGGGAACCATAACCACCCCAAGGAAGAAGGGCACACTTAAAATGTAGAGGAAATAATGATGTACAACCATAGTGTGAAATCAGATACTTATCACGACATAGTATGATGAAATATTTATATAAGCATGACTATGAAATATATTTATTATTTACATAACATGTAAAGATATTTATAGTGCAGTCCTACACTTGTTTACTTAGAAGCAAGTCCCAATGTATTCAGGGGGCTTACTCAAACAGAGAAGTAAGTATGCACAGAACTGCAACCTCAAGTGATAAAGAACTTCATTCACCCAACCCAAAATTCAGAATCATGCCACTTTAAGCTGTTTTGCAACTGTTTATACTTGTTTTCATGGTTATTGGATTTTAAGGGAAGTTATTTCTTATTGTGAGCTGCCTTGGTTTCTAACCTGTAACCCTGCCTCACAAAGTTGTTGGAAAGACTCCATATATATATATACACACACACTGGAGATGTAAAAATACATACACCCCATATAATAGATTATTGTCAAAACCAGTTGGTTATTGCAGAACATTTAAAAATTAAAAATAAAATCAGTATTAGTTTCCTAGATAATAAAAGCAGTGATACCTAAGTTATCCCTGCCTAATTGCTTTAAAAATAGGATTGGAGGAGGAGAGACAGATTTACAACACAAAGACAATTCTTTGCTATGTTGACTCAAAAGTCCCATTAATTTACAGCACAACCCTAACCATGTCTATTCAACAGTAAGTCCTATTGAATTCAGTGGGGTTTACTCCAGGTATGTGGGATTAGCAATGCAGGTTTACTCCCAGAAAAGTGAATATTGCATTAAAGCTTCATATTGGGAAGATTTTCAAAACACTGCCCTCTTCAACAGTCCAGGAAAATTTAAACTTGTTTGCCTCCTGCACACAAGAGAGAAAAAGGTTGAAAGCTATATACTTAATCAATTTATGAGATTTTCAGATAAACAGGAAAAACCAAGTTTTCTGACATACAGATGAGGTTAGATACTGCCTTGTCAATCACAACCCTGACTTCACTTATTGGCTACAAACCTGAAAGGGTGAGATTAGAGCAGCCAGCTACGAGCTCATTTAACTGAAGTTGCAAAGGGTGTGTGTGATGCTTTGGTGTATATCTCAAGAACCGGACCATCTAGGTACTTAATTTTTGTTTTTAAATGAAAGCTGAAAGTCCGCAGAGTAAGGTGATTCACCTGGAGAGCACCCCATAAATCCGTAGTCTCTGGGTGAAAACCAGAAATCTGGTAACCCTACTCCAGTTCCCCTGACAGAGCTCCAATGGCCAGAGTAGCTTAACAGTGAGCTGCTCTGATTGAAGCTCTGTGAGGGGAACAAGGTGTCACCTAGCACCTCTTAGCACCCTTCACTAACTACAGTTCCCAGGATTCTTTGGGGGAAGCCATGACTGTCTAAAGTGAAATAAAGTTCTGGTGTGGATATGGCCGGTTACAGCTTTGGTTTAAATTTGGGAGGGAGACTACATATGCATGCTGTAGAATAAAAAGGCGAGGGAAATGCCAAGAAACAATGATATAGTTCACATTTTTCTTTTGTAAGGAAAGGGGCTTTTCCTCTGCTCAGTGTCCACCCACCCAATCTCCTCCCCTCCCCTCCTTCCTGCCCCTCCCCTAGGTCAGTTTCACCTATACTAAGCCTGATTACACAGAAGTAAATCCCACTGAACTCAAAAAGCATGAAAATGATCAAGCCTGCCCTCCCCTCCTCCTCCCCCTACCTCTTGCCCCTTCCCTCCCCCTTCCTTTGTTCCTCCCTCCCCTATCCCATTCCAATCCCCTCCTTTCCCCTCCTCCTTCCCTCTCCTCTTCCTTCCCCCTCCTACTGCCCCATGGTTAGTTTTACCTATCCTAACCATGATTGCATGGGAGTAAATCCCACTGAACTTACTAAGCATACAAATGATCAAACCTGCCCTCCTCCTTCCCTCCCCCTCCTCTCTTCTGCCCTTCTTCTTCCTCCTCCCCTCCCCATCCCCTGTGGTTAGTTTCACCTATCCTAAGCATGATTGCAGGGGAGTAAATCCCATTGAACTCAATAAGCATGCAAATTATCAATCCATTCTCAGCAAACTTGCACAGGAACCAATTTCTCCTGGATTAAAAAGCAGAGAAATTCACTAATTGGCAAAAAACCTTGCAGTTTAATAATGTACCTATAGCCAACAGATATTTCTATCCAACTTTAAAAAGCAGGGAAATTGGGCAGCTATAGTGAATGCACCAAGGGAGCAGGAGACCTGACATCCTCTCTGAAATATTGGAATGCCCTACAAATTTGTCAAAATGCAAAGATAATTTGGGTTGGTCTTTCACAGTCCAATCCACTTCCTGTGTAGCTTGGAAGAATTTGGTAATGTGCCTCTGAGCATATGGTGAGTGGTGGCAACACCTGCAATCAGCTCAAATAACAGAAACAAGACGTGGTGTGCTGAACTTGTTTTAGCAGGGAGGAAGCAACAATATTAAGTCAGTTGATATAGTTCTGATAGTCACTTTAAATATTTACTTTGCAATTTTAGTGAAGTTTCCTATAGTACAGTGGTTCTCAACCATTATGAGTACGGGACCCTTTTGGAAGCTCAAAAAAAATCACAACCCCCCCCCCCCCAGTATTTGTAATGTTAGTTTCTGTTAATTGAAAAAATGGTATGTGGCAAGATCACATTTCCAAATGTCCCTTTCCATAAAAAGCTCCCTGCAGACAGGGGGGTGTTGCTTTCTTTTCTTAATGCAAAAGTGCATTCAAATTGGTATTCCCTCCCCCCCCACAGCCTGAAGATATACAGTCCTGTCTCCCAACAGTGGGTTACAGTGCTGCTAAGATTTTCTGGTTTTTGGTTTTCTCCCAGAGACCCCAGTTTTGGGGGCCCTCTCTGGGCCTCCGGGTGAGTCACCGCAATCTCTGAGCTTTCATTGTTTTTTTTTAAAAAAGTTTCTAGGTGGTCTGTTTCACGTGATATACACCAAAATGCCAGCCACTCCCCTGTAACTTGTGTTAGAAGGTGGCTGCTCTAATCCTGCCCTTTCAGGTTTTTAGTCAATAAGTGAAGTCAGGGTTGTGATTGACGAGAGATCTGTTGACCTCCAGGCAATAGCTTGAACCCATTGCAAATCCTGAAAAGCAGCTTCTTTTTCCTGCTTGTCTGCACATCAGAAGTTGAGTGATTGTATAACTTTCAGTAACAACAACATTGCATTTATCTCTTCAGTAATATACCAGGAAATCTGGAACTGAAGATCACAGTCTGATCTTGGTAAGCATTGCAAAGTAAACAATTTCAGTTATGATTATAAGAAAGGAGTACATTCAGTTTTTAAAAAAATACTTGCAAAAATAGCATATACATTTTATCTTTCAAATATTTTTTGAACAGAAATTTGAAAAAGTGTATGTGCTCAACTTATGATCACACTAAAATGTGTTATTCTTTTCTAATTATAAGGAGTCAAACAAGTTTAAATTTTCCAGGGCTGTTGAAGAGAAAAGAGCAAATAAATTGTCTAATTCATAGCCTGATTTGAAAACCTTCCCAATATGAACCTTTATTCCTATACTCAGTTTTCTGGGAGTAAGGCTGCAATGCTAATCCCACATTCTTGGGAGTAAACCCCATTAAATTCAATAGGACTTACTTTTGAGTAGACATGGTTAGAATTGTGCTGTAAATCACTGAGACTTTTGAGTGAATATAGCAAAGAATTGTGTTGTAAATCTTTCTCTCCACCTCCAATCCTATTTTTAAAGAAATTAGGCAAGGCTTACCAAGGTGTCACTGCTTTTATTTGGTAGGAAACCAATATTGATTAAGAAAAAAGTTCTGCAATTGCCAACTAGTTTTGACATTAAACTATTATATGGGGTGTATCTATTTTTACATCTCCATTGTGTTTATATATGGAATCTCTCCAACAACCCTGTGAGGGAGAGTTGGAAACCAAGGCAACACACAACAAGAAATAAATCACTTTAAAATCCAGTTAACCAGAAAACAAGTACAAAACAGTTGCAAAACAGCTTAAAGTGGCATGATTTTGAATTTTGGGTTGGGTGAGTGAAGTTCCTTATCATTTGAGGTTGCAGTCCTGTGCATGCTTCCCTGTTTGAGTAAGCCCTACTGAATACATTGGGGTCTGCTTCTGAGTAAATATGCATAGGATGGCATGACAAATATATTTACAGGTTGTGTAAATAAACATCTTTGACAGTTATGCTTATATAAATATTTCTTCATATTGTGTCTTGATATGTATCTGATTTCACACTATGGTTGTACATTAATATTTCCTCTACATTTTAAGTGTGGCCTTCTTCCTTGGGGTGGTTATGGTCCCCCTCCATTGTTTTCACCCCGAGAGGCAGATTAGGTTGAGATATGGTGAATAGCCCATGGTCACAAACTAAATTTTGTAGCTGATTTCCATTTTAAAAATTAATTAAAATAATGTATATGCAGGCAAAGTTTATGAAGTAATGAAGATCCACATAATACATTTAAATGTGCTTTAAATGTATGGTGTGGATCTGCCCTGGGTATGCTGTGCATTCATTAGTGAATTGAAAAGAACAATTTTAAAATATGCTTTTTTAAACAGGGGAAGGGCTTTAGCTTAGTGGTAGGGCACATGGTTTGCATGCAAAGGTCCAAAATTCAATTTCTGGAAAAGACTATTGCCTGGAATCCTGGAGAGCCAATGCTAGTGCATGTCATCAGTATTCGGCTAGATAGTACCAAAATGCTTGAGTCAGTGTAAGGCAGATTCCTTTGTTCCTAGAAGAGGAAAGAGACTCAAGGGCCACAGTGACTCTGAAATTTATTTATGTATTTTACTTACAACATTTATATATCGCTTTATTGTAAAAAACCTCAAAGCAGTTTACAGAAGGAATTAAAGCAATAAAATTACTGGCAAAAACAGTTAAAAACAGGTAGTAGAAACGTTCAAAATAATAAAATGCACAATGAGTTAAAAACAGAGAAAAAGCATAATAGCTTCTACATGATTGGGTAGGCTTGCCTAAACAAAAAATGTTTTGAGCAGGTGCTGAAACGAGTAAAATGAAGGCGTCTGCCTAATGTCAATAGGCAGGGAGTTCCAAAGCGTAGGTGCTGCCACACTAAAGGACTGATTTCTTACAAGAGTAGAACAAGTATAGATGTGGTACCCCTAACATGGAAAGCACACTTTGAACTTGGCCTGTAGCAAATGGGCAACCAGTGCAGATTTCACAACAGAGTTATTATGCGCTGATAGGTACTCACTTTTGTCAGCAATCATGCTGCAGAATTTTGCACTAACTGCAGCCCCGGGTAGGGTTGTGCTTCATGGGGATTTCTGTGACCTTGGCTGACTGGCTGCTAGGTTGTTTTAGTGTTGGCTAGGAACCCTGACTGGTTCCAGGATGCTGAGTTTTCTGCATTACTCATTGGAATCTTATTGTGGGTGGTATGATACTGCATTTAGAAAATCATCACTGTCTTTTGTTTTTCTATTTGCATTTCATTTACTTCTGACCTCACTTTCTTACATCCGTAGAAGCAACAACAGTGGTTCCATGTGCTCAGCTCAACCCCCTTAAACCCTCTGATGATGCATCTTGTTATTTGCTTGATGGTTTGTTTCTTGGAGTAGAAGAATTCACACACTGGGAAGTGTGGCTTCAACTGCTGTTGTTTCCAAGCTGCTGCCTGTGAAGGTAGACCAAACCATGTGGTTTTGTCTCTGTCAATTATTACTCACTGGAATTGGGTTGGTTGTCAAGGAGAGTTTATAGCACCCTACAGGGTAGGCAGGAAAGGGTAGAGAATCTTCTTAACTCTTACTCATTTCTCAAACCTCTCTCTGTAGTGAAGGGTCAAGTCTGTAAAGAAGCTTTCAGCAGCCATGTTAAAAGGCAGACAGGGCATTCCAAGCAGGGGATTGCCAGCCCTGCTTGATATGGATATCTTTGCAGAGGATCCCTAGTTAACAGCACAATCCTAACCATAGCTACTCAGAAGTAAGTCATGTTGAGTTCTATGGAGCTTAGTTACGTAGTTTAGAACTGCAGTCATTTTTACTTCTGAGTGCTCCCATCTACCCACAACACTAGGCTCCCTTCTTCCTACAATGGCCTTCTGGTGACTGGGCTGCCCTGTGGGAACTTAAACCCTTTTTGCCAGAAGCAAGTAGGCTAGATTAAATGTTCCCTACCCAAGCTCCCTAAGCAGGTGAAAAGGAATGATTCTGTCACTTCAGCTGGACCTGGGAACACCTTCATTTAGCTAAGATTTCTATCTTAATTTCCAATCAGATAATTTTTTTGTTTGAGTGGTATGCTCCAAGCAACTGTGGTTGATGCTTAATGTATCATACTTAATGACAGCACTAGGTCCCACCTTGTGACATCACTAGGGCCCGCCCCTGAAATCTCAGGCTTTGGGATGCTTCTGACCTGGCAACCCTACTTTCATCATGTCTCTCATCCGTTCTCCAGGGAGACAGCATACCTGGCGAGTCCATGGATCTTCTTGGCATACTTGGGTTTCAATCCCACAAAGTAGGGAGTTTCCAGCTACTACTACTCTTCTTGTTGTGGGGCATGGTTTCATTGCATCTGCTTGACTGAATTTCAGCCTCTCGCTCACTGTTGCATGTGGTCTTCTGTAATTCTTCCCCTGTAAGCTGTCCTCTAGTGTCATCCTCAAGTGCCTGGAAGTGGGTCTGTATTTCACCCAGTGAAGGGTGTCTTTTGGCTTTTCTGCTCCTGTCACCCTTTTCCATGGAGTTTTCTCCACTTCGTTGTTGCTCTCCACAACAGTCGCTTCTTCTCCTTCAACATACTGTTGTTCTTCTACCTCCTGTACTCCTGTTCCAGCATTCTAAGAACTCTTCTTCTTCTCCTATACTCTTCAGTGTGGCCACCCGCCATTCCAGGCCCCTCAAGTTTTCTTCCAACAATGCCACCAGCTTGCACTTGTTGCATGTGTACGCCATGTTATTTTTGGGCAAGAAAACAAACATTGCACACACGTTGCAGGTTACCACCACTGGGATGTCCTCCCCATCCATAGTCTTTACTGCCTTTTGTTTCCTTCTTGCTACTTGTATTGGAATGACCTATGCTTTGCCCTGTCCTCCTTCAGGGTAAATAGGAGAGTCCCACTGGTATGTGGTGCACAATAGAAGAAAAAAATGTTTTAGGGACTTTCCCCTTGACCTCCCCTCTCTTTTGCCAACCTCCTGTTAGCTCTCTCTGTTCACTCGCTCTCTGAAAGCTGGCTTGCTTGTATCTCCTCTGGACCAGCTGACACAGCTCCCTCTGTTCTGCTCTGCTCAGTTAGGAATCAGGAAACAGAATGAAAACTCCCAGCACACACAACTGTTTCTAGTTGCACTCAGCAGCTATCAGGCTACGCCCCTCCCAATCCAGCTGGTATGGAGCCCTTCAGAGCACACAGTCAGAGCACATGGCTTCAGAGCCCTCTTTGTCTTTGTCTGAACATTTGTTGTCCCATTTCTTGTTTTCTTTAAGTTTTTAAAAGTAGGCCCAACTTATTCAGAGGCTAATCACAGGCTTTCAGTGAGTTGCAAGTGAAATTGAGATGAAGGTCCAATTCCCTAAATAGAAGATTTCAGCAAATATTGTGTTCATTCTGGTCCTGCATCTTTTATGCAAGAGTCAAGGTGCATATTGTTTGTGTGAGTTCTTTAAAGAGAAAATCTTGAGTTGTACCAATTTAGATAATTGCCCCTTGTCACCAGTCCCTCAGGAAAATTGTAGGGATGGTATCCATGTCCATGTTGTTTTACTTTTCAATTAGCTTGTCAACAGATGCTCTCGTGTAGGTGTGAGGGCGGAAGTGAGGAACAGTGGAAGGCAATGCTTTCTGTGGCAAAGCAACTACTTGGTTTAAACTGAAAGGGCCTGATTTCATCATGAGTCCTGTTTAGTCATTTGTACTCACATAAATTTATGAAACAATGTGGACATGCCAAAGAATAATGTTCTTCTAGGGGAAAAGTTATTTATGTTACTGAGCAGGGGATGGTTAGATGGGTAGTATCCCAAATTTCTTGCTTGTCTTATTGGCCTGCATGATGGATTTGTATTTATTAAGACACAACAAAATGATTTAGAACCTATTGACTGTTGCAGAGATGTGTATATCCAGTAAATGGCAAAGCTGTGATACTCCTGAATGAAAATACTGGTTATTAGACATGGACAATTGCAGAGATGGAAAAAGTGAAGGAATACATATATATATTAAAGAGAAGGTAAAAAAAGACTGGAATAATTTTATTCAGTTCCCTGTTGGCTTCTGAGATTACAGAAGGCATTTTATTCATACACTTCCAAATATATCTAACCATGAGGGCTAGCAGCTGAGATTCTTATGCTCAATTCTGTTATCAGAATTGCATTCTGTGCTTTTTCTGTGTTACTACATACACATAGCCCCAGAGAAAAGGAGCTTCCCTGCATAGCCTAGCCCGAGTCTTGCCTGAGCTCCTCTAACTGCAAATGGCAGGGATGAAATCTACATTTTTCTACATGCAAAGTTCTGCCACTGAGCTGTGGCTCTCTCCCTCACCAGATTTTGCAGCAGCAGCAGCAGCAGCAGTAGCAGCAAGGGGGCTGTTTCACTTTGGGTTAGGGGTTTGCAACTATAATTTCTCAATATATTTGTTTGGTTAGGAACTTTGGTAACCTGGGTTGTATTCAGTGAAGTGCTAAGCCAATTGTTCCATCAACACAAGGATTTCTCCTTGCACCAGAATGATCTCCCCCCTCTCCTCCCCCTGTGCACCTCCTAAATCTGGTCTGAGGGTTTCCCCTACCCTCCACAGCAGATTTTGGGATGGTGTGGATGTGGACAGAGGGAGGAGGAGGAAAATCCCATTGCATTAGCACTAGTCCTTGTACTAGCACAACTTTTTCGTTGCGTGGCCCAACCAACACTTTTTATATGAACTTGGGTACACTACTTAGTTTACCTTGCAGCCACTCCTTTTCTGATAATATGGGTATGGCGGTAGCCACATGGATATGTGATAATACCACACTGTTGAATGAAAGCACATGTTGACTCCAGTCCTTTTCCATGTCCAAATGATTTCCTTCTCAGTATTGTGAGATGTCCCAACTACAGCTACATACAGGATATATATTGCACACCAGGATTCTGAAAAAGGCAAATAATGTTAAATAGCATGAGCTTTTCCATAACAATTGTTTGTGAGATTTGCAAGACTTCTAGTATTTCAGAGAGGTTACTGCCTTACATTATGATACCACTTGGAAATTGTGGGTTGTGAATTGTGACTGAAATAAGTAAAGAAGGGGCAAGACAAATATGTGAGTTGTGAGTAGGGAGACTTCTCAACTCCACCCAGCCCAGGGCCACACAACTCTTGGTGAATGAGACTGGGCAGAGCCTTTCCATATGCGCCCTGGGCTCCTACTGGGAAGAAGGACAGGATACAACAACAACAACAACAAAGAAGAATAAGAAGTTATATCCAAAGCACAGCCAAGAGAGGTTAGCCTCTGAATATGCCCCTCACTTCCAAATATGGCTAAGGTGCTCACCTGTTCACCCTACCACCCTTCTGTCTCCTGCAAAAATACCTGCCAAAATGTAAACAAATTAACATATTTAGCCACACCCACCACCTACACCCCCCCCCAGCATACAGAACAGATGAGATGAAAAAAACCTGCCGGCAGGAAAAAATTTGCAGACAAGCAAAACATTCCTATAGCCCTAAGGCAACTGGCATTAAGACATGTTCTGCAGCCTTGGGAGGGCTGGGTTGGTACAATAAACCGAAAGAGAAGGGGGGGGAAGTATACATGAGCTTAAATAGCCCTCCAACCAATGTCTCTTGCAACATTCAAAACATGCAATTAAACATCCACTCCATATCCTTTTCCCTCGCGCTGCTGCAAAAGATGGTCCAAGCTGTTTGACTAATTGAAATTTGACTTGGATTATCCTAGCGCATTGAGAGCCAGTGTGGTGTAGTGGTTAAGGTGTTGGACTACGACCTGGGAGACCAGGATTCGAATCCCCCCACTGGGTGACCTTGAGCCAGTCATTGCCTCTCAGCCTCAGAGGAAGGCAATGGTAAACCCCCTCTGAATACCGCTTACCATGAGAACCCTATTCATAAAGTCGCTGTAACTCGGAATCGACTTGAAGGCCGTCCATTTCCATTCTCATCCTAGCACATTAGGATGTGGCCAACACTAAATTAATTAATTATTTCTAGTACATTTATTTATTTATTTGAAAACATTTATGAAATGAAACGACTTTTTTTTGCTCAGAGCCATAGGCTACCACAATTAAACACATGTAAAAGAAAAATACAAAATACATATTAAAATACAAGTCATACTTCAACAAAACACAGTTCAACATACAGTAAAAGAACAATACATTTCAAATAAAATTTGAAAACATTTATATGCTGCTTAATATTTCAAAAATCTCTCTGTGGTGTTTGAAAATCTCTTAGAGATGTGTGATAATAATTGAATATGACAAGTTTGGAGCACCAGATAATTGAGACATCAGAATGAGATGAGCCAGGTATGGACTACCAACTTTTTTGTGTGACTCAGAAGTGTCTAGAAATGATTAATATTTACTTGCAAAGCCATAAACTGTATACAGTTGCTGGAGGCTGCTGCACAGGCATGTGCTCCCTACTCTTTCGAGGGATAGAGATGACTCTGTTGTGGGTCTCCAGAATTTTACATGGGCATTTTAAAGGCCACAAATTTCTGTCTGACAGTAACTGAATGTGAAAAGTTCTGAGCACCAGATAACTTATTTTCTTTGAATAAATACTAGCCTTCTGCAACAAGTATCTCATGAATAATAGCTATCAGTTATACTACTATAAAATTACTAATTAAAATTGTGTGAGAGTTTACAGGCCATTCAGCCCAACCCCCTTGACCTTTGCACATCTTCAGTTTGTTCCAAATTTAGCTTTTCCTAGATCACCTTTCTTTCTCGCCTATTAATGGTTTTATAATAACATCCTTTTAGTCTTGCTTCCAAATTCAATAATGCGTTGATTATAATCATCTGGCTTTGACCTATGAAATCTTTAATAATGTATATTGAACTTTTGCTGATTTTTTCCCCCTGGGCTCTGACTACAAGACAGGCTGCTGATCTATGTCTGCTCTTTTTGTGAACCCCTGAATGTTATCTGACAAGCTTCAGATGATACTGAAATTTTCAGTGTTTGTTCATTCCAAGAATAGAAATGTTTGTTTGTGTGATTCAGCTACCTTTTTGAAAGAAAAATATTCTTCTCTTTATATTCTTGTTATATTTCTAATACAACCCTGCCCGTAGTCCTTTTCAAAGCAGCAGTTGCTAAATGTCATTAATTAAAAACCATGCATAGATCTATTGATTCTGTCATAGTTAAATCAAAGAGAGGGGAAAAAACAGAGAACCACACAGTTTCATAAACAAAGTTATTATTTGTTCCTTCTGTCTACCAGACTATTCTTAGTAAGGAAGGAAGGGTCTGTCATGGCCAAGCACGGCCTGAATCAAATAGCTGGAGAATCTTTTGTAGAAGTAGTAATGTGTATTTGGAGGCTGATCAATGGAAAGGCACAAAGTGCAAACAAAAACAGGATGGAAGATGATGTAGGCAATGCAGCAAGCATGATAGGATAATATCAGCACACATAGCTCTCTCTTCTAGCACCTGGTTGCCACTCCTCACCTCCAGCACCTGCTGCCTGAGGTGGCGATCTCACTCTGCGTTATGGTAGGCCCTGTGTGGCCTCAACCCAGGAACATTAACATGCTAGAGGTGAAGGTCTTTTCAGCTTGGAATAGAGATGGGGGAGAAATTTGATTTAGTTTGTAATTAATTGTGAATATATCTAATTCACACTTTCCAAAACAATATGTAAATGGAAACAGCCATCCTTCAAAATCTGCAGTTTTCCATATTTTTCAGTCCAGTTCTGCAACCAAGTAATGTGTACAAAAATGCATATACTAGGGTAAAGTATGCATTAAAATGCATATATTAGTAAAAAATACTATACAAAAGCATTATATTAGGGGAAACTGCACACATTAGAAATTGTCCATTAGGCAAATTGCACACAAAATTGTGTATATTAGGAGCAATTTTGACTAAAATGAAAATTAATAGCATTGAGGGTTTTTTTTAAAAAAAATCACAAACTGATGTGGAAAACTGAACTTAAAGTAGAAAAATAAGAAACAGAGAAACCACAGTCACTAATCCTTAGCTTGGAAGGATCCTTTAAGTCATGTGGTCAATATTTGCCTAGATATTAATGTTCAGAGATGTCATCAAGATATGAAAGCTATCCTACAAAATGTATAACTCGTTTCTTTCTTCCCTTCCTTAGCATCTGTGTTCTTCTAATAAACCCCATGCAATCTATGTTAAGAAGTAGGAGACCTCCAGAGGGCATTATGTCATAACCAAATGAAGAGAGGTGGCACTTATAATTTTCAAAGCTGGTACTTTTAAATATAAGCAAACTTAGTTATACATAGTTCTTCGACTGTAACAGTGCAGTTGGAATTAATACTTAACATGCAGCAAGCTGATACCTACCAAGTCAATTTAGACCAGTTTAGACTGCACAATTTCTTCATTAGAGTTAACAGACTCTCTCTCTTAGAAGTTAATGTCCCAGGAAGTTTAAAGATCATTAGACTTGAACAGTCTCTTTCCTAGCCAATTTACCAGTAATAAAATGAATTAAAATACACTCATCTGGGTCTTGAATGTGTTTTTCACTGTTGCAATACTTCATTCAGCATAGCTGAGATGGCCTTTCTCCTCCAGCCGCCATCACAAGGTTCCTTAAGTACACATGCACAGTGTTAGTGTAAAAACGTTCCACTTCCGGCTGCTAGCTCCAAACTGAAGATTATGGTTGTATATGCATTGTAAAGCAGCTGGGAGGCACTCCTGGAAAAGATTATGTTAGCTGTGATGACATCATCAAAATGGCTGCTACTAAAGCTGCTAAGGCTGTGCACTATACTAGCTTTTGTTTGAGGAGAGGAGAGAAAAAGCAGAGCATCGTGGGGAGAGCTGCCTCCATCCTGTTTCCAATTATTCCAGTAGAGGGTAGCCCTTTCCTCTCTCTCTACTTACGTCCTGTGTGGAAAAGAGAGAATATAAAATAGCCTCTGCTCAAATAACTAATCATGTCACTAAGGTTTGTGACTCCTTAGTTTGAAATATGTACCTTAGTTACTCATAATGTTCACCTTAAATATGGGGCACGTATTACAGATCCTGATTTATTATCTGGCTTGGAACTCTTCCTGTCCAAATAGGTACCTGGCTGCTGCTCCGGTGGTGGTTGTTGCTCTAACAGCAGAGGAGGGAAAGTCTTCTTCATTCCTTTCCTCCTTTGCCCTCCCTGGCATCTGGGATGCTTCTGTAGCAGTGTTCCAGGTGCTAGAGGAAGGTAGACCTCCCTCTGCCTCACTGCCGCTGGAACAGTTGCTGCTAAGCAAGGGAGGTTGGGGACTCATAGTGGCTGGGCAAAAGGAATTGGAATTTATTGCTCTTCTGATGATGTCATTGAGAATGCAATGGGGTCCAGTTTTGGTTTGCTATTGGGCTCACAATAAAGGTAGTTACCTTCCAATTTAGGGAGGAAATAGCTCAGTTTGCAGAGCCCAGTTATGAAATGAATGGGGGGGTCATGCATTCAAAGAATGTGTGTGGGCATAAAAGTGTGGAAAGGGCTGCACAAGAAAGCCGTGCCCCCAGTATTCCTGCCCATGGCAGCACCACCACCCCCATTTTCCCACATTGAATGGTAAGGTCTGAAGGAATCCCCTTCCCCCGGCAATCGGGTATAAACGCTTAGAATCCTACTTGCAATCACAATCCTTAAAAAAATAAAATTAAAAATTCATTATTTAAAAGTGTCCTAATAATAATAATAATAATAATAATAATAATAAATTTTATTTTTGAGTCGCCTATCTGTCTGGGTTAACGGACACTCTAGGCGACATACAACAATATAAAACATAATATACATAATATACATATCAAAACAACAATCATAATCAATTTAAAACCAGCCTTCAATTAAAACATTATAAAACTAATCCACCCCAATCTTGTAGGCCCGCCTGAATAGCCAGGTCTTTAAGGCTCGGTGAAAACTTATCAGGGAGGGAGCATGTCGGAGATCAAGAGGAAGGGAATTCCAGAGGGTGGGGGCCACGATCAAGAATGCCCTCTCTCTGGTCCGCACCAGCCTGGCTGTTTTAACCGGTGGGACCGAGAGAAGGTCTTGTGAGGCTGATCTTGTCAGGCGGCATAATTGGTGATTCTGGAGGCGCTCCTTCAGATAAACTGGGCCGAAACCGGTCCTAAGCCTTTATCCATTTCTGGTGGTTTATGGGATAATATTTTTGATCTTTCTAGAATGTCAGGAGCCCTCACAAGCAGCAACAAATGCAACCAGAAGGAGAAGGAAAAATGTTCCACCACCATCCTATGTATACCCAGAAGCACTTTGTATTTCTGACATTTTTTTTAAATGACAGCAATATAACTCTCCCTATGATAGCTGACTACACTGATCCTTTTAATATGTGTATGTGTTTGAATTAAATCTGTTCATCCCTATCCCACCCCTAGTAAGCTGAGTCAAATCAAGGACACCAAGAGGAAAGGTTAAGAAGTTGTTTTTGTCCTTCTCATAAACCTCATGTTATTCCAGTGAGGGAGAGCCATAGATAAATGAAGCAATTGCTTCTCGCTTTGACAGTCATTCACTTTTACTCTTTGGTCTCTTTTGCTAAAGAGAACGGCAATTTCTGTATAACGTTTATGATGATTTCAGTGGCTCAGTATTATGGATATGACCTTTGTTCTTGAAGAGCTTAATAGTGATCGCTATCTAATTTCACACATGATTGCATTGAGATCACACACAGGCCAAGTTGGATAAAGCAGGTATTTGCTCACAAGTGGAATGCTTCATATCTCAGAGCTACATTGATCCATCAGATTTGTGGAAATCAGAATTACTGTGACCCCACTCTCCAAACTGCTTAAATTCCAGAAAACAATTTGTTCCATGATTAGATCACTACAACAGTCTGGACATGACCTATGACCCATATTTAATGAAATCCTTTCACTTTTAAAAGGTGATTAATTCTCATTCTTTTGCTTAATCCTTCAATGGAGGTATTTTATTGCTTTTCTCTGAAAGACCCCTAGTATGTTGCCACTGAAAAACCTGAGGTTGATTAGAATGGGGGGGAGGAGTGAGAAATAGATTGGGATCAATTAGTAGATCTTGGAGTGATTTCAAGTAGATCAGCAAGTATTCGTGGCTCCCAATTGTTTAACAAAGGCAACAACAAAAATGGCCAGTTAAATTATACTGCTGAAATGAAGAAACCGGGATAAGTGGGTGGTAGAACCAGGAGTGAATTTGGGCGTGGATTGGAATGATTGTGATCTCCATTAAGGTTTGGTTCTCAAAACAAACTCCTGGTCTCAGAATATTTTAATTCTAAATGCATGTCTTTTGCATCTGGTTCCAGTTAGTTGATCTGAGGGTTTTAGTAAAATACAAAGTAGATTCCCCCACCCCACCCCAAGCCTGAAGTCTACCCAGTGCTGGATTTGAAAGTTATTTCTGATACAATTGTGCAGAGTATGACATCAAAAAAGGGTACTATGAGTTTGCTATAACTGTTCTCATTGCACAGTGAACATATTGTCAGAATCTTTGTGAGGGTTGAGCTACACCTTTGTGCGTATCACTTGATGAGTTATCACTTGGTAACTTACAGCTGATAGTGTGAGTGTCTCCATTGACAATTACTGTGTTAAAAGATATGAAAGCAAAGCACCTATAGGGTCTGTTCTGGGATGGCTGCTTCTCATACATCCGAGGCGTTACGCTGTGTTGCTTTCACTGAATGGTAAATATATGGATGTGAAAAATAGCAAGTAATGTCAACAGAAAGGTGTATTATTGATTTCTATAGTTAATATAATTAATGTGTTCTCTGTTATATTCAGCATTCCAGTATGTGTTCATAATAATAATGAAAAAGAATTCAGTGAGATTATTTGCTGTATGATGTGAGGCATACTAATTATTGGATGAAATCCCAGGCAAATGTGGTAAGATTTGGCTGCTCCTGATTTTGGTGCTGGTAGTTAAGAATTTGAAATAAGTATTCATCTCTTCCCAAAGAAGGATCCTATAAAATAGGAACACATCACAAAAATGTGAAAAAAATTCAAGCTATGTACTTTAATGTATAATTCAGGAGTTGCCAATCTTTTTGGACCAGAGGGCACATTTCAAATTTTGAGAGTGCTGGGGGCACCAGCCACATAATGGCTACCATGGGGGTGTGGCATAATAAAAAATTAGAAAGTAGTCATGGTGAAGGATTGTATTACCATACTAACACAGACTTGCCCTGTTGAATTTCTGCCTGCCACACAGATGTTAAAGGCACAAGACCCGTTTTCCCCCAATGCTGACCCTGTCATCATGTACCCACTTACCTAGAAGTAAGCCCCATTAAACACAAAGACACTTACTTCTGAATGGACATGTATACAATCGTACTGTGAGTTAACTATACAGTGAAGTCTTAATGAGTCCCTGGTCTTTTGCTCCTGCAAAGCAAGAGACATGCCTAAGCCTCTTTCCAAGGTTTTCACATTTGCCTTTTGGAGGATATTCACCCACACTTATTGTGTAGTACTATTTGCAGAAAATAACTTCTAGGTGGTACCAGATATCAGGCAAACATAGCACAGGAAAGATGCATTCTGGTTGCTAGGGAGAAAAGGAAGGGCAAACTATGGTGATTCCAAGGCCTAGAAAAAAAGACAGAAGCAGGAAAAGTGCACTAAAAGGGAAGGCAAAACAGCATCTCTTTAGGACCCCAGGGATTCTTATTGCCTGGTGTCCCAACAACTTACTGATCATTCAGAGCTCTGACTTCACTCATTGGCTAATAACATTGATAGGCAGGAGCAGCCAGGCAGGCTCATTTCCTATAAGCAGCCTAGAAGGGTACCTGCACATTTTGCTCTGTAACTTTGCCACCACTCACCATATGCTCAGAGGCACATGTTACCAAATTCTTCCAAGCTACACAGGAAGTGAATTGGACTGTGAAAGACCAACCCAAATGGTGTTTGCATTTTGACCAATTTGTAGGGCAGTACAATATCTCAGAGAGGAGGTCAGGCCTCCTGCTCCCCTGGTGCATTCATTATAGCTGCCCAATTCCCCTGCTTTTTAAAGTTTGATAGAAATAGCTGTGGGCTATAGGTACGTTCTTAAACCACAAGGTTTTTTGCCTATGAGTGAATTTTATATAACTCAGTCCCTCACTATCACTAAGCCCTATCCTATATATCCCTCAAATCCTACCACTCATAAGCACACCCTATCTGCTTAGAACTAAATCCGTTTCTTCTCATAAATCTGTTCCCTACCTTTTCATAAACTCAGCTCTGTCAAACTGCCAAGCTCAAAAATGAACAGCGATCCCACATTATCTCAGCCAATCACACGCAGCACTCACCAAGATTCCATCTTACTCACTCCCCCTCCCATAACTCACTACTTGCCTTAAACAGCAATATCTATCTATCTGTCTAAAAAAGTAAGCTGTTATACCGTCACACTGTCATGACGTCATGCAGCGGCAAAGATGGCTCACCTGGGGAGCAGGCAGGCTACATGGTGGCGGTTAGAGAGGCCTGGCAAAGCTAAGTGCAAGAGGCTGCCGGTGGAGGGCAAGGCTGGGTGTGAGAGGTCGGTGGTGGCGGCGGAAGAGAATGGGTGGAAGAGGTCAGGCTGGAGATGGAGGGAAGAGGGAGAGCCCTGGTGACCTGTGTGTGTGGAGAATGGAATGGGGAGGGCCCTGGTGACCCATGGTGGGAAGGGAAGGAGAAGGAAGAGGGCCCTGGCAACGGGGAGGGGAGGGGAGGGGAAGGGAAGGGCCCTGGCGAGTTATAAGGGGGGAAAGGGAAAGGGGAGGGCCCTGGCAACTAGCCCTGGTGACCCATGGAGGGAAGAGAGCAGCCTTTGGCGATGGTAGGTTGGGTTGGCAAGTGAAATGAGCAGGGGCAGCAGCCCCTAGTCTGTAAACAAAATTCTAAGCCCCAAATCTGTCATGCTGGAGTTTGCAGCCCAATAGGCAGGTGGTGCTGCAAACTATATTGCAGCAGTGGAGGAAGGAGGAGGCAGCAGGGTGCAGCGCAGGGAAGCCTTGAGGAACATTCCTGAAAAGCTGCTTTAAAAGGGGAGAAGGAAAGGGGGGGGCTTAGCTAGCTCTAAAGGGAAGGGGGGAAAGAAGGGAGGGAGGCTTAGCCAGGTCTAAAACCTACACACAAACTCATTAGACTAGCAGTGGGGAACCTTTTTTGCTCACATCCTGTGGGCCATCTTTGACAGGTGACATTCATGTGACATTACAGTTATGTAATGTGGTTGACGTCTAGCTATGTCATGCGGTTGACATGTTGCTCCGCCCACCTGTTAAAGTTGGCCCACCTGTTAAAGTTGGCCCACAGGGTGGGAGCAAAAAAGATTCTCCATCTTTGGTTCAATGAGTTCATTGGGGAGGGTTTGGCAAGGACTAAGGGTACAGGGATAGGTGACGGGCTGGGGATAGGGTTGTAGGTGTGGTTGGCGAGCAATGCGAGGAGGGACAGAGCCCCCATTCAAACATATATACACAAGTATCATCACATCTAGAGACTTACTTTTAATGAAAGCTCAGATTCTGGGCTACCTGCTTGGGGCACCCCGAATACCTTTGCGGGTGCCATGGCAACTGTGGGTGATAGGTTGGCAACCCCCTTTATAATTTGATTTCTTCAAAATTATATGCTTTTGAGAGTGAAGGGCTAAAAACTCCAAAGATAAACTTCATATTGCATGTTGCTTTGATAATTTTTATACTGTACCAAAGTTTACTAAGTTTAATAAATAAAATTTAGTAATAAAGGGTCAGAAAGAGCCCTGTATAATTTTGATATCTAATCAGTCACTATGAATCACAAATGTGTGTGCCTTATGACTTAAAACCCAGATATCATGATTGTTAGTCATGAAACTGAGCTTAACACTTGTAAACAAACTTGCCAGAATGAGGAACAATTTGTGAACAAGACATTAGTCAGTAGTATAGATGGTTCAAGAGAAATGGAGCTATCCCCATTCCTTGTCCCTTTTCTCTCCATTTCACAGTAATAGCTAGTATTTTTTCCCCACTCAGTCCCCACTGCCAATGACATGTAATAGGACCAGGAAAATGGATAGCGGTGCACTCAGATAATTTTAGATGCTGGATTTATCCCATCGTGGACGCCTCCCTCAGCCGTAGCGCCTGTGGCAGCCCCACTTTCCTGACGGCGCCCAGCAGCCGGGCTCCCCGTCCCGGCGGCAGGGAGAGGAACAGCTCCCCCGGAGGAGCGGCGGCTCTCTGGGCCGGAGCAGCAGGCTGCAGCAGGAGCCTCTTGGCCGCTGCTCTCTAGAAGGAGATTGGCGGCGGCAGCGCCAACCTAGGCATGGTGGCATTTGCTCGGAAGCAAGTTCCGTGGTGTCCAATGTGGTTTGCTTCCAGAGGAGTGTGCAGAGAATTGCAGCTCCCTTGGGCACCTCCCCATGTGCCAAGCCGTTGGGCCTTTGCCGTTGTTTGTTTTGCGTGCCCCCGCCCGCTTCGTCTTTTTTGGCTCTGGTTCTGGAGGTGCGGCGCGAGGGGGAGGACTTGGGGGGCGGGGGGTGTTGCCGCTGTTGTTGTCATCTGCTGGAAGGACAGTCGCTGTTGTTGTTTGCGACGGTGCTGCTGCGCTTTTCGATCGTTGCCCTCATTGGCTTTCCTGGTTGGACTGCTGCGGATTGGCTGCTGCTACGTTGACGTTGTGTCTTGCAGGACTGGATCCCGGACGTTTGCTCAGCTGTGACTAATTTTCTCTGCCTGCCTGCCGGGAGAGGGGCGTCACCACTGCTCGAGGAAGGAGAGCTGTGATTGCTGTTAGTTGCTGTTGCTGCTGCTCCTCTGGCTGTTACCATCGTTGCCCAATTTTTTTGGAAGAAGAGTTGCTATTATCGCTGCTTTAGCATCTATTGCAGCTTTTGTTGTTGTGTGAGAGTGTGGTGGTGTGTGATGTGAGTGAACTTGTGTGTGGACTGTGTGTGTAAGTCTTGGGTTTGCACTATGTGCCTGGGAGAGAGGATTCAGAGCCGAGTGGGAAGATTTGAGGGGGCCCCAATTGGTGCAGTGACGGGTAGAGGGAGATATGGCGTTGTGCGGAAGACTTGCCAGGTGAGGGGAACTCGGCCCAGGCAATTAACGGCTGTGCCTTGTTCCGGTCTTCCCCACAACCACAGGTTTGTTGGTTGTCCTGTCAGCCAGCTCTCAGATCTCCGGATGTTGCTTCTAAATGCCAGATCGGTACATGATAAGATCTCTCTCATTCATGACTTAATTGTGGATGAGGTAGCCGATCTGGCATGTATAACTGAGATCTGGGTGGGTGAGCAGGGAGGAGTTAGTCTCTCCCAGCTATGCCCACCGGGGTATTTGATTCAGCATCAGGGTAGATCTGAGGGTCGGGGAGGGGGGGTTGCTGTGGTCTATAGGAGTTCCATCTCCCTCTCCAAGCACCCTGTCCATGTGACTACTGGTCTGGAGTGTTTACATCTTGTGTTGGGCCAACGGGACAGATTGGGGATTCTGTTGGTGTACCACCCACCCAGCTGCCCAACGGACTCCCTAACTGAGCTGACGGAGGTGGTCTCGGATGTATTGTTGAGATCCCCCAGATTGTTGGTGCTGGGGGATGTCAACATCCATGGCGAGACCGCCTTATCTGGGGCGGCTCAGGACTTCATCGTTTCCATGACAACCATGGGGCTGTCACAATATGTTATTGGCCCAACGCATGTAGCAGGACATACTCTTGATTTGGTTTTCGCAACTGGACGGGGGGATGGTGATCTGAATGTTGGGAGTTTTACATCAGTCCCTTTGTCATGGACAGATCACCGCTTTTTGAGGTTTAGACTTACAGCGGCTTTTCCCCTCTGCAAGGGTGGGGGATCTATTAAGATGGTCCGCCCCCAGAGACTGATGACTTCTGATGACTTTCAAAGAGCTCTGGGGAGTTTTCCGGCTGATAGGGCTGGCGCTCCTCTCGAAACCCTGGTTGAACTGTGGAATACAGAAATGACCCGGACAGTTGACATGATCGCTCCTGTGCGCCCTCTCCTGTGTAGAGCTCATAAAGCTCCATGGTACACTCTGGAGCTGAGAGTGATGAAACAGTCTAGGAGACGGCTTGAGTGCAGATGGAGGCGAACTCCTGATGGATGCAATTATGCACTGGTAGGTGCCTATACTAAGTTGTACTTAGGGGCGGTGAGGGCAGCAAAAAAGCAATATTTTGCTGCCACTATTACATCATCCATCTCCCACCCGGCGGAGCTTTTCAAAATTGTCCGAGGCCTATTGCATTCTGGCCCTAGGGACACGGTGGAGCCATCTGAGGCCCGCTGCAATGAATTTGCTAGGCACTTCCAGGATAAAATCTCTTGCATCCGCCAGGATTTAGACTCCAATGTTATAGCAGTTGAATCGAATGAGGTATCCAGAGCTCAGCCTTGTCTTGATTTTTTGGATGAGTTTCAGTTGGTACAGCTTGAGGACATTGACAAGGTGCTTGGACTGGTGTGTGCAACCACTTCTAGGTTGGATCCTTGCCCCTCTTGGCTGATAAAAGCTAGCAGGATTGGGACAGCCAGCTGGGCCAGGGAAGTGATTAATGCCTCATTGCGAGAGGGAGTGGTCCCTAGCTGCCTGAAAGAGGCGGTAGTAAGACCACTTCTGAAGAAATTGTCTCTGGACCCAGAAAATCTTAATAACTATAGGCCGGTAGCAAATATTCCATTCCTGGGCAAGGTCCTGGAACGAGTGGTTGCCGACCAGCTCCAGACACTCTTGGATGAGACCGATTATCTGGATCCATTTCAGTCGGGTTTCAGGCCTGGTTTTGGCACGGAGACAGCCTTGGTCACCCTGTATGATGACCTTTGTCGGGAGAAAGACAGGGGGAGTGTGACTCTGTTGATTCTCCTTGATCTCTCAGCAGCTTTTGATACCATCGACCATGATATCCTTCTGGGGAGACTCGCTGATTTGGGAGTTGGCGGCACTGCTTGGCAGTGGTTCCGCTCCTACTTGGCGGGCCGTCTCCAGAGGGTAGTGCTGGGGGAGCATTGCTCGACATCCTGGGCCCTCCAGTATGGAGTTCTGCAGGGGTCAGTTCTGTCCCCCATGCTTTTTAATATCTACATGAAGCCGCTGGGTGCGGTCATTAGAAGTTTTGGAGTGCGTTGCCATCAGTATGCTGATGACACGCAGCTCTACTTCTCCTTTTCATCTTTTTCAGGTGAGGCTGTCAATGTGCTGAACCAATGCCTGGCTGCGACAATGGACTGGATGAGAGCTAACAAACTGAGGCTCAATCCAGACAAGACTGAGATGCTGTTAGTGGGTGGTTCTCCTGACTGGATGGCAGATGTTCGACCTGTTCTGGATGGGGTTGCACTCCCCCTGAAGGAGCAGGTTCGTAGCTTGGGAGTTCTTTTAGAACCATCTGTGTCACTCGAGGGACAGGTAGCCTCGGTGGCACGGAGTGCTTTTTACCAACTTCGGATGCTGGCCCAGCTACGTCCCTATCTGGACAGAGTGAACCTCACTTCAGTTGTCCATGCTCTGGTAACCTCTAAATTAGATTACTGCAATGCGCTCTACATGGGGCTGCCTTTGAAGACGGTTCGGAAACTGCAGCTCGTGCAAAATGCAGTGGCCAGATTGATAACAGGGACCCGGCGGTCCAAACATATAACACCGATTCTGGCCCACTTACATTGGCTGCCTATATGTTTCCGGGCCCGGTTCAAAGTGCTGGTGTTAACCTATAAAGCCTTATACGGCTCGGGACCACAGTATCTGATGGAACGCCTCTCCCGATATGAACCTACCCGTACACTATGCTCAACATCGAAGACCCTCCTCCAGGTGCCTACTCATAGGGAAGTTCGGAGGGTATCAACAAGAAAAAGGGCCTTTTCAGTGGTGGCCCCTGAATTATGGAACAATCTTCCTGATGAGGTACGCCTGGCGCCAACATTATTATCTTTTCGGCGGCAGGTTAAAACTCTCCTCTTCTCCCAGGCATTTTAGTATGTGTTAAAATTGTTTTTTAACTTTTTTAAGAATTTAAAATTTTTTAAAGATGTTTTAAATTGTCTAAATATGTGGTTTATTGTATTTGATGTATGACTGTTGTGAACCGCCCAGAGAGCTTTGGCTATGGGGCGGTATATAAATTTAATAAAATAAATAAATAAAATAAATATTGTGAAGGCCACCCTCTCAAGATGGTAAGTGCGTATTACTTCCAGTAGCAGATGGTGTGTTGTATTGAGCACAATGTGTGTTGAGTTGCCTCTTGAACAGCCTTTGTGCTGGAAGACGCTGCTGCAGAAGCAGCTGACAAAGGTTGCTATTGGATCTGCTATTGATTTTCAAGAACTATGATTTGTTAGCAAATACAAAACATAAAATGGGATAAAATGGATGGAACACTGGGCAAGGCCTGTTTTTATTCCAATAAAAGAGAAAGTATGGGTGATATCCATTGTTAGTCATGCTCCAATTTCAATGGGCCCGCCTTAGCTAGACCTGTCTAATGGGGTCAGTTCACACACTGGTAAACCTGTTACAAAGTAACCAATGACCTGATCTGTGCTTTTCCTCCACACTTTTTTGGATGTTAGTACAGATGCCCAGGTCACTCATGACTTTTAGTATGTGAGTACTAGTTGCCTTCATGTCCTGCTTGTGGACTTCCCGGAGACATCTGATTGGCTACTGTGGAAAATAGGATGCAGGACTAAATAGGGTGGCTGGGCTAGATAGGTAGATAGATGCTTCAAAAGAAATGGAGCTATCACCACTCCTTGTCTCTATTCTTTCCTTTTCCTAGTAATAAAAATGTAAATGTACTGCCTTCAACTCGATTCCGACTTATGGCGACCCTGTGAATAGGGTTTTCATGGTAAGCAGTATTCAGAGGGGGTTTACCATTGCCTCCCTCTAAGGCTGAGAGGCAGTGACTGGCCCAAGGTCACCCAATGAGCTTTGTGGTTGTGTGGGGATTCAAACCCTGGTCTCCCAGGTTGTAGTCCAACAGCTAGTATTATTTCCCACCTAGGCCCCACTGCCAATGACCAAGTAAGTAAGTAAGTAAAATTTTATTTTGGTCAGAGATCAGTACACACACCAATGAACCAATGATATGCAATGAGACCAAGAAAATCTCAAGATGGTGGGTATTACTTCCAGTAGCAGGTGATGTGGTGGGGCTGTGCCGCTCAAGTGACCTCCCTCCCACTGAGGTGCTGATGCATAGTGGGTCAGGGAGGAGCAAGGCAGTGGTGAGGCCAGCAGAGTCAATCTGGCACTCCTGTCAGTGTGTTTGCACTGCCCTGACCTTTCCACCAACTCACCCCCCCCCCATCATGTTATGCAGCAGTGACTAAGCTGGAAGTTCAAATGAGCAGAACAGCCCCACCACACCATCCCTACTGATTAGTTCGCTCATTTCAGAATGTGGTAGGTCAACTCTGGTGTATTTGGAGGCCCTTCTGCTCATTTTGCTGAGTGGGATCTTGGACTTCTGCCCTAAGATCCTACTCTGATGGTGCCACTGGAAATGGACAGTGCAATAATAACCATGTTAGGCATTATATTATACTAGATGTTACCAGGAACGAAAAAAAATCAGGATTTGAAGGTCAGGGAATATTCAAATGCTACCTCCCCCCTCCTGCTCTGCTGCCTTCCTAATTATATAATGTGCACATTTTCACTCATTTTTCTTTATGAAAGACTTGATAGTGTTGTTTGGTATTTTGTGATTATTAATCTTGTTTGCAGGTCAGTATTACACACTAATTTCTAATTATATTAACCTTGTAACATTTCAGTCAGCCCCATAATAATGGCAGAGGGATCATGATTAAAAACTGGCACTGTCTTAAGGGTAATGGTTTTGGAAATTGTTATGATTACATGAGAACAAATACAACATTCCTACACTGGCAGAAGGCAGTGGCTGCCTTTTGGAAAATTAGATTCTACATTTATCATTGAGTTAGAAGTTAGCTGGGGAAGCTGGAAGCAGAATTTGCTTCCCCAAGCTAGAGGAGACTGGGACAATTTTGCAGATGAGAAGAACTCTTATAAGTTTATATTCATAACTGCTCAAGGAATTCAGAAGCATTAGCCCCCTTGAAAAGCCAGGGGACTATTAAGCCTGAACCAAATGTTTTCTAGTAAAAGCCTCTGGCCTGAATTTTTGATGTGTGTGTAAAAGTTACCCTGAAACTGCCCCCTACAACTCCCCTTTTTTAAAACCACTGTGGCTTGTTTTTCAGCAGTAATTACACTTTTCCTACTGGTGGCTGCACACTTTTGGGTGCCTGGCTGCCATTTTTTGTCGCACAAGGCCTGTGGTAATGACACTATGGCATTATATTGCATTAGGTGGCCCTTAGGGTAAATGGGGGCCACCATCAGCCACCCGGATGAATGATTTTGCTGGTAAGCACCAGATATTGTGTGCCTCCCATTTGTTGTTTTCTTGAAAAAACACTGAAATGCCCCCCATTTTTGCTTTGTGCAAATGGGGTAGTAATGGGGAGATGTCAGATAAGTATGAGGAACTTTAGCTTTTTAAAACTTTTCATTTTTATAAGGTGCTAGGGGATTTGGACTGAAGACTAGTGAGACATAAGCACTAGGGGTGTACAGCAGCCTGGGATGAATCCCAAATTGTGGTGCTTTGGAGGGATTCTGGGCTTGTCCAAGGCAAACCAGGATCTGTCCATGGTGCCCTAACCCAAAGTGGAGATCATGAAGTGCCTCATGGTGCCTTGGTGATTTGGACATTAAAAATCCACTGCAGAAAAAATGCTGCTAAACATGAAATTATTGTCTCTGATCTTATATATAAGGAAAGCACTTGGGTGAAGAGAAGGAGAACTCTGTTGTGACAGACAAGTCTAGTCTGTCAGAGGGAATGATTTTACCAGGGCTTCCCAATCCCAGTGCATTGGTGAAGGAATGTTGAAGTAAATAAATGACCTTGGCCTCATGTGCTTCTTGTTCTTTGTTAGTTCTATCTCTGAGGAGCAGTAACATTAAAAGAGTTCTAATTAGAGGCTGAATTCTACTTTGAGACTTCTTTTGTTTGTTCCTTTTTACCAGTTTACCTCATTCCAACCCAGTCCCTTGTTAAATGGCCCTCCCTTTCTCTTCTAGGGTGCAAGAGCACTACACCAGCAGTCTTAGAATGTACCTGCATGGACAGCACTAATCCCTCTTACTCAGGGAAGAGATAGAGGGCTCATCCAGACAACTGTAAAATGTGTGACATGATCGCTTTGTGTTTTCATTATTTTTCGGTCGTCCATATGATGCCGCGCGCTTTTGCGCATTTTCGCGCAGTTAAATCCGCTTCTGCAATACCACAAATCATGCGATTTGCTTTTTAAAACCGGGAATCATCCGCTGTACCTTCAGGCGCTTGGATGCAATACTGTGGACTTTACAGCTGTGGGCGTTTGATGGGCGGTTCTTGGGCGGTTCCCTATATCCCTTCCCTCATTCTCAGCCAATCACGTATTTCCACTGTTGCGCATGTGCGCGAATTTCCGGGGACAGCCCGGGAAAAAGGAACCTATCAGAGCAATGGTGTGGTGTTGGGGGCCCCCCTGCAACTTCAACTGCGCAGATGCAAAAAAGCGCATTTGCGCAGAAGCAGCAACAGCGGTTAATTTTTAGCCAGCCTGCAAACTGGGCAGCCACTCAGGGTGAGATCTGCAATTGTGGTTGTTTGTAAACTTTTTCAGGGGAGAAAATACTTATCTTTGCCCAACCTCCACCTCCCACCCCTCACCCCCTGCATCAAATGCCCTTCTTGAACATACTGGTTTTTGCTTCCAGGCATCCAGAGTCGAGGGAGAGGGGGGGAGAAGAGAAATAGAGGCTTTCCTCTTGGATTACAGACACTCAGGCACCCTTAGTCAATTTCTCTTTCCTGCCTGCAAGGCTACTCTCTTTGTGCCTTATCAATTTCAACCACAGCCTGCAGGTTCTCTGCAGCCCAGCCCAGCTGTTACATACAGTCGCTTTTGCAAAATATTGCAAATACAAGCAAAAAACCCACAGGAATTATTGGCATATAAGTGGTTTGCTAGAGCATCTCAGCCACCCGCAACCATAGAGACTGGTGGTCTACCTTCCTAGACATGACACATTGTTACTTGCTGTTTATTATTTATTTATTTATGTTCTGGAGAAATAAGTGGAATTGCAATCATGTGTATCTCCAGAAATGTTAAAGGTAGAAAAACATACAGCCGGTTTTGCGAAATATTGCAAATACAAACAAACAAAAATACAGGAATTATAGGCATATAAGTGGTTTGCATATTTCTTTTATCAGAGGGAACACCGCAAAGCCTGTGCTAGTCGCTTCAGCGCAGATCGACACAGCAGCACGCGGGGCTGTTTGCCCGCATTCCCTGCCGGAGCCAAGAGCGGCCACCCGTGGGGGGGGGCTGTTTGCTTCCCTCAGGGGCAGCATTCCTGCCGCCAACCCTGCAGTGAATGAGCCCAAGGGCTATGGGGCGATTCGCCCGGCGATTACAAGCACTGATCCCTTGCACTGCCCACAATCCCCCTGGATGGTCAGGGGCACCTGGAGACACCCCCTCCGGCTAGCACTGCTCCAGAGTGATGAGCGACAAGGAACTCCATTACAGTCACTACTACCAAATCATCAGGAAATTCAAATTTTCGCGCTCGTACGTTCAAGCGCATGTGCCTTGTTCTTTGTTGCAAAGGGGGAGAGGAGCATACGTCATATTTTTGCAGACCAATTGGCTGATAGGGGGGAGTGTTATGGGCGGAGCTGGGAAAAAGCGAGAAGAAGTACAGGTCCTCTCGCTGTGTGTGTGGGCGCAAAAAAAGCGGGTTTTTTTATTGGGAAAGAGCGAACAAACAGGCAAAGTGAGGACTGTCAGATGACGAACCGGATATGGAAAACGTGGATTATCCCGCTCCGTTTGGATGACCCCAGAGTCTAAGAAGTCAAGCAGTAAGTGCAAAAGGAGCACAGGTCAGAGCAAAAGTGAAAAATCCCACTCTCAAGCTCCCTTCTTTACCAAGAAGCAGGCTTGCCAGGCAGCAGTGGAGGATATGGGGTGAGGAAAGCATGGGCCTGTGAGATGGAAGCAAACAGGCCTGCAAATTTCATTCAGTTCTGGCAAAAAGGAGAAAATTATAGCCATGTTTTGATTTTCCCATAATAATGGTGGTGGTGGTGATAGTAACAAACTTACATTTTTCTAGGTAGACTCAGCCTTGGACCCAAGTCAATTGCGTAGCCTCCAAAGAACTTACATCTGAAATAGGCTGATTTTTGAAGTGCGGACTTAGGGTCTGAACTGAATCTTGTGGTTGGTGCACACCATATTGACAAGGCCAGTAGGCAGGGATGATGGGAGTCCAGCAACATTTGGAAAGCCACAAGTTCCCCACTCAGGGCTAAAGTCCAGGCATCCTCCCAACTTCCCAGGTCTCTCTGCACTGAAGGTTTCTGTACATGTCTGGAGCCTCGATTTCCAGTAGGAGCATTAAGAACTGTACTTATTTTATTCGTATTGATCAGTAGAGGAGGTATATTAAAATTACACTTCCCAGAGTATATGTTGGCAGTGCATGTTCCAAAGCCTTTATTACAGAGAAAACTGGAAACAGGAAACATAGAGACCTGGCAATTGCTGTTTTTGTTCCTTTCTCCTTGTAAGTGAGAAAGTAGCAGAGAAGGAAAACTGGAAGATGAGAACACTGGTGCTAAGCCATTAAAAGAGTAAGGAAAATTCAGCAAAGAGTTTAGCTTTGTTCACGATGGCATCGTGATTTTTAAGCTGGAGGAGTTTCCAGTCCCACACCTCCATTTCTAACATTCTTTTCCATCCCTAATTTGAAGTAGCAATGTCATAATCCCATAGGGTTTGTGATGATTGTTGGAAAGCTTCAAACATTCCACAGCCTATTTTAAGAATTTTTGAAGTTATAGTAACAGGAAACTAATGTACACCTTAATAAACAAGGGAGTCCAGGGGAGGAAGAGAACAGCTGAGAATCTCATTACAAAATTAAATAATATTGACTTGAATATGGTCTAAGATACGTGGCAAGAAAATGGAAGTGAGTAATGGAAGGTAATGTAAGATCCAATATAACACACATAAACACACCTTTAACTCATATATAAACATTTACACCTACATGGTTTTTGGGGGGGATTGTAAACTGTGAGGTCAGAGGAAAATGAAATGCAGGAAGTATATAGAGTAATTGGTATGTTATTAATAGTAATCTATTATTCCAGTGCCCTTTTATGAAATATAGTTGCTGACCAGGGGGCTCTAATATGGCTTAGTTTATCAAACAAATCCAGAAAATACTTTTTCAAGTTTGTTCAAGGTAATTGGTGAATATAATGAAATATCTGGATATAGAATTAATCTCGCAAAATCAGTTTGGTTGAGTTTCAATATGGACGAACGTGCAAAGGAAAAAATTATAAAACAATATAAAATGCCTGTTAAAAACTCTCCTATTAGATTAGGTATATGGATAATTCAAGATTTGGATAAAGTAGTTAAATATAATCATGAGAAATTGCAACAGGAAGTCAGATCTGATCTCAGTAGATGGTTAAAATTAAATATTTCTTGGATGGGGAAAATCACCTTCCTAAAAATGAAAATATTGCCAAAAATATTATATCTGTTTCTTAATATCCTGTTACAAGTTCATCCAGAACTTTTGCAAGATTGGCAAAGGTTGTAAAATGAGTTGGTCTGGGAGGAAAAAAAAGGCCCAGGATGGCGGCAAAGACAGTTTTCAGTGGGCAACATAACGGCAGCTTAACTTTTCCGAACATTAAAATGTATTATGAAGCAGAAATGTTAGCTAAATTAAGAGAATGGTTTAGTGAGGACAGGTCAATTGCTCTAGAGCAAATCAACCTTTCCATCAGTCTAAAACATACTTTTTGGTACACTGCAAGATTTGATAAGGAGATAATAAAACCAATTTCTGCCATTTATAGTAACTGGTCTAAATACCGACGGAAACTAAGCCTGGGCATGTCACCCTTGACAGCATCTTTTTATAATGTTGAATTTGATGAAGAACACTAGCTAGGAAATTTATATCTCTGGAAGACTTGTAGATTTACAGAAATTAGACAACTATTTAAAGATGGTCAATTCAAAACTTACAGAGGAGATGCAGCAAAATCAACCCAAATTTTTAAAATATTTACAACTGAGGAATATAATCCATTCATTAATAACAAGATTGGGTCCCTTACGAGAAATTAGTGAATTTGAAAGCCTCATTGTCATTGGATATTTCCCCAAGACTCTAAGTCAGATATATAAAATCACTACAAATCTGAGTGAACCAGTCTCAGCTCTTATCAATCTAGATGGGAGAATGAGATGGGCAGGGAAATAGCAAATGATGTTTGGAAATGGCTATGGTTAAAAGTTCCAAATCACACAGTAATCGTCAGTCTTAAAGAAAGCTCTTACAAGCTAGTATTTCATTGGTATTTAATTCCAGCATTATTCAATCGAACTAATACTAATATCAATGGTTTATGTTGGAGATGTAAAGCCAGTAACGCAGACATGTATCATATCTTCTGGTCATGCGTAAAGCTTTAAAAATTCTGGCTTGATATTGTAAGAGAAATAGAGTGTATAACTGGTAATTGTTTACCAATGGATCCACTTGTCATTTTGTTTGGATATCTTGAAAATGTGGTATTACCTATTGATTATGGAATGGTTTTGTATCTCCTCTAAGTGCTACTCGAATAACAATTGCAAATAATTGGGAAATATCTTATTCTCAAATGGTTGATGAATGGTTAATAAAAGTGTGGGACTTAGGGTGCAATCCAACTCTCCTTTCCACCAGGCTGGGGGGAATTGGATGGCATGGCTCCCCGTCTGTGTTGGCAGGCTCCTGGTGCTGCTGGTTTCCTGGCAGCCTGCTGGGGCTGCTGGGGCTCCACCAGGGATGAGCAGCTCAGTGGACAGAGGGGCATGGTGGGGACTGAGCTGCAGGGTGGCACTTATGTGAAATCCATCTCATGTTCAGAGGCTTCCCCTGGATCCAAACCTGCCTGGAATCTATGCCAGCCAAAAGGCCACCACAGTAAAAACATTTCCATGGTAGCCTTCAGGGAACACTTGCTCCTTGGGAGGCCTGTTCACGGGAGCCAGCATTTCCTGGCTGGCTCTCATGCACAGCTTCCAAGCGGGAGGAGGATCCTGCAGGACTTTCTGTCGGCTCCTCCTCCACCAGCCCCCCTTCCGCTGACTCCCCATCATTTGGATTGCTCTGCCCATATCCATGGTAAAGCTAGCTAACATGATTCGGATAAGAGGGGGCTGCCAACCCCATGATAACTTTGTTGAAAAATGATTTTTTTAATTATATATTGGTCAGGGGAAATTCAAGGTAACATCTGTTCTTATACTCTCTTAGGAGTTCTTTGATTTATGTGTTGGACACAAGATTAATTTTTAAGTTTAAGCTTTAATTTTGATTGTAACTTGATATTCAACTGATATAGTACTATATATTCTTATTATTTGTATAATCAAACATTCTGATTGAGGTAATCTTTCCCCCCTTATTTATGTGATGTCATACTTGCTAATTCTATTCTTTTTCAATAAAAAAATGGCTTTGTTTATTTGTGCAGATCTATTTTAATCTAGTATTTGCTATGATAGCTAAGCATACATATTTTTAAGTAGCTTTTCATTAGCGCACACATACCTTGGAAAATACATCTGTACAGGATAGTCTATATAAGTAAGGATTAGTAATAGATTTTTGAATGTAACATTGTGTGGATCTTATAACCATCTACTTAGAAGTAAGCCTTACTGAGATCAGTTGGACCTACTCCATGTAAGACAGCTTTAGCCCCTTGTTTACTGAAAATCCTGTTGTGGAATAAATAGAAGAGTTTTGTGGTATGAGAAAGATCATGACACACAGTGGCATTTCCTATAATCTTACAGCCATTCCTTTGCAAAATGTTAAGTTCTGAGCAGCATAACTTTTTGGATGTCAGCTTGCATCAAGCTCTCTGCCATTTTGCAAAACTTGGAAAAAGCACATTAATTCTGGCTTAATTGATTAGCTTTTGTTTGGCTGTGGGCCAAATTTCTCAAACGAGTTTTGTAGAGCTTGCCTCTTTTCAAATGTTACCAATTTAAAGGGATACAAAGGAATAGAAACCTGAATGTGTGTCTATTTTGATATCAATAGCTAATCTACTGCACAAGAAAGCTCTATCACTATTTAGCTGCTTCTGTTTGACATTTTATGTGATGCTGACCATCACTATTTCAAATTAGGTCTTTTTTCCAGTTAGGAACATTCTGTACGGTTACTGGAAAAATAGAAGTAGTGATTGGGGTAGGGCAAAGGCATTTTACCGGTGTCCTAATGCACATCACTGATGGGGCGGGGGAAGCAACTGACATAGGAATGAGAGTATGATTAGATGGAAATGGGTAGGGATAAAGTTGACATTGTGCCAAATAAATTACCCAAACGGACATCCAGATGAAGTTTGATATTTGGGTAAAAAACATACACAAAGATGAAATAAATTGGGTGGAATTGATCTTCAAGGATCTTCTACCATATTTTCCATGTGTATCATAATGTTTGTCTACTTTGCATCTAGAAAACAACACAGAGTTATTGGCAATACAAAGAAATAAGCTGGCTCTTCTGAATCTAGACCACTCAGTAGGGCTTCCTGAACACTGTGTTTTCAGTTTGGGGAAGACTGAACAAAAAGTCAAAGTCTGCGCTACAGGAGCCCTAATTAGCTTCCATGAACATATGTATGCCGGAGTCATTAGAAGTGCATTCTTAACTTTTAGCTAAGCAAGAGCTTCTCTCAAATGCCACACAGAATCCATGTAGTAATGTTCAGAGTAAGAGGGGCTAATCCCTCCAGTGTTAAGAATTTGTGTAGTTTCAGTATGAATGCTTTAAACTCGACAAGAAATTAGTGCAAGCTGTGGACTATTGTAGTTACGCAACTGGAGAGGTTTAGTGCTTAAACCAAGACAGTCAGCAAGGCTTTTATTAGCACCCTGCGGCTGCTTTTTGCTAAGTAGGAAGTGACTATTGTTTTCTGTCTCAAATAAACACAAAACTGAGATATCTATCTGTATACTCCTTGCATGCTTCTTGACAAATGTGTAATGCACATCTGCCATAATGCAGACAGATCCTTTAAGTACATCCATTTCATTTTTTCTTAAAACAGGAGCTCCGTCGCCTTTTCTCCCAATGAGCAACACAAGAAACTATTGATGATTCTCATTTCCCATAAGCACATTTCAAAACAGAACCTTACAAAACTTATAGTCTTGAACTCAGAAACGCTTGCTTAACAACCAGCTATATTTTCATGGCGATATACAAAACAGCCAGAGAGAATCAAGAGTTCAAAGTGTAAAAAGAGAGAGAGAAAAACCAGACTCCTTTTGGACTTTTTCTGTAAGAGTTCTCATAATTTGTTGAAATTAATTAAAAATCAGCTATGTTCACAGAGTACCTGTAATCCTATTACTGACCTTGCCCCATACTCTGACCTTCGTCTTCTGCAGTTTAAAAGTTAAAAAAATGCCTGGCTGATTTTTAATTAAGAAATTTAGCATTGAAGTTAATGATAAGGCCGAGCATGCTCAGTGAGAACCAACTGTCAGTGTTCTAAAAGCCAGACTCACAAGCTGCTGGGCTTGGCTAATCAGGAGGCCACACCCACACCAGACTTTTATTTCACATTAGATAGTCATGGCTTCCTCCAAAGAATCTTGGGAAGTGTAGTTTGTGAAGGGTGCTGAGAGGAGATTCCTATTCCCCTGAGAGAGCTCCAGTGGCCAGAGGGGTTTAACAGTCAGCCACTCTGATTTAAGCTCTGTGAGGGAAACAGGGCATCTCCCATCAACTCTCAGCATTTCCCAGGATTCTTTGGGAGAAGCCATGACTGTCTAAAGTGAAATAAAGGTCTAGTGTGGATGTGGCCAGGGACAGCTTTGGTTTAAATTAGGATGGGAGGCTACATGTGCCTGTTGTACAATAAAAAGATGGGGGAAACGCTGACAAGCAATGATACTGTTCACAATGTTTTTCTTTTGGAAAGGAAAGGGGGTTCCCCTCTGTCCAGTGCCCACCCATCCAATCTCCTCCCCTCCCCTTCCTGCCCTCCTCCCCTCCCTGCCCCTCCCCCAGATCAGTTTCACCTCTTAAGCATGATTGCACAGGAGTAAATCCCATTGAACTCAAACCTGCGCTCCCCTCCTCCTCCCTCCTATCTTCTCCCTCTTCCCCTTCCCTCTCCCTTCCTTCACCCCTCCCCCTCCCCTCCGCTCCCCCCTCCTCCCCCATCATCAGTTTTACCTATCCTAAGCATGATTGCACAAGAGTAAATCCCATTGAACTCAATAAACATGCAAATGATCAAACCTGCGCTCCCCTCCTCCTCCCTCCCATCACCTCCCTTTTGCCCCTTCCCTCCCCCTTCCTTCACCTCTCCTCCCTCCCATTCCAATGCTCAGAGGCACATGTTACCAAATTCTTCCAAGCTGCACAGGAAGTGGATTGGACTGTGAAAGACCAACCCAAATTGTGTTTGTATTTTGACAAATTTATAGGGCAGGACAATATATCAGAGAGGAGGTCAGGTCTCCTGCTCCCTTGGTGCATTCACTATAGCTGCCCAATTTCCCTGCTTTTTAAAGTTTGATAGACATATCTGTTGGCTATAGGCACGTTCTTAAACCACAAGGTTTTTTGCCTATTAAGGAATTGTTAATATAAGCACAAGATAAACTTTTTGTCTCCAATCTTACTGTCCAGATTTCATTTGAGAATGAATATTTTTGGCTGAGCAACCCATTTCAGCTTATAATGCAGGGGCTGTGATGCTATTAACAGCACCGTCCTAGATACTTCTACTCAGAAATAAGTCACATTGAGTTCAGTGGGGGCTTCCTCCCGTGTAAGTGTGTGTAGGATTGCAGCCTCATTGTAACTATGCCCGCAGGCTCAGACTTGGGCTCAAAATGTGAGACAGAAAATGGCCTATTCATTTTGTCATTGGCTACAGCTTATTAAAAATGTATCAAACCAAGGGCACATTGTGAGGGCCTCTATTTGACATGTTGGCACGCCATGAAAAATGCAAAAGGCTTTATTTTTGTCCTTCATCAAGTGAGAACTGAGCTAAAAATAACATCCGTGGGGAAAAGCAACCCCTCAAAAACATTCAACTCATTCCTCATCTTTTCTTGTTCAATTTACGGGTTAACCACTGACCTACTTACTATCAGAATGATGACATTTTGTTGCCAGCTTTGTGAAATTGTAGGTGTTATTCCTAAAAAGGAATTCTTCCTTTCATAAACAAATGATTTATCCCTGGATGGAGGCATGGACTAGAAATGGCTGCTGAACGTCTAGTGAAAAATTATTCATGGAGCGCACCAGTTTGGTGGATTTTCAGCCCTCTTTTGGAAATTACTGAAAGTCCTTGCTAGATATCAAATTACATGCTGCCTGAGTCTGCTGTCAGGCAATGACATGAAAATACTATCATCACTGTTATTATTTCCTTCACAATGTCTGTGGTGCTTTACAAGCTAATATAAGCCAGAAGATGAGTCCCTGCTTCAAGAAGTTCAGAGTTTAAATTTCTGCAAAAAGAGAAACCATGAAGGGAAAGGAGGAAAGAGAGAGACCAAAGTAAAAGGGATGGATGCAGACAAATACCTACTTAGATTATGTTACATTTTGGGAAAAAGGCAAAGAGCAAGGTGGATTTTAATATCTGATACATATGCAATTCATACTGCCTAAAATAATGTTTTGGTAGATTTTTGATAGTTTTTTGGCCCTGCTTCTAGCTGTCCTTTTTGCTTTGTTTTATTTTAGTAGGTTTTGATTACTTATTATGATTTACAACTTTTGGTCCATATCCAGTGTTACAGCTCGGTTGGCACAATGGACTTCTGTGCATTCAGTGGAGCCTCCTCCAGTCTCCTGTACACCCTCAAAATCAGTTCTGGAGGGTTGGAGAGGAGAGGAAGGAAGCCCAGAGGCTGATGCACACTGATGTGAAAGGACAGTCCGGAGTTGTACAATGCACACAATAGGAACATGGAATGTGAGAAGCATGAAACAGGGAAAGTTAGAAATTGTCAAGCAAGAAATAGAACGTATCAACATTACAATACTTGGCGTAAGTGAATTAAAATGGACGGGAATGGGACATTTTCAATCAGGCAACTACAGAATATTTTATGCAGGAAATGAGAAATCAAGAAGAAACAGGGTTGCTTTAATAGTGAGAAGTGATGTAGCAAAAGCAATTAGGAGCTATAATGCAAGGTCTGAGTGAGTGATATCAATGAGATTAAATGGAAAACCTATTAACATAACCATCATTCAAATCTATGCTCCAACAGCAAATGGGACCACAGGCTATGGTATCTGGAAGATGGACTGCTGGCAAGTGATGGGTTGCATCTCACAAGAACTGGGAAGAATGTGTTTGGCCACAGCATGGAGAAGTTCATCAGGAGGGCTTTAAACTGAATCCTAAGGGGGAGGGAGATGTAAACTTGGTGGTAACGACTGAGGAAGGCTTGTGCACAGTAACGGGACCAGAGAAATCGGCTCTAATATAGCCCAGTAACAGTTCTCAGAAAAATGTACTAAGGAAGCCAAGACATAAATCACACAGTCTTCGATGTCTGTATACTAATGCACAGAGCATGGGAAACAAGCAGGACGAACTTGAACTCTTAATACAGGAGGGCAATTACGACTTGATAGGTATAACTGAAACTTGGTGGGATGACTCCCATGACTGGAATACAGTAATTGAAGGATATAACTTGTTCAAAAAGAACAGAAGGAATAAAAAGGGAGATGGAATTAACTATGTGTTAAAAAGATATATCCCTGCACAGAAATACAAGAAGATGAGCTTGGTAGCTCCACCGAGAGTATCTGGATTAAAATTAATGGGGCAAGTAATAAAAGGAATGTGGTGCTTGGAGTCTACTACTGACCACCCAATCAAGGAGAAGATGAGAATGTAACCTTTGAAAAGCAAATTGCCAATGTTTCAAGGGGGCATGATGTAGTAGTAATGGGGGATTTCAATTATCCCAATATCTGTTGGGAGACAAATTCTACCAAACACGGCCCCTCCAAGAAATTTCTGACTTGTGTTGGAGATAACTCTCCTACAGAAAGTGGAGGAAGCAACCAGAGGATCAGCTATCCTGGACTTGATTCTAACCAATAGAGATGATTTGGTGGATGAAGTGGCAGTTATGGGAACTCTGGGAGAAAGTGACCACACTATACTAGAGCTCTTGATTTTAGAGGAAGTAAAAGCTGAGAGTAGCCATACGTGCACCCTGGACTTCAGGAAAGCTGATTTGAATAAACTCAGAACAATTGTAAGTACCGTTCCATGACAAGCCACCCTAATGAGAAAAGGAGTCCAAGATGGGTGGGAGTTTCTAAAAAAGGAAATTCTAAAAGCACAATGGCAAGCAATTCCAACAAGGAAAAAAGGGGGAAAACAGAAGAAGAAGCCAATGTGGCTTCACAGAAAGCTTAGAGATGACCTGAAAACAAAAAAGCCCCAGGGACATGGTAGAACCATCTGAGGCCCGCTGTAATGAATTTGCTAGGCACTTCCAGGATAAAATCTTTAGCATCCACCAGGACTTAGACCAGTGGTTCCCAACCTTTATGAGTACGGGGGCCCCTTTATAAGCTCAACATTTTTCATGACCCCCTCCCCCAGGCTGACTGCCAGAAAGGAAGGGGGAAAGCAGCCTTTCCTTGCAGCCTTGCTTCTTTTTGTTTCACAAAAAGCCCTGTCCTCTCGTTCTGAGTAAGGGCGTCGTCAGCAGGGGTAGTGTATTTTATGTATTTTATGCCATGTATTTTATAGGCAGATGCCTGCCCTTGGTGCTACTGAAAGACACTCTGGCGTTTCAGCAAAAGTCCTCCCCTCACATTTGGAGCAAGGGGGAGGTGTCATCTGCAGTGGCAGTGGAAAGCAGACAGTGTCCAGGGAGTGAAAACTTAAAAAAAAAAATTAATAAAGAATTCATTTCTTTACTGTTCATGGCCTCTCTGGATTTCTTTGTGGCCCCCCTGGGGGCCAAGGCCCCCAGGTTGGGAATCACTGACTTAGACTCTAGTGTTATAGCAGGTTAATCAAGTGGGGTGTCCAGAGCACAGTCTTGTCCCAATTTCTTGGATGAGTTTCAGTTGGTACAGCTTGAGGATGTTGACAAGGTGCTTGGACAGGTTCGTGCAACCACTTCTGTGCTGGATCCTTGCCCTTCTTGGCTAATAAAAGCTAGCAGGGATGGAACAGCGGGCTGGGCCAGGGAAGTGATTAATGCCTCTCTGCAAGAGGGGGTGGTCCCTGGCTGCCTGAAAGAGGCAGTAGTGAGACCATTCCTGAAGAGACCCTCCCTGGACCCAGAAAATCTGAATAACTATAGGCCGGTAGCAAATGTTCCATTCCTGGGCAAGGTCCTGGAACGAGTGGTGGCAGGCCAGCTCCAGACGCTCTTGAATGAGACCGATTATCTGGATCCATTTCAGTCAGATTTCAGGCCTGGTTTTGGCATGGAAACAGCCTTGGTCGCCCTGTAGGATGACCTTTGTTGGGAGAGAGACAGGGGGAGTGTGTCTCTGTTGATTCTCCTTGATCTCTCAGCGGCTTTCGATACCATCCACCATGGTATCCTTCTGGGCAGACTAGCTGAGTTGGGAGTGGGAGGTACTGCATTGCAGTGGTTCCACTCCTACTTGGCAGGTCGCCTCCAGAAGGTGGTGCTTGGGGAACATTGCTCGGCACCCTGGACTCTCCAATATGGGGTTCTGCAGGGGTCAGTTCTGTTCCCCATGCTCTTCAACATCTACATGAAACTGTTGGGGGCGGTCATCCGGAGCTTTGGAGTGTGTTGCCATCAGTATGCTGATGACACACAGCTCTGTTTCTCCTTTTCATCTTCTTCAGGTGAGGCTGTCAATGTGCTGAACCGGTGCCTGGCTGCGACAATGGACTGGATGAGGGCTAATAAACTGAGGCTCAATCCAGACAAGACTGAGATGCTGCTAGTGGGTGGTTCTTCTGACCAGATGGTGGATGTCCAACCTGTTCTGGATGGGGTTGCACTCCCCCTGAAGGAGCAGGTTCGTAGTTTGGGGGTTCTCCTAGAACCATCTGTGTCACTTGAGGCTCAGGTAGCCTCGGTGGCACAGAGGGCCTTCTACCAACTTCGGTTGGTGGCCCAACTATGTCCCTATCTGGACAGGGATAACCTGGCTTCAGTTGTCCATGCTCTGGTAACCTCCAAATTAGATAACTGCAATGCACTCTACGTGGGGCTGCCTTTGAAGACGGTTCAGAAACTGCAGCTTGTGCAAAATGCAGTGGCCAGATCGGTAACAGGGACCAGACGGTCTGAACATATAAAACTGATTCTGGCCCGCTTGCATTGGCTGCCTGTATGTTTCTGAGCTCAATTCAAGGTGCTGGTTTTGACCTATAAAGCCTTACATGGCTTGGGACCACAATACCTGATGGAACGCCTCTCCCGACATGAACCCACCAGTATACTATGGTCAAGATCAAAGGCCCTCCTCCGGGTGCCTACTCCAAAGGAAGCTCTGAGGGTGGCAACAAGGGAGAGGGCCTTCTCAGAGGTGCCCCCCAAATTATGGAATTATGTTTGTGTTGAGGTGCGCCTGGCGCCAACACTTTTATCTTTTTGGTGCCAGGTCAATACTTTCCTCTTCTCCCAGACATTTTAGCATGTGTTTTAAATTGTTTTTATATTGTTTAAAATTTTAAAATTGTGTTTTAAATTGTTTTTAAAATATGTGTTTTAAATTGTATATTTGTTTTAATGTTTTTGATTGCTGTAAACCGCCCAGAGAGCTTCGGCTATGGGGCGGTATACAAGTGCAATAAATAAATAAATAAATAAATAAATAAATAAATAAATAGATAAAAAGGACACATACAGGAAGTGGAAAGAAGGCCAGGCCACAAAGAAAGAGTATAGGCAGGTATCACGAAATTGCCGGGATGGTATCAGGAAGGCTAAAGCTGAGAATGAGCTGAGGTTAGCGAGGGATGCTAAAAGCAACAAAAAAGCTTTCTTCAGGTACGTCTATAGTAAAAGACAGAGAAAAGAAATGGTGGCACAGGAACTCAATGAGGATGGCAAAATGACAACAGATTACAAAGAAAAGGCAAAAGGGCTCAATTCCTACTTTAGCTCAGTCTTCTCCCAAAAAAGGGTCTATGACCCTCCCAGGAAACATGAAGTAGAAGGGGCAGGATTGGACCTTGAGATTGATAGACAAATGGTCAAGGAATACCTAATCATTTTGAATGAGTTCAAATCTCCAGGGCCCAATAAACTGGATCCTAGAGTATTGAAGGAACTGGCTGAAGAACTCTCAGAACCGCTGTCTATTATCTTTGCGAAATCATGGAGGACTGGTGAAGTGCCGGATGACTGGAGGAGAGCTAATGTTGTCCCTATCTTCAAAAAGGGTAAGAAGGAGGAACCAGGGAACTACAGACCAGTCAGCCTAACATCAATCCCTGGAAAAACTCTGGAGCAGATTATAAAGCAGTCAATCTGTAAGCACCTTGAAAACAATGCGATAATTACTAGGAGCCAACATGGATTTATGAAGAACAAATCCTGCCAAACTAATCTTATCTCATTTTTGACCGGGTAACCTCTCTTGTAGACTGTGGGAATGCTGTGGACATAATATACCTCGACTTCAGCAAAGCTTTTGACAAAGTGCCCCATTATATTCTGATTAGCAAGCTAGCTAAATGTGGGCTGGATGGAACAACTATCAGGTGGATCCTCAGCTCCAGAATTGTACTGAAAGAGTTCTTATCAATGGTTCCTTCTCAAACTGGGCAGAAGTAACGAGTGGGGTACCACAGGGCTCGGTCTTAGGCCCAGTGCTCTTCAACATTTTGATTAACGACTTGGATGAGGAGGTACAGAGCATGCTTATCAAATTTGCAGATGATACATAATTGGGGGGCATAGCTAATACTGCGGAAGACAAACAAAATTCAAAGGGACCTTAATAGGTTGGAGCATTGGACTGAAAACAACAGAATGAAATTCAACAGGGATAAATGCAAAGTTCTACACTTAGGAAAAAGAAGCTAAATGCACAGTTACAAGATGGGGGATACTTGGCTCAGCAATACGACATGTGAGAAGGATCTTGGAATTGTCGTTGATCACAAGCTGATTATGAGCCAACAGTGTGATGTGGCTGCAAAAAAGGCAAATGCTATATTAGGCTGCATTAACAGAAGTATAGTTTCCAAATCAAATGAAGTACTAGTTCCCCTCTATTCAGCACCGGTTAGACCTCATCTTGAATACTGCGTTCAGTTCTGGGCTCCACACTTGATATATATATATATATATATATATATTTAACCACTCTAATGCATTTGACTGGGACTTCTCCAGTTGTATGCTACTTTTTGAGGGGTATGCTTTAAAAAGCAGAATATACATACTTTAAATAAGTTACATTGCTAGCTGAGCCTCTCCTGAACAACGGCTGTTCAATTTTCTTTTTTGGTTCCCTTCCTTCCTTTCCTGTCTTGTCTGATGTTGACTTCCTATCCTCTTTACAGAACCCCTGTATCTTCTGAATTCAGGGTGCCTATCACTCTGTTGAAACTTCTAAATAAATGTTAAATACTAGGAGTCATAGGAATAGCTAGTTTTTTACTATAGTCTCTAATGAGGTTTTCACTATGATGAAGGCATCCGTTTCCCTCCTTTCTCCAGAATAAGTTTTATTGAAATAATAACAATAGTTTGAATTGAATTATGGCATAACAACTATAACAAATATAGCAAGTGAAACAAATATAGGAAGCTGCCTTATACTAAGTCAGCCCATTGGTCCATCCAGCTCATTACTGTCTACACCGAATGGCAGTGGCTCTACAGGGCTTCAGACAGCGAGTCTTTTTTGGATCTACCTGGAAATGCCAGGAATTGAACCTGGGACCTTCTGTATGCAAAGCAGATGCTCTACCACTGAGCTACTGCTCTTTCTTTAGGCACATTTCCATCAGTGTAAATTATGTATATCTATTAACATCCAGGTGTTAACATCAATGAAAGGAAGTAAATTTCTCTGTGAAAACTTGGTGGTTGCTTTTCCTATCTTGCAACTCTGTCACCTTTGCCATTTTAGCAGTGTTCCAGTTTTTTACAATCCAGTGCTTCAGAGTAGGGGTCTTATGGTCCTGAAACAAATTGCCCTCAAAATTCTTGTCACAACCAACATGTTCCAGATATGTTCATTATGTTCTGATTGTTTTGTACTTTCCAAATATCCAGCATAGGATTAAATGGAGCACAGTGATGAAACACTATATGCATAGTATATAAAACATTACGGCATGTTTATTTATTTATTTATTTATAAAATTTATTAGTACCCATCTGGCTGGCTGTACAGTCACTCTGGGCGACGTACAAAATAAAAACATACAAATACATTAAAACATTAAAAATCTCAACCATAATAATAAAACCTAACCCACCCCAAAAGCCTGCCTGAAGAGCCAGGTCTTCAAGGCCCGGCAGAAGCTCATCATAGAGGGGGCATGGCGGAGATCATTTGGGAGGGACTTCCACAAAGTGGGGGCCACAATTGAAAAAGCCCTCTCCCTAGTTCTCACCAGTCTAGCTGTTTTAACTGGTGGGATAGAGAGAAGGCCTTTTGAGGCTGATTTTGTTGAGCGACATCCCTGATGATGTTGGAGGTGAGCCGAAACCGTATAGGATTTTAAAGGTCAGAACCAATACCTTGAATTAGGGCCCAGAAAACAACCGGTAACCAGTGCAACTCCTTCAGCACTGGAGTGATGTGATCTTGCCGGCGGCTGCCTTTAATCAGGCGAGCCACCTCATTCTGTACCAGTTGCAGCTTCCGGACCATTTTCAAGGGTAACCCCACATAGAGTGCATTACAGTAGTCTATGCAAGAGGAGACCAGGGCATGTACCACAGATGGGAGCAGATGGTTGGGAAGGTAGGGGCACAGCCTCCGTATCAGATGGAGTTGATACAGTGCCGCCTGGCTCACAGCCGAGACCTGAGCCTCCATGGACAGCTGGGAGTCAAGAATGACCCCCAGGCTGCGGACCTGGTCTTTCAGGGGCAATTGTACCCCATTGAGCACCAGGTCAACATCCCCCAACCTTCCCTTGTCTCCCACAAATAGTACCTTGGTTTTGTCAGGGTTCAGCTTCAGCTTATTCCTTCCCATTCAGCCACTCACCGACTCCAGGCACTTGGACAGGGTTTCTACAGCCAACCTTGGTGAAGATTTGAATGAGAGATAGAGCTGTGTGTCATCCGCATACTGGTGACACTGCAGCCCAAATCTTCTGATGATAGCCCCCAGCAGCTTTATATAGATGTTGAACAGCATCGGGGAGAGGATGGAACCCTGTGGCACCCCACAAGTGAGAGGCCAAGGATCCGAAACCTCATCCCCCAATGCCACTCTCTGGTACCTACGAGAGAGGAAGGAACGGAACCACTGCAATACAGTGCCCCTATGCCTAACCTCTTCAGGCGGTCCAGAAGGATACCATGGTCAACGGTATCAAAAGCTGCTGAGAGATCCAGGAGGACAAGGAAGGTGCATTCGCCCCTATCCAACGCCCTCCTCATATCATGCACCAAGGCGACCAAGGCCATTTCAGTCCCATGTCCAGGCCAAGCCTGATTGAAATGGATCCAGATAATCTGCTTCCTCCAAATGCACTTGCAACTGCTTCGCCACCACCCGCTCAACCGCCTTGCCCAGGAATGGCAGATTTGAGACTGGGCGAAAGTTGTTCAGATCTTGGGGATCCAAGGAGGGCTTCTTTAGAATTGGTTTTATTACTGCCTTCTGGAGAGCTGATGGCATTACTCCCTCTTCCAGGGACGTATTTACCACCATTTTGATCCCCTCGCCCAGTCTGTCCTTGCAGCTCATAATGAGCCATGACGGGTAAGGGTCGAGTAAGCAAGTGGTTGGCTTTAAGGTTGAAAGCACCTTGTCCACTTCATCAGAAGGAAGAAGCTGGAACCAATCCCACACCACCAGAGCAACACTGGCCGCCTCTGGCTCACTCACTGTGTCCACAGCGCACGGAATAGCACTCTTAATACGATCGATTTTCTCCGTAAAGTGCTTTGCAAACTCATCACAGGAGACCTTAGCATGTTCCATTGGTTCCGGGGCAACTGGACCAACCAGGCTCCGGACCACTTGGAACAACCTCCTGTGACAGCACTCTGCGGATGCAATAGAGGCAGCATAAAAATTCTTTTTTGCTGCCCTCATCGCCAAATGGTAGGCTGCCGCAGCCGCTCTAACCCGTGTCCGATCGTCATCAGAGCAAGATTTCTGCCACCAGCGCTCTAGCCGTCTCACCTCCCACCTCAGAGTTCGCAACTGTGGAGTATACCATGGTGCCATCTGAGCTCTATTCAGGGGGAGAGGGCGTTTCAGAGCCACCCGGTCTAATGCCCCGGTGATTGCAGCATTCCACCCCTCCACCAGGGTCTCAACTGAGTGCCCGTGTGCATGCTCCAAAGAATCCTCAAGTGCATTCACGAATCCATCTGGATCCATCAGACGTCTGGGGCGGACCATCCTAATGGGTCCTCCACCCCCACGCAGGGTTTGTGGCACCAAGAAGTCCACCTTCACCAAGTAGTGATCTGACCATGACAAGGGGGTGATGGATGTACCCCAAATTTTCAGATCACTCCCCTCCTCTCCCGAGACAAACACAAGGTCGAGTGCATGACCAGCTACATGGGTGGGCCCCATTGGAATAAGGTGCAGCTCCCAGGAAGCCATGGTATCCATGAAGTCCCGAGGTGCCCCTGTGAGGATGGCCTCCGAATGTACATTAAAGTCTCCCAATACTAACAAGTTTGTGGACTGCACACACACATCCGAGACCACCTCCAGTACCTCGGCCAGGGAGTCTGTCATGCAGCAGGGTGGACGATACAAGAGCAGAATCCCTAGACTGCCCTTTGGGCCCAACCTCCAGTACATTCAGTCAACAACCTTGGTCTCACGGAGAGGAGGCCTGGTGAGAACCAGGAACCTTCGGTAAATAACCGCCCCTCCCCCTCCCCGACTACCGACCCTCGGCTGCTGTGCATACAAGAACCCAGCTGGACACATGGCCGCGAGGATAGGAGCAGTGGCCTCATCCAGCCAGATTTCCGTAATACATGTCCATTAATTCGCATTAGATTGGTAGTATCTTTGCATCTTAAGAGGTGTTCATGAGAACTTCCATCTTTTTCTATGTGTATACCCAATAGAGAGTCAGATAGCAGCAATATCACATTTTGTAGTGATTTTCTTGTATATTTACTACAGGGAGGACTTTTTGTAAATATACTCTGCTGGATGGATAGTGAGACTGAATTTTTGTTGTTGTTTAGTATTCTTTCCCATGTATGCATATGCTTAGTTTTGTTGATCTTTGTATAGTGTAGAATGTTAATTCCTGGGAGGCATAAAAATATGTTACCTCTGACTACCAGTGCCATCTTGCAATTGATAGTTGTATTACCCAGGACACTCCTGCATGGTCTAAATGAGTCAAGCAAATTCCACTCAAGTCAGTGGAGCTTCTCATGATTCAATTTGCAGTTGTGTCTTTATGGTAAAAGACCTACCTACCAAAGTTTAAATATTAAGCAAACATATATTTCCCAAAAATATTTGCTGGACAGGCTGGACAGCTCCCATCAACAATTCCGTTCTTTTCAGAGGCATCACATGTGTCATTGTGGACTTCTTCAAATATGTCACAGCCCTTCTCAGCCAACTTTACATTCTGATCTGTATCAACCTACATGGCAAAAGTACTTTGAAAGCCATTATTGTTCTGTGCATAACATGTTGAAAGTACTTTCCTTCTATGTGTGGCTCAGATCCTTCAATTGAAGTTTAATAGGATATCCTATTCCATCCCATTTACAAGAGATCCACTGTTTGCCTGTGAATATCTAGGGTATTTGAGTGTGGAACTTTGCACAGTCAAACCACCCATTTTTCTCTTTTTTCACTCAGCATTTCTTTTTTTAAAACAAAAGAACCTTGATTTTTACACCATGCATTATTAAGGAACCTAGATTTTGATGTTATATAGTCAAATGCATGAGAAAAATCTCCTTGAGAGTGCTCTCACACAAATAAATCTTGAAAACAGAATAAATTGATTTTCTGACTGGAGAGTATGGAGCGTGAAATACATATTTGCACTCTAGATGATACATTATTGCTTTGTAACCCTGCAACCACTCCATCATTGACATAATAAATAACTGCAGAACAAACTGAAAATGTAGTAGAAATGTTGTTGTGCAGGTTTTGATTCTGGGAACAATTATTCAAGTAGTCAATTATATTTCTTCAATGGGATAAACTTGTCTATTATACTACGTCCCCAATTAAAATCTAGTTACCTAATGCTGCACAATCATTTGAGGTGAATAGCATTATATTCCCACAGGAATGAAAATTCAGTTGTGTGTGTACGCACCACTTCTTCAGGGTATCCATAGAACTATACAGAACTTACTCTGATCTTGGACCATAGGCACATCAGTCCACAGTAGAGGTGTCTTATCATGGCAAAAGGTCTGGAGAAAGAGGTTGTGTTCTAGCAGGATTTTTTCTGATATGCTGGGCTTGCATCCTAAAGACCAACTTGTTGTGTACTAATACTGGAGGGTGAGAATGTGCACTAGAAGTGGGATCACAGAAGAGAGCAGACTACAGATGACAAATGCTCTGATTGCAACATAGGCTAAACGCACAGAATGTTGCTAATGGACAGAGATTTAGTGGCCAAGGATGATCATGATACACCATTTTTTAATTTGAGATTTATTATTTTATCTTTATAATACTGCAAAACACCTTGAGCCTCATGGAGAAGACTCTGAAGCAAATTTAATGCTGCCACTAATTCTAATGAATACTGTAATTAGTGTCAGCTTCAATAATGGGGAGTCACTGGGTGAAGTGCCTTCCATATGACACGTTTCCTGTTATCCCAGTCCTTGCAATAACAATAATTTTAAAGTAAATAATTGAATCTTAGAAGGAGAAAAAATAACATGAAATTACCAGAAAAATACACCCACACCCACAAGAAAATAGAAGGAGCTCTGCAAAATCAACCATGCAGATTTGTATACTTGATTACTGAAGAACGTAGCAAAGATTACACATAGGGTCCTGCCTGCATTTAATAACTCAGGGGTTTTTTTGCATGTACTTGATGATATTTTTCAGATTTTCTCAGTGTCACTTAGTGCCTTGCTTGAGTTCTCACAGTTGCACTGATGTTACCTTAGCACTCTCTAGGGCTCAGCATTTTTGCTATGATCCTTTGGAAGTGCTGGGCCTGACCTTTCAGTTCCTGCTCACCACTCTGATGTTTCCTCTGCTCTCATCCTGACAGTTTGATATTTTCTTCCCTCTGACAAATCTGTTGTTTGGTGTGTGTGTGTGTGTGCTCAGCTTCACTAATCCCACTGTTTCTTCTGTCTTCTCGATGATGCAGACTTTGCCTTGACTCCTTCAGTGCTCTGACTTGCCACAAGTCTGCAGTCTATTGGTATGACAATCTGTTGATTCATAAGCTTCCCTGTACTGATGTATTCATGTGATAAAAAGGCTCTGTGTATGACAGCTGATTTATGATAGCCAGAAGTCCAAACTATTGCACAATTGTGTGAGTGATCAGCTAATAAATATTATACTGTAAACTGTCCTTGGAGTCATTTCATATATTATGGCCTGGATTAAAGTGGGAATGCCTGCTCCATTTGCATGCAGGGTTATATAGAATTATAGAATCGTAGAGTTGGAAGGGCCCTATAAGGCCATCGAGTCCAACCCCCTGTTCTCCCTGTTCAACCCCAAATATGTTCTGCCTTCTAGCAACAGTCCCTAGGGTCTCTGAAAAGTCACTTCCCAAGGTCAAGGTTCACCGATTTTCCAGTTCCACAAATCCTCGCAGGGTAATTTGCATATTATGCGAATTATTTGCTAACTATGCAAATTAAGCATGTTAGTGGTTGCATTGTCCAGTTGTTTTGTTTTTGGGCCTAGTAATTACCACCAAAAACTGGGAGAGGATGTGAGGATTAAAAAAAAAAAACTAACATGTTCAGCCTTAAATGCCTAGATTCTAGTTTCTGGCACCATGGAATATTTATTTATTTAGATGCTTTATATCCTGCCCTTCCACTGTTAAGAACAGAGTGCATTACACCTTACAAAAACAATAAAAATATAGTCAGTCAATAAGAAGCAATTTTGTGACTGAGAGGTTGCCTGTACCAACAATTAGGAAATGTAAAATGAACACACCACCACAACTTGTAGCAGATACCTTTTTCCAGGGAGCATCCCCACTGCATTGAATAGATATAGATATAAGAGAGAGTCTGTGTGTGTGTGTGTGTGTGTGTGTATGCGCGCATACATCCACCCATCCCTGGGGAGGAAATGTAGGCTGGGGAAATGCTTGCCAGTCGTTTTGAAGAAGGATAAGTATTAAAAATACTTTTTATCATTTTCTCAATTGCTGAAGAGAGGCTCTGCCTCGGGCAGCAGGGTGAGTGCGGCTACATGCCAGTGCAACTTTATTTGGGAGAAAGCATCATTTAACTGGGGGAGGGGCAGAGCCAAAAAATGCAAAGTCTTCAGCCTTTTCTCCAGAGAGGTTTGTTTTTATATTTTGTATTTGTTCTGGGGAGGGGCATTTGGTGGATTCAAACCCCTTTATTACATCCTCCATGATGGCAGGCAGACACTCCCATTGCATTCACCACTTAAGAGACATACCCTGAGATGAGAGCTTGGAAGATTACTTTTAAAATGTAATAAATTACAGTTACAATTACTTGGCCCCAAAAAGTAGTAATTACTGTTACAATTGCAATTGCTCTGAAAGTAACTGATTACTTTACTTTTTCCTCAAAAGTAATCACTACAATTACATTTCAGTTACTTTTTTTAAAAAACTCCTACAAGGTGCTGGCCTTGGCTGCTGCACATCAAAGTAGCCTAAAATAATATTAAAACTAAACACACACACATAAGGGGTAGTAGAAGGGTTCGAATCCCCACATAGCCATGAAGCTCACTGGGTGACCTTGGGCCAGTCACTGCCTCTCAGCCTCATGAAAACCCTATTCATAGGGTCGCCATAAATCGGAATCAACCTGAAGGCAGTACATTTATTTTTTATTTTGAAGATGATGATTATGATAATAAATATGTAGCATTTCAAATTAATTCTGTATGAGAAACATTCCATGCCAAGCTTGGAAAACCAAGGAGGAGGTATAAAATATAGACAAAAATACTTTGACAAAATGCTATTTATCCTTTATATCTCTATATATAATTAGCAATACAGCTGAATGATGTATGTAAAGCATTTTTTCTCTTTTTCTTTTTTCTTATTATTTTAGTACTATTGCTAAAGTTCTGATGAAATAATAAAGCGTTCATTAGCCAAATTCAAATTATTAGATCACATAAACTCCACTGAAGCTGGAGTTTTTGTCATAGAAAAGGCAAAAAACACATACCCTATGATAGCCCCATAGACAATCAGAACTAATATCAAATCCTGTAGTTTGTTAAGGGTGCTGGGAATTGTAGCTCTGTGAGGGGTAAACTACAGTTCCCAAGATTCTTGGGGAAAAGCCATGTGCTTACATGTATGGTGTCTACAGGGAGAGTCTTACGGACTGATCCTATACTCCCAGAAGTAAATCCTATTGACTCCTATGGGAACTACTCCCAAGTAAGTATGCTTGGGATTGCAGCTTTTATGTCATGCTTAATAGCCACCTTGTGTTAAATTGAACAGAATACAGTTTCCAATCAGATTTAAACACTTTAGCCACTTAAACTGGTCAGAGTGTCATTCCCTCTATTTCTGAAGCTAAGGCTAGAAGTGTTGCTTATGTAGCCATGGTATCACCCCACACATAATGAGTATTAGTGGGCAAGAGGGAACCCCAAGTGTTGCAGAATATTAAAAAAAAAGTGTGAGAAAAAACAGAAAGGGGATGACTTCCACAACAGCCCAAATGAGTACTGAGCATGCTGTTATGGAATGCTAAGTGGCTCTCTCTCTCTCTCTCTCTCTCTCTCTCTCTCTCTCTCTCTCTCTGTGTGTGTGTGTGTGTGTGTGTGTGTGTGTGTGTGAGAGAGAGAGAGAGAGAGAGATATTTTTTATTTAAGGCACTCCGAGAGACTGTTTGGCTGAAGAGCAGATTTTTTTTTTAAGTACTTGAAATTAAAATAAAAGATTGTGTAGGTTCACCATGGGGGGGGCTCTATATATATCTCACCCTATATGGCTTAGTAACTGGGTAGATGGTGTCTAGGGAAAGGTGAAGCAGGAAAATCAATCTAATACAGATGCCACCATGAAGAGGGATAGGTGAAGGTAGAAATTGATGTTAGAGACTTTAAAGACATTTTGAAATCTAATCTGGTCTGATTAAGCAGCCTTTGAGATTTGTCTTCAGATGAGAAGGAACCAAAGAGATCTAATGCAAATGAATGCTTAGGAATTTGGTTTTAAAGGGCCAGCATGAGAGAAAAAGCACTTAAGCACAAGTCTCTCTCTCTCTCTCTCTCTCTCTCTGTGTGTGTGTGTGTGAGAGAGAGAGAGAGACAGAGAGACAGAGAGTAACTCCAGCAGTACTAGATCAGTCTATATGAAACATGAGCACAGATACCCTGGAATCTAGGAGAATGGCAGGCCTAGCTGTATATTAAAAGAAGGGGAAGGGTACCAAGTGCCAATAACTGTCAGAAGGCATTTGTTGAAGCAGCTTTGGCAAGACAGACACAACTAATTTAGTAAGGCCTCACTGAGGCATATTAAGCTGTCAGTGTGGATAGGAGTTTAATCATCCACAATAGATCAAAGGTCCACTTGTCCCTTTGGTGATAGGCCAGACGCACACACAAAGTCCAAGGAAGAGATGGTCTTGAAGAAAATATAGAACAGGAAAACATGGATGAAATGGAGCCAGTCCCAAATAATAAAGGAGATAATACCTTTGTGGGGGATGCAGGGGAGGGGGGGTTGTGTCTCTCATGCTTCTCTATTGAGATATGAGTTATTCTTCTAATATTTCCCCCTAATTCCATCAAAAAGGTAATATTTATTGGTGCAGGCAAGTGCTTTAACAGACCTATCTGAGAATTATGCAATTGTATAGTCTTTTTTCTCCTGGTGAGATGTGTGTGTGTGTGTGTGTGTGTAAGGTCTATTTCTGTGAATGTTGTTTTGAAAAAGGAGTGGAAATAGTTGAGGCTCAGGTCTGGCAACAAATACGCCAAATGCCATTGGTGAGATGTTGGTCTAACTTAGGCCTTTCAGTTCCAACTAACACTTCACTGCACTGGCATAAGCTTCATGAGCCCCAATAACTGGAGCTCAGGGCTTTGCTAAACTAGGAATAAAATTCAGGTGTATGTGTGCCTAATACAGGAAAGCTGTCCTCTGGAAGGTTGTACATATAATAAATACTAGGAATGACAGGAGTTTATGTGCAGCCAACAATAAGCGGGGCAGGGAGAGTGGAAAGCACCTGCAGAGTAACAGGAACATATTACCCTGTCTCCCAAGCGCCTGTCTCTTATGCTCTCAGGGAAGACAACAGAAAGGTAAATCAAGGAAGGAAGATCAAAAGGGCAGCTATAAAGCCGAGCACCAGACCACTGAGTTTATGACTGCCAGTAGCCAAAAAACTTGGCTGCACTCTGAACCAAACAGCCAATCAGATTGTCCCACAACATGCCTCTCTCGCGCGAGATTTCTTCACCCTTATTTACACAGCCTTTACACGGTTCCTGCTCTTAAATATACTAAAAACAAAGTACTGTAATCCATTCCCTGGCCGTCACTACCATTGGGGGATGGGCAGCGGCGGTGATCGGCAATAGGGACCAGCAAGATGTGCAGGGGACAGCAGGACACGCGAGGGGGACGGCAGGAGGTGCGGGAAGCATGAGGGGGTGACGAGCGAGCGGGGGGTGGCAAGACACGCACGGGCACACGCGCACACACACACACACCACCGTCACCTCCACAGCTCTTCAGGAGCAGAAGACTTCTGCTTGTGTGTGTGTGCGTGCGTGTGTGAGTGTGTGTGTGTGTGTGTGTGTGTGTGTGTGTGAGAGAGAGAGAGAGAGAGAGAGAGAGAGAGCGCTTTTCAGGTAAAACTCGGGGGAAAGACCGTGGGGAGGCAGCAATCGGCAGCAGGGGGGATAGGTGATGGCGGCGATGGTCAGTAGGACACACGGTGGGGAAAGCAGGAAGCGCAGGGGGCCGGCAGGAGGTGCGGGAAGCACGAGGGAGGTGACGAGCGGGGGCCGGCAGGAGACGCAGGGGACACACACACACACAATCGTTGCTTACCTCCACAACTCTTCAGGAGCAGACTTCTGTGTGTGTGTGTGTGTGTGTGTGTGTGTGTGAGTGAGAGAGAGAGAGAGAGAGAGAGAGAGAGAACTTTTCAGGTAAAACTCAGAGGGGGAAGACCGGTGGGGGGGCGGTGGAAGCGATCGGCAGCAGGGGGAATAGGCGATGGCGGTGATCGATGGCAACAGGCAGGACACGCGGTGGGGAAAACAGGATGCACAGGGGGACGGAAGGAGGTGTGTGGGGGTGCACACACACATACACACCATCATCACTTCCCTCCACAGCTCTTCACCTGCTTTCTGCTGCTGCTGCTGCCTTCTTCTCCACCATCCATTTTTTCTCTCTGGCACTCCACAGCCCCCTGCCTCGTGTCTCCTAACACAGAGCACGAGGGAAGATTGAGGCTGCGCAGAAGTGTGTGAGGCACATGTCTTGTGTCCACCAGTCACAGGAGCTGAAGACTTCCGATTGCTCCCACCCCCAAGTAACGTCAAAACCTAACGCTAAAACGTTAAAGTAGCAGCTGAAAAGTAGTGAAATTACTAGTCATTCTATTACTTGCAAAAGGTAATGGAATTACCCACTCGTTAGGTAATAAAGGAACGAATTACAAGTAACTCGTTATTTTTAACGAGTTACTTCCAAGCTCTGCCTGAGACACAGAGGCCATTGAGATGAAGGCTACTCCTTACTGACTCAACCAGAAAGCTAGAGTCTCTGCATAAGGGGTGGAGCTGCACATGTTGATCAAGTGAACATGTGCAGTTTTCTAAACTGCCTAGATTCTGCATATGCAGCAGGCAGTAGGCTAAAATTCTTGATTTTCCCAGGACAGCTGTGGTGTCCCTCATTGACTAAGAATAATGGAAGGCGGGAGTAGGCTGATTTTGCACAAAATGAGTGGGCAGAAAACTGCCTCCACATTTTTCCTTGTATCTGTGAATCTAAGGGCCAGGCACTTGTGTTTTTTTTAGATGAAAGCTGGGAATCCAGGCCACATAATGGTCTAAGTGGGCATCAGGTAGTGTGGCTAGAATCCAGGTCAAACCCAGCTAACAGGGCAAAACCCGGTTAACTGGGCAATATGGCAAACCTACCGATAGCGATGCCCCACAAATACAAGGAGCTGCTGTTGAAAGACATCTTTGCCCTTCTTCTCTATGCATAACCAAAAGAGTTGAATGTCACCCTATGCTTTTCAAGTGTACAGCATGGCAATCTTGTGTTCATGAACACATGAAAAGATATTGGGATTATGCCCACTGGCCATGCCTCCTCCTTGCCAACACATAGCTGCCCATGCTGGATATGCATTTGGCAGAACAGAGCCGTTCTATTTCTTAATGGTGCTGGTGTTAGAATTCCAGCTTAGTTCTGCCCCTGCTAAATTCCAGTTGGAAATTCAGGTTCTGGCATGTAGCTGGCAGAATTCTGCACATGAATGATGTACCCAAAAGCAGAATAATAATAATAATAATATCATCCCACCCTTCCTCCCAAAGGGAACCCAGGGCAGCAAACATATAATAATGCACTAAAATATTTTAACATATCATCTCAAAAACACATTTAAAAACATCTTCAAAAGGAATTCCAATACAGATGCAGGCTGGCATAAGGTACCTACTTAAAAGGCTTGTTGGAAGAGGAAGGTCTTCAGTGGGCACTCATAAGACAACAGAGAAGGTGCCTATTGAAGACCTTCCTCTTTGAAATATATATTGTCCCACAATTGGACATGGATGACATTGTGCAAATACCTGTCTTTCTATCATTTGGGCCTTTGCAATATGCCATTTTTCTTTAGGGGCAGGGGAAGGCTTCTCTGAGGTTTTAATGAAATGTTGAAACTGTTATCTATCCCCTCCCCTCCATTTCTTAATTTGTGAAATTGTGCAGTGGTGAATGGATGAAATAGTGCAGTTCCACCATTGTATCATTTCACCATTTTGTCCCTGGGCCATAATATTTGGCCTACACTTTTTTTGGTCAGTTTCAAGGGGTAGCAAAAAAGCCTGGCAAGGATAGGAGTGGGTAATTTCTTAGAACATTTGTGTGTGTGGTGTGCTTATGTGGGCGTACTGTTATATATAAGGTTGCCAAAGGATTCTCCTTTGCTTCCGCTTCCACAAAATAATGCTTTGCTGCTGCTTCAAAAAAGAACTCCTAGCACAGAAATGACAGGTGACAATTTTCTTTTGAAAATGTAAAGAAGAGATGATCAATGACCACTGAGGTTTTTAAAAAAGCAAAGGCTCAGATCCAAGACTGCTGTTCCATTAGCTCAGAAGACTTCTGCTTGTGCAGTGGAACTTCCTCCTGCAGCCCCCCTCCCCTGGTGCACCCTCAAAATCTGCTCCAGAGGGTTAGATGACCCTCCAGAGGAGATTTTGAGGGCACACAGGGAGCAGAGAGGAAGGGGAAGCCCCATTGCACAAGTGGAATGCAAGTATGACATTGGATGCAACCCATAGTCACCACTGTCTGGCTGGATCGGCTGGGTATTTATATGAGCCCCCAACAAATCAGACAACAGTTGCCATTTTTTTCTTTTTCTTTTTACCATGCACACATGGACGATTTTCCAGCTTACCCTGTTTTTAAAAACTGGCCTGAATGTAATAATCCCAGAAGATCAGGGATAATTGTTTGAGTGGTGGCGGTGGAATAAACTACAGCTATTCAAATGTCTTGCGTACTTTAGAAGGCTTTCAAAGTGCTGCAGAAGATCTTACATTATAGCTGCCTGTGAATAACTGTCCTGCTTCTCACAACCTGAGTAATAGGCTGTGTTGTAAATGGCCATAGGGCTTGTCTCCCTGACATGCTAGCAGGTAGCCTTAGTGTAGGGGAGCATTCTAGCCTGCATGATAAAGTGATAAGACACCCAGCAGGGCTGTACCACTTGATATTCCTGTAAGTATACTACTTTGGCCCAGAAACATTTTTTTTCCATGTGGTTTGCAGCCAGAGAGAGAAAAAGAGATCTATATACTAGAGAGAGGGGGGAAACTAACAACATAGCTGCAGGTTTTAATTATATGCATGAGGAAGCATAAAATCCATCAGCAGGAATTTGTTCTTGCTAATGTCAGGTAGACAAAAGAAAGTCAACTAAATGCAGAAGAGTTTGCAAAGGGTGACAGCAAATGTGGATCCTATCCATTACTGTTCAAAGGGAATGCATGTAAAAACAATTTGATGGTTTGGTTTAATTTAATATTTTGCATTTGCCTATGCAAATGGTGAATTCCTCAGCTTTAAAGAGGTAGCTATCAAAGAACTTTAAGGACTGCTTGATCTTTCGAGTAGAAACATACAAAGCTGCCTTATACCAAGTCAGACCATTGGTCCAACTAGCTCAGTATTGTCTACATTGAGTGGCAGCAGGGTTTCAGACAGGGGACATTCCTTGCCCTATGTGGAGATGCTGGAGGTTAAACCTGGGGCCTTCTGCCTGCAAATCAGATGCCCTGCCTCTGAGCTATGGGTAGGAAAAAGCTGAAGAGAATCTTAGGACAGAGTAAATTCACATATTTCCCTCAGATCACAGAAGCAATGTTACAGGGCAATACCTTTTTGTCCCATTGAAACGAGGCTGCTGCTCTGTTGGCCTAATCGATGTATCTGCCCATCCATCTTATGTAGTTAGAGCTTCACCTACTTATGTAATACAGAGTAGTCAGAGATATGAGAGTGCTTGACATGCCCCTCCTTAGGTCCCTACACTGGCTTCCTGCTCATTTCTGTATCCCAGAAAAATGTCACATCCTTACCGTCAAAGCCCTCTAAGACCTTGCCCTTCTCTTCTCTCTGCCCTTTGATTACATCCCTGCCAGTAATGGTTGTTCCTTGAGCTCTGTTATCCTAAGGTCTGTGGCTGTCTCAAAAGACTCTGTCACATCTGCAACGTGGCTTTCCTAAAGAATCCTGGGAAGTGTAACTTGTTAAGGGTGCTGGGAATTGTAGCTCTGTGAGCGGTAAGCTACAGTTCCAGAGATTCTTTGAGGGGGTAAGCCATGTGCTTTAATTGTGCATTAAATGTGATTTAAATGCATGGTGTGGACGTGTCTTCTGTCCTTTCTCCCTTGCAGTTCTGTAAGCTTTAACTGCCTTCCAGAACACTTGCTCTCTTAGTCCTTCTCCGAACCCATGCTTCCTGTGAAGGTTCTTGTACAGCTCCTTCTAGTTCCCATATCTACTGTAACTGACAGGACCAGCCCAGGTATGACTAGACCGTTGGGCACCAGCCTGCCCCAGGCCCATGGCACCATAGCCCAACCCCCTGATACATGCAATGCAGGGCTAATAAGCCCTCCTGTGTGCACCACCTACCTCTCATGTCATGAATGATGTGTATGCATAGTGTGCATGCCTACCATCAAGCAAGAAGCCCCCATGGCTACCTTGGGTGATGGCATGCATGCATTCACAGTGCACACAGCATTCACACTGATGGAATAAGTAAGTGACGCATGCAGGCAGGCTTATTGAAGCCCAAGCTGTCTCTATTGGGGGGGTGATTGGGAGCTCCCTCTCTGCGATCTGCGGCAGGGTCAGGTTGCAGGACCTGACCCTGCCGCAGATCATGGAATAGAAGCGCCACCCTCCCACCCTAAGGAGGGGCCCTTCAGTGGCCCCTCTGGTCCACAGGGGCCCTTGGCCATGGACCAACCTGGCCACCTTCTGGCGCCAGCCCTGGTAACTGAGCCTGTAGCTATGCCTAAAACTGAAACAAAAACATTGTGCTGCCTCATTCATCCCTCTCCTCCCTTTCATCTGTTGATTCCCCTATGTTGAATATTAGACTGTAAACTCAGAGCAAGGTCCTTTTGTACTCTGTATAACACTGATGGTGCTATATTAATAGCAGTAGTAATTATCCCCATTGTCATCCTCTTCAGGAATCCTGCAGACTTCTGTTAATGAAAATATTTTGAATGACTGCAAAACTGGAGTTCATGGCTGATTTATACCTGTCACTGTGGTAGACCTTTAGCATGCTTATGCAACACATTACACTTCTAGAGCTGAGTCATGTTGTAGATCTCCTACTAAGAGTGGTCCCTGTACTGAAAAAGTATCTGACCTATATGAAGAATACTTCCTTGACTTCTGAGCAGGAGCAGTGTGTGTGTAGGAGCAGAGTTATAGAGGTGGTTTCCTCACATCAACATTGTTGCCGCTCACCTGGACAGGACTGAGGCAGAGCAACGGTGAGATCAAGGCTGCATACTTGCACCAGTGAGAGCTCTTGATTGGTAGTAGTGTTCATGGCAGTAAGGAATGGAAGGACCTGTCAATTTTGGTCCTCTCAGTTTCTCATTTTTCCAATCTTAAATTCATTACTTCATATTTCTGCAGCAATACGCAGGGTTTTTTTATTTATCCTCATGAAAATTCAACAGGATTTTAGTACAAATTTCTCTTATCAACACATTTTTGTTTGCAGTTTTAACTAATGTATACATTTTTGCAAGCAATTTCCCCAAATATAAGTACATTTTTGTATGTTATTTTCACTCGTTTCCCCTAATATATGCATTTTTGTAAACTTTGATTGGAGAACTGCATCACAAAATTTGGGTAAGTGTGAAGTTTGAAAGATACCTGTGTTTTGGTTCACATACTGTTTTGGAAGGTGTACATTTGATAGATTCACCTTTAAATTTATTTATTTATTATTTGATTTACATCCCACCCTTCCTCCCAGCAGGAGCCAAGGGCAGCAAACAGAAACGCTAAAAACACTTTAAAACATCATAAAAAGACCTTAAAACACATTAAAACAAAATAACGTAAAAACATTTTTTAAAAAAGCTTTAAAAACATATTTTTTTAAAAAAGGGTTAAAACATATTATTAAAGAAAACATATTAAAAACAATTCTAACACAGACGCAGAACTGTGTGACCAAATCAGAACTGAATTGAATTTCTCCCCCATCCCTTCTGTTAGTGCAGATGTTCAGGTAAACAGGAACAATCCTGGTTTGGGGAGGGTGGCTGTGTCCCACCACCCGTGTCACTACTGCTTCTGAAATTACATAGCAAGATGAGTAAAGCCCTCTTCAGAGGTTCAGTCTGACCATGCAAGAGCAAAAGAATGTGTAGGGGGCCTGGCACATGCCAATCCCATCTCCAACATCCCCATGTGCACTGGCTCTGACCCAACCTTCACATGAAGTGAAGTGGGCTTGTAATTGCGTTTGATTGAATGTGCTTACAAGCTTCCTCACAATCAGCAATAAGGTAGTGTTCCTGATCATGAGGAGGCTTTCAGGTGTGTTTGACTGAGTGTACTCATAAGCCTTTTTGGACTTCCATACAAAGGTCAGGAGGGAGTGCACAAGAACGTTGGGACAGGGCTAGCATGCATATCCTTGGCCCGCTATATGCTTGCTGTCCCTGTGTGGTAATGCTGAGCCGCTGAAAAAGACTCATGTTTATTTATTTAATTAAATTTGTTGGTTGCTTTTCTACACAGATACACGCACTCTAAGTGACTTACAGTTAATAAAAAAATAAAATAAAAAATAAAGTAAAAGATTAACGACATATAAAAACTTAAGAACAAAAACAGTACATAAGGCTGCGGAGCAACCCTTCTTAGGAAGGCTACACAACAGAAGCTCTCCAAAAGCCTTCCAAAGTTAAGATGGATAATGATGGCACCAGCCATACCTCCCTGGGGAGGGCATTCCACAAACGGGCCGCCACTGAGAAGACCCATTCTCGTGTTGCCACTTTCTGCACCACCTTCTGAGGAGCCCACAAAGAAGGGCGACTTCAACTACCCGGACATAGACTGGCTGCATATATGTTCCAGTCATGACAAAGAAGCAAAGTTTCTAGATATTCTAAATGACTATTCCCTAGACCAGTTGGTCATGGAACTGACCAGAGGGACGGCAACCCTGGACTTAATCCTCAGTGGGGACCGGGACCTGGTGCGAGATGTAAGTGTTGTTGAACTGATTGGGAGCAGTGACCACAGTGCTATTAAATTAAACATACATGTAACTGGCCAATTGCCAAGAAAATCCAACACGGTCACATTTGACTTCAAAAGAGGAAATGTCACAAAAATGAGGGGATTGGTAAAAAGAAAGCTGAAAAACAAAGTCCAGAGGGTCACATCACTCGAAAATGCTTGGAAGTTGTTTAAAAACACTATATTAGAAGCTCAACTGGAGTGCATACCGCAGATCAGAAAAGGTACCGCCAGGGCCAAAAAGATGCCAGCATGGTTAACGAGCAAAGTCAAGGAAGCTCTTAGAGGCAAAAAGTCTTCCTTCAAAAAATGGAAGTCTTGTCCGAATGAAGAAAATAAAAAAGAACACAAACTCTGGCAAAAGAAATGCAAGAAGACAATAAGGGATGCTAAAAAAGAATTTGAGGAGCACATTGCTAAGAACATAAAAACCAACAACAAAAAATTCTGTAAATACATTCAAAGCAGGAGACCATCTAGGGAGACGATTGGACCCTTGGATGATAAGGGAGTCAAAGGTGTCCTAAAGAACGATAAGGAGATTGCAGAGAAGCTAAATGAATTCTTTGCATCTGTCTTCACAGTGGAAGATATAGGGCAGATCCCTGAACCTGAACTAACATTTGCAGGAAGGGATTCTGAGGAACTGAGACAAATAGTGGTAACGAGAGAGGAAGTTCTAAGCTTAATGGACAATATAAAAACTGACAAATCACCGGGCCCGGATGGCATCCACCCGAGAGTTCTCAAAGAACTCAAATGTGAAATTGCTGATCTGCTAACTAAAATATGTAACTTGTCCCTTGGGTCCTCCTCCGTGCCTGAGGACTGGAAGGTGGCAAATGTAACGCCAATCTTCAAAAAGGGATCCAGAGGGGATCCCGGAAATTACAGGCCAGTTAGCTTAACTTCTGTCCCTGGAAAACTGGTAGAAAGTATTATTAAAGCTAGATTAACTAAGCACATAGAAGAACAAGCCTTGCTGAAGCAGAGCCAGCATGGCTTCTGCAAGGGAAAGTCCTGTCTCAGTAACCTATTAGAATTCTTTGAGAGTGTCAACAAGCATATAGATAGAGGTGATCCAGTGGACATAGTGTACTTAGACTTTCAAAAAGCGTTTGACAAGGTACCTTACCAAAGGCTTCTGAGGAAGCTTAGCAGTCATGGAATAAGAGGAGAGGTCCTCTTGTGGATAAGGAATTGATTAAGAAGCAGAAAGCAGAGAGTAAGAATAAACGGACAGTTCTCCCAATGGAGGGCTGTAGAAAGTGGAGTCCCTCAAGGATCAGTATTGGGACCTGTACTTTTCAACTTGTTTATTAATGACCTAGAATTAGGAGTGAGCAGTGAAGTGGCCAAGTTTGCTGATGACACTAAATTGTTCAGGGTTGTTAAAACAAAAAGGGATTGTGAAGAGCTCCAAAAAGACCTCTCCAAACTGAGTGAATGGGCAGAAAAATGACAAATGCAATTCAATATAAACAAGTGTAAAATTATGCATATTGGAGCAAAAAATCTTAATTTCACATATACGCTCATGGGGTCTGAACTAGTGGTGACCGACCAGGAGAGAGACCTCGGGGTTGTAGTGGACAACACGATGAAAATGTCGACCCAGTGTGCGGCAGCTGTGAAAAAGGCAAATTCCATGCTAGCGATAATTAGGAAAGGTATTGAAAATAAAACAGCCGATATCATAATGCCGTTGTATAAATCTATGGTGCGGCCGCATTTGGAATACTGTGTACAGTTCTGGTCGCCTCATCTCAAAAAGGATATTATAGAGTTGGAAAAGGTTCAGAAGAGGGCAACCAGAATGATCAAGTGGATGGAGCGACTCCCTTACGAGGAAAGGTTGCAGCATTTGGGGCTTTTTAGTTTAGAGAAAAGGCGGGTCAGAGGAGACATGATAGAAGTGTATAAAAATTATGCATGACATTGAGAAAGTGGATAGAGAAAAGTTCTTCTCCCTCTCTCATAATACTAGAACTCGTGGACATTCAAAGAAGCTGAATGTTGGAAGATTCAGGACAGACAAAAGGAAGTACTTCTTTACTCAGCGCATAGTTAAACTATGGAATTTGCTCCCACAAGATGCAGTAATGGCCACCAGCTTGGACGGCTTTAAAAGAAGATTAGACAAATTCATGGAGGACAGGGCTATCAATGGCTACTAGCTGTGATGGCTGTGCTCTGCCACCCTAGTCAGAGGCAGCATGCTTCTGAAAACCAGTTGCTGGAAGCCTCAGGAGGGGAGAGTGTTCTTGCACTCGGGTCCTGCTTGCGGGCTTCCCCCAGGCACCTGGTTGGCCACTGTGAGAACAGGATGCTGGACTAGATGGGCCACTGGCCTGATCCAGCAGGCTCTTCTTATGTTCTTATGTTCTTAAGGGCCTCCGATACTGAGTGCAGGGTCTTGGTTGGTACATATGGGGAGAAGAGGTCCTTGAGCAGTTGTATTGTGGTTATATTGACAACTCACACTTGAACATATTGGGACTTGATGTTAATAATGTTGCCATTATTGTTCCATTGAAAATAACTTTGCATCCATAAACAATCAATCATGTTTGCTGTTCAAAGGCTAAATAAAACAAATATTACCTATTCAGACCGATCTCAGAAATGCAATATCCACCAATAACTGGAAGACTGGAGGCATCTCCATATCTCTATCTTCCTCCCCCACACACATGTTCACTAAATTCATGAGGGCAGAAGCAGGACCACATCCAGTAGCTCTCCCTGATGCCCACATGTTTGGAGTGAGTGTAAATGTATGCACATACCATTTCATTATTCATTAATTTATTTAATTACAGCATTTATATACTGTTTAATCATTAGCTTTTCTAAGTGATGTATGGTTCTTCCAAGATCCTGATCACTTACAAGAGCCCTACACTCATACAGCTGTACCTGTGTAGGCCCTTTCATAGCTAATGCCGAATCCAGTGGTGGCTGGTAGCCATTGGGATTGGTAAGGTGGAAAGCAGGGAGGCCACAGGTAGGTGGAGCCAGAGTCTATGACAAGCAGAGCCAACTAATTCCAGTTTTATCCTCCTCCTGCTCCCTGGTGAGTTTTACAAAGGCAACACTAAGACTAAGGAGGAAGAAGCTGACAGCCAGGGCCACCCCATGGACTGGTTGTAAGTAAGAAGGCAAGCAGATGGGGTCAACTGAGGTTGGTGAGGCAGTTCCCCATTCACCCTCCACTGGCTGACTCTATGGGTTCTCTGTAGGTTCAGTGTATATGTGTGGGAGGGATGCGTGTACACTCCTTTAAGCTAAAGCAAGTTCTTTCTAGCCCCTTCCTCTTCCACCCTCACATTCTAACTGCAGGTTTTACAAGAACCTTGAGGTAAAAAATACTTGCACTGGTTGGATAACATGTCTCAGCAGACACTCAGCTTGTTTGTTTTACTGCTTTTGTCAGCTTGAGCCATCTGCTTGCATATACTTTTAGTTCCTGCTTTCTGCTTGCAGTGCATTTGACTCTGGATTGTGTTGATGCTGCTACTGTCTGCATGGGCAAGCTCTAGGGGTGAGTAGGCCCTGCCCATAGTCCTACCCCCTTGTGCACAGGAGTATCCCACTTTTCATTTGTGACCTGTTGGATAGTACATTTGTAATCAACAGTCAGCATATTTCTCTGCAGGCTGTGGGTTGGATCCAGACTAAGTAATTTTAACATGTATATTTGTTTTAAAATGGTTGATTTTATTTATATTTTTGTCAACTTCCTTATTTTATATATATTTTAAGACTGCTTAGGGTTTTTTTGTTGACTAGGCAGTACATAAATCTTGATAAAGAAAATAAATAGTTGAGCAACAAGAGCAGAAATGGAGGTCCCATTGGGTTCTATTCAACAAAAAGGCCATTGTTCCATCAATGCAAGGATTTCTCTTTGTGTGATGGAATGATCTCCCCCTCTCCATCCCACACCCCCTAAATCTGTTCTGGGGGCTCCTTCCAAAACCCCCCAGAGCAGATTGGAGTCTGGGGGGGGCACACACGGGGGGGAGAGGGGGTAACACATTGCTCTAGTTCTAAATCTACTGCTAGTACAAAAAGTTAGTTGAATACCACCCACTTAAATTAATGGGACAAATCAGTCATGATGTTACTTGATTTCAAACAGAACTAAGGTAAATTAACTTAATTACCAGCCCTGTAACTTCAAGGACCATACAATCTTCCTCTTAAACAAGGTCACATTAGCTATAATTGTCATTTTAAAAAATATACAAGTCTCCCATATTCTGATACATGTCAATGAAGTTAAAGGAAGATAGCCTTTGAATTATTTTACTTCTGCCAAATAATCACTGTATTATTTAAGATTGTTCTTTCCACCAGGCTAATGAAAATGTAAAAGCTGACTTCATTTTAAGTGGATGCTAAGTAGCAGGGCTGCCCAAATTTTCCATTCTTTCATTTTTTTTAACGATTTCAGCAGTGGAGACTGATCTCCAGTGTCAATGGGGCAGTGAATCGGCTCTGGGTTTTAGTCTAAACTTTCAAGGAACTGTCCAAGGTGCTGACATTTTTTCAGCATGCCACCAGGGCTATTTCTCAGAGATGCTTATTGTTGTATTCAGACAGAAAATATTCCTGAATAAAAAGAGAAGACACTCTGGATACTTTTGTCTGCCATCACTCTTGGTCGCAATACAGCAGGTGATTAGAAAAGCCATTAAGGCCACTCAGGAGGGCAAAGAATATCTGGCAGGAAAGTGTAGCTGATAGGCACTGAATATGCAGGGAATCCTGAATAATATACTAACAAGCTCTTGGCAGCAAGGACATGAATGAGGTTAAAGTCAGCATGAAAGATTGCAGAGTGCATTCTGAGAAACGGAGCATAAAATTGGAGCAAAAAATTTTTTCAGCAAAAATAAACAATCCGCACATAACAATCAACAAAAAGGCTGATGTGCTTTTATAGGTGGAGAATGAGGCACATTTAACCTATGATATTTTTCCTGTTAAATGAAATGTGAGCCTAGGAAGAGGTGTGCACAAACATCAGCATGTACTGATGCTTGGAGTAAACATATGTGGCTGTTTCAGTGGGAAGGCATAAATTAGAAGGCCAAGATTTATTCCACAGCATCTCCAGATAAAAGAATCTAAACAATGTTTTATGCATTTCACTAGAGACTAGAGCAGTTCCAGTCCAGGTTTTACAAAAAAAAGAAGAAAAATGAAAAAACAACTCAGAAGCCTAGGCCCTGAAGCAGTTGAAGAGATAGATTTCTAGTGGCCCTTTTCATGCCTAATGTATGCTATAGTTTGTTCTAAATAAAATAGGTTTCCTTCATGTAAGGAGTACATCTTACATCACCACACAGTATTGTTTTGCATTCAGGCTTCCCTTCATCAAAACTGACAACACTCACTGCAATTACACAACAAATAATTCCAGGTCAAATCAAGCTGTAAGTGCGCGCGCACATGCATGCACGCACGCACACATCTCAAACTTTCTGAAGCTCTGAACTACTATTTCCATCATGCACCAAGTTGCCATGCACACAGTATACATTGCTGACCAAAAAGAAATACATGTTCTAACATACCTTTGAATCAAACCACTCACAGTTCATTAATTCCATCATATTTTAATGAGGGTGAACTGCTGCAGAACTGGCAAATACATTGTTAAAAATAAGGATATTATGCCTGTCCCTTCCCATCAATTAAACAAAAATGGTACAAGTAAGAACATTTATTTTACAAAGAAGACGCCCACAGTGTATTTAGTAGGGCTCGCTCACACAAATAAGCATGCTAGTGTAATAAAAATAAGCAAAAAGTAAGGCTGATCAGGTAACCAAACAGTCCCATGGCCTTAGCTTCAGTAAACATGCTCTGAGGGTGAGACTTTCAAGAAAACAGGTGTGAGCATGCTCAGAACAGGTGTATGATTCTGATAGGGCTCAAAGAGTCTCAGTCGTCCCTAATCAGTGTCTCTATGGAAAGCCCTCATGACAACAGGAGGCAGTGGGAACCTATTCAGCTGGGACTGAGAATGTGGCAGTCCTAATATTCAAAATTCACATTTTCTTTTCTGCCCAGAGACACATGGGAGGGACCTCTTTGTTATAGCTACAATTTTGGATTAGGATTGGTTGAGTGATGCAGAGAGCTTATTGGCTAGAGAACAGGAGACTGATAGAAATGTGTTTTGGAACCTCTGAATGTATGTTTGCACCCTTAAACCGAAGGAGGAGGTTGTGGAAGAGGGGGAAGTAGCTTTGAGGTTTTTTGGGGGTGTAAACATTGCTTCACATTCTCTTAGGAGGACTGTGCCCCAATAGTCCTAGTGCAAGAACCTCCACTGTTCCTAATTATTGGCCCCTTTTGTCTTGGACTGATGGGACCTGTAGTCCAAAAATCTGCTGTGGGGAAAGCTGGACTACATAGGCCATTGGTCTGACTCATGTCTAAAGTTGCCTCTCCTATTCACTGCTTAGCGGAAAGCTATGCAAGCCAATTGTCCCATATTCACCCTTCACATGTCATACATGCCTTTTCGGAGAATGCAGGTGCTTTTCAGAGTTGGTAAATGTCTCTTCAATGACCTCTGATGGATACAATTCCTGAGATAGATGGAAAAACCACTGGGGTCAACAATGACAACCTAGGCCACTTTATGGGTGGGTACCACTTTTTGCAAGAGCTCTGCTTTTCCTCTTTTCAGCTTCGTAACTGATCAGGGATAATGGCTGCAAGTTGGTGTGAAATATAATTTCAGGGAAGAAACTAAGGAAGAAGTCACACAGATGGCCTCTCCCACCCCATTCCAGACCCAGAACAAACTTCATTCAAGTTCATGACAGTTGGCCCCATCTGGCCCTGAAGACGATGCCTGGGAAAGGACAATTGCAGCAAAGAGCTTTCTTTCACCAATGTAGCTTCAGTGGGCATTGTTCAAGGTGCTGGGAGGGCTGTAACTCAGTGGCACCTGTTTTGCATGCAGAAGGCCCCCAATTCAATCCCTGGCATCTCCAGTTAGGGCTTGGAAAAGACTTCTATCTGCCAATCATTGTAGACAATACTGAGTTAGATGGCATAATGCCTGAATTGGTACAAGGCAGCCTCCTATTATACATTGAAGGAGGAAGCAGAGTACCAGAGCACCATTGCAAAGGGAACCTGACATATGCAGTGCCAGGACCAATAATGGGATTCTTCTTTCTCTGTATAAAGTAGTGCAACAAAATAGTTCATTAGTTGGGAAGGCTGGCTGCTTCTAGGGGACAACTGCAAGGAAAGAGAATGCCTTCCCTACTCAGTAGCTGGAGACTGAGGACACTTCAGTTAGCACAGAGCAAGCATGCATCTTTGACTGGTTCGCTGCACTTGCACAGTGTTGCCTCTGAGATTCCACTATACTCACTGCCATCTCCTGATGGTTAATGGGCCTTCCTCCATGATCATGCCACATTCCTACTGATTCACACATGGTTCCTACTGGCTTCACTGGGCACCACTCTCAATACATCAGAATTACATTTGATCTAGAACTGTAAGACCCACTGATCTTTGGAGTGGTCCTCTGGGTTTCATCAGTTTGATTGGATTGCCTACTAAGAATCTTTCCTTTCATTTTGATTGTTTGGTGTACCCACTTTATGTTTATCCTGAAGGCTGTTCTATAATTTAGAACTGGGATAAGCATTTTGTTCTGAAATATAAATCCTTTGCAAAAAGAAACTTTTCCCCCAGAATTGAGGAAATGAATGCTTGGGTTAGCATTTTACAGCTGAAATGCTTCCGTTAAACTCTCTGCTGACTGTAGGGTGCACATGAGGCTTGCATCTTAATGCCCACCTGCTGTCTGCCCAAACCCGTGCCAAGATTGCTACAAGACAGGGATGAAAATGCGAGATACTTTAATGCAGGCAGGCAAACACCATACATCTAAATGTTTTAGAATCTTTTAACACACTGTGCATGTGGATAAGAATCAGCTCCAGAGTAGCTCTCGTATAAAGTGCTTCAGTATGCAGTAGGCATTTTTAATGGAACATGCCCATATCATAAAAGAGATAGCATGGCTCCCTCTCCCTCTCATATTTCTTTTGCTGCATCCATCTCTTCTCGCAGCCAGCACTGACATTATTTTGAGATGTGGCAAAGCCTTAATGCAGTCATTTTATTTTATTACCATGTTGTTTTTGTCTGGTGAGATGGTTTGGGAAAAATCAAAAGCTTCCAAATGGGAGAAATTGTAGTTTTCAAGCAATTTTTCTTATATCTTTTTCAATAGCCTCCCTTCCTCTGGAGGCTTTGTTGCAGGGAACAAATTCTGTTATTAGATTTACTCATGGGTATACCCTACACACACATACATACACACATACCACAACTTCAGAATTTTTATCTCTTCACCCCTGGAGGCAGAAGCTGGGGAAGAGAGTTTTTCGGCAAAGTTCTAGTGAAACCAGATAAGATTAGCCCAATTTCATCAACATTCCCAGGACATAATAAAAGTTTCACAGATTTGGGGCTTGAACAATGTGTAGCGTCCATGGAAATGTTGTCTCATACCAGGGATAGCCCTTGTGTTGCCTTCCAGATGTTTTTGGGTTACAGCTCTCATCAGGCCCAGTTAGCATGGCCAATGGTCAGGGATGAAGGGGGTTAACATAGGAAAGGCACCACATTGGTTACCCCTGCATTATACCCTCCCTGAAAAAGAAAAGAGTCTGGTGTGAGATATAGCTTCTTCCCACATGGTTCCAGTATTCTTTGATCCAGAAACTACATGGTTGGGACCAGTGACCTGGTTGCTTATCACCTGGCCATATCAAAGGATGATTTTTGGATGATAAAGAAGCATGGAATTATCCTTGCCAATGTCGTTACTGTTTACATTGTCAGGGTGGTGAGAGCCCAAGTATGTGGCAGGTGCCAATAGATGGCAGCAATCCCACAACTATTTCAATGGCCAATTTACCCAGTAATTGTCTGGCTGGTTTTTCAAGGCCAAATTACATTGTGCCAATGGTGATATAGTTGCCTAGCCTTTGTCATAAGGACAGGTCACAATCTGGCAAATGTTGTGGCGGTGTGCTAATTACAATATGTCCTCCTAGGAAATGTTTCAAATCAGGGGGTTGTTTTGCAACATGGACTGCCAAAAAATGGGTAGAGGCATATTGTTTGAGAATTCAATTTTCTTCTTTACAGAGCAGGTCTGTGGAGGCCATTTTGCCCTAGACAAAAACAATTTATTTCCAAATTTTTGCCTTTTTGACATTTTCTATGTTATAAAGTCAGATGGAGGCACTTGGCATGATAAGGCTGTTATTTTACAAGGTAAAATTTAGAATTATATTAGACACTTTTTTTTTTACCCTCACAGATTGGCACACTATTTAGAGGAAGTTGTGACAGATTAAGTATTGGTTGGTTATATTTCTATAGTTCCCATCTGTGGTGCTGTTTACTGTGCTGTATGATGTTGAATATATTTTACTTTATTAGAAATGCAGTTAAACATATAGTTGGGAAAGGGGATGATGGTTAATGATAATAATAATAATTACATAGGAAGCAAATACAAATGTTACATGCTGGGGTCTTAGTCTCAAAACAGTAAGTGGCTGAAGGCATTGTATGCTTTACCTGAACACTCTTTAGTTGCAACTGTGGCCCAACCAAAATTAGACTTGGCAGATCAACAGGAGCTTTGGTGCATCTTAGATGCCAAACCACCCACTTCTACAGGCAGTTTGACATTCTGTAAAAGTTCTTGCTGTTATTGTAATCAAGTGGATCAGTGCTTGCCCTGTCACCCAGCTAACAGACTGACACTATCTAGTTAGCTGCGCCTGCTCCCTTTCCTACCCATTTTTGGTTTTGCTGGAACCTCTTACCAATTACATAATGAGAACTACTCCATAAATAATGCCATTCTTTAAGAAAATATGAGCTGCACATACTGGCTATAATCTTAATACGAAATAAATGTGTTTAAATCCATTGATTTCAATGTTTGATTTCAGTGGGCTTAGGAACATATAATTCTTGTTCCTACAGTGCTGTCAGCCAGGTATTTTTTATTGTTCAGCTTGAAACCCCAATTCTATTTAAATCAAATGGATGCACCTCTTTATCAGTTTTGTTGGAAGCATTGTTTCCTTTGTACTTTTTACATTGAAATCTAGGACTGCTTTCCATAGCATTGTTTTGGAAATGTATACATGGAACCCTGCTTTCCATTATTTCAAATCTATAGCGAGTCCAGCTGTGTTCTTATCAGAGCTTGGAAAAGTTACTTTTTTGAACTACAACTCCCATCAGCCCAGTCCAGTGGCCATGCTACCTGGGGCTGATGGGAGTTGTAGTTCAAAAAAAGTAACTTTTCCATGCTCTGGTTCTTATAAATAGGAACAGGAGGATAAATGGAGTTCATTTCTTCAATAATTTGGCTTTCCTGACATACATTTTGATATCATAATTCTTCTAGTCCTCATGATACTCAGAGGGTTATATCCAATGCTGCTGTTCCATGTGTGCAGCAGATTTCCACCGGCACAACAGAACTCCTCTAATTATCTGGAATAGATTTTGGGAAAGGGAAGATCTGTTGCACAAGTGGAACTGTTCATGCAGTGATGGATAGAGCCCCCAGTTTCAAGGAACATTCATTTTGGCCACTTTATGCATTATTGATAATTTCCTTATAAAGTATAATTATTCCAATACTGTGATTTATTTGTCCTACATTCTCTCCCACGCACACACACAGAGAGTGTTGTGTAGGACTGGCTCCCAAGGTTTTTGGATGCCCTATGTGCAGTGGTACATGTCAGTAATTTTAGAGTTTGAACTCATTAACCTGCTCCCCTTTACATGGGAATCTATATTATTTCACTTATCTTCAAAATATGGTATAAGCCCGCCCTGTTGCGTTTGGGGGACCTCCTGCTCATGTTGCTGAGTGAAGCCCTGTATGTCTGCCCCAAAGTCCTCCTCTGCTGGCATCAGTCCCCAGACACATCAACATGCTGCTGCTTTCCCCCTCTTACTTTTGTGTCTTTTCTGAGCAGTCTAACAACATCACATTAAAAAATCAAGAGCTGACCAGGATACTGTATTCTTATTTTCATTTCTAATATCTGTACCCCAGGCAATCTGTGGAGATCAGAAGGCTCTGATTGTGTCCCCTGGCATGCAGGAGACATTGCCCAATCGCCTCTGTGTACCTCCTTCATGTAGGCAGCAGTTCTTTCTCCAAGGCATTTGCATAGCTGAGTCAGCCCCCCACCCTGATATTCTGGCACCCCAGGTGGTTGCCTAGTTTTCCTCTATGGTTGGGCTAGCCAGCTGTTATGTAAGCATGTTATGAGAGCATATATTTCAACACAACCCTTGTGTTGGGTCAGCAGGACAGACTGGGGATTCTGTTGGTGTACTGCCCACCCTGCTGCCCAACAGACTCCCTAGCTGAGCTGACGGAGGTGGTCTCGGGTGCACTGTTGAGATCCCCCAGACTGTTGGTTCTGGGGGATGTCAACATCCATGCCGAGGCCACCTTATCTGGGGCGGCTCAGGATTTCATGGTCTCCATGACAACCATGGGACTGTCCCAATATGCCATTGCCCAATACATGTAGCAGGCATACTCTAGACTTGGTTTTTGCAACTGGACATGAAGTTGGTGATCTGAATGTGGGGGGCATTACATCAGTCCCTCTGTCATGGACAGATCACTGCTTGCTGAAGTTTAGACTTACAGCGGCTTTTCCCCTCTGCAAGGGTGGGGGACCTATTAAGTTGGTCTGCCCCCAGAGACTAATGAATCTGGATGGTTTCCAAAGGGCTCTGGAGAGTTTTCTGGCTGATAGGGCTGGCGCTCCTGTCGAAACCCTGGTTGGACTGTGGAATACAGAAATGACCCGGGCAGTTGAAATGATTGCTCTTGAGCGCCCTCTCCTGTGTAGAGCTCGTATGGCTCCATGATATACCCCAGAGCTGAGAGCGATGAAACAATATAGGAGACGGCTTGAGAGCAGATGGAGATGAACTCCTGGTGGATGCAATTACACACTGGTAAGTGCCTATGGTAAGCTGTATTTAGGGGCAGTGAGGGCAGCAAAAAAACAATATTCAGAATTGTCTGGGGGCTATTACACGATGGCCCCAAGGACATGGTAGAACCATCTGAGGCCCGCAGTAATGAATTTGCTAGGCACATCCAGGATAAAATCTTTAGCATCCACCAGGACTTAGACTCCAGTGTTATAGCAGGTGAATCAAGTGGGGTGTCCAGAGCACAGTCTTGTCCCAATTTCTTGGATGAGTTTCAGTTGGTACAGCTTGAGGATGTTGACAAGGTGCTTGGACGGGTTCGTGCAACCACTTCTGTGCTGGATCCTTGCCCTTCTTGGCTAATAAAAGCTAGCAGGGATGGAACAGCGGGCTGGGCCAGGGAAGTGATTAATGCCTCTCTGTGAGAGGGGGTGGTCCCTGGCTGCCTGAAAGAGGTGATAGAGAGACCACTCCTGAAGAGACCCTCCCTGGACCCAGAAAAACTTAATAAATATAGGCCGGTAGAAATGTTCCATTCTTGGGCAAGGTCCTTGAACGAGTGGTGGCAGGCCAGCTCCAGATGCTCTTGGATGAGACCGATTATCTGGATCCATTTCAGTCGGGTTTCAGGTCTGGTTTTGGCATGGAAACAGCCTTGGTCGCCCTGTAGGATGACCTCTGTTGGGAGAGAGACAGTGTGACTCTGTTGATTCTCCTTCATCTCTCAATGGCTTTCGATACCATCGACCATGGTATTCTTCTGGGACGACTGGCTGAGTTGGGAGTGGGAGGGACTGAATGATGGTGGTTCCACTCCTACTTGGCAGGTCGCCTCCAGAAGGTTGGGGAACATTGCTCGGCACCCTGGACTCTCCAATATGGGGTTCTGCAGGGGTCATTTCTGTCCCCCATGTTGTTCAACATCTACATGAAACCTTTGGGTGCAGTCATCCAGAGCTTTGGAGTGTGTTGCCATCAGTATGCTGATGGCACAAAGCTCTGTTTCTCCTTTTCATCTTCTCAGGTGAGACTGTCAGTGTGCTGAACCGGTGCCTGGCTGCAACAATGAACTGGATGAGGGCTAATAAACTGAGGCTCAATCCAGACAAGACTGAGATGCTGCTAATGGGTGGTACTTCTGACCAGATGGTGGATGTTCAACCTGCCCTGGATGGGGTTGCACTCCCCCTGAAGGAGCAGGTTCGTAGTTTGGGGGTTCTCCTAGAACCATCTGTGTCACTTGAGGCTCAGGTAGCCTCGGTGGCACGGAGTGCCTTCTACCAACTTCAGTTGGTGGCCCAGCTGTGCCCCTATCTGGACAGGGATAACCTGGCTTCAGTTGTCCATGCTCTGGTAACCTCCAAGTAAGATTACTGCAATGCACTCTACGTGGGGCTGCCTTTGAAGACAGTTTGGAAACTGCAGCTTGTGCAAAATGCAGCGGCCAAATTGGTAACAGGGACCAGATGGTTTGAACATATAAAACTGATTCTGGCCCGCTTGCATTGGCTGCCTGTATGTTTCCAAGCCAGATTCAAGGTGCTGGTTTTAACCTATAAAGCCTTACACAGCTTAGGACCACATTACCTGATGGAACACCTCTCCCGACATGAACACACCCGTACACTACACTCAACATCCAAGGCCCGTCTCCGGGTGCCTACTTTGAGGGAAGCTGGGAGTCTGGCAACAAGGGAGAGGGCCTTCTCAGTGGTGGCCCCCAAATTATGGAATGATCTCTTTGACGAGGTGCACCTGGTGCCAACACTGTTATCTTTTCGGCACCAGGTCAAGACTTTCCTCTTCTCCCAGGCATTTTAGCATGTTTTTTTAAAAAGTTCAAAGTTTTTTTTAAAAAATTGTGTTTTAAAATTTGTATATTTGTTTTTAATGTTTTTAATTGCTGTAAACCGCCCAGAGAGCTTCATATGGGATGGTATATAAATGCAATCAATCAATCAATCAATCAGTCAATCAATATGTTCATCACAGAATGAATGTTCATCATAAAACAGGCCATAATTTCTTTTGTGGATATGAGGCATAGCCATTAGAGCTATTGCTGTGGCTGATCCACATGACTTAAATGTATTTTACCGATGCAATGTAGACCAATCACTGATGTGTGAATTTGGCTTTAGATATATATATATATTTAAATTAACTTAGGACAGCTTGCTCTGACGATAACTGAAAACTCCTTGTAATGAGCATGTTGGGAGGAAAAAGATATATATCATTGAATCTTAGAATAGTAGAGTTGGAAGGGGCTTATAAGGCCATCGATTCCAACCGCCTGCTCAATGTAGGAATCCAACTTTAAGCATACCTGACAGGTGGCTGTCCAGCTGCCTCTTGAATGCGCCTAGTGTTGGAGAGCTCACCACCTCCCTGGATAATTGGTTCCATTGTCATACTGCTCTATTTACTGTGGAAAAGTTTCTAAAGAAAACAAAATAGAAGCTCACTTCTTTCTTCCTAAGATTTATACCTCATCTACCTTAAGACATATAACATGTAATGATAAGCCAAGCCAAACAATGGCTTAGTGTGAAAGTGTACAGGCTTCTGGAGAGGAGATCACAGCCACCTTCCTCTTATTCCTGAACTGCTGCTACTCCTCTGCTATGAGCTCAGCTATGGTTTGACATACTGAGTTATCCAAACCCAAACTCATGGTTTGTCTTGCTCTTGCAAACCATAATTTAGCTGACAGCAGTGCAGCACCCGCACAACTGGAGCAACAGCAAAGTGACAATCTCCTCCCTGGGAGCCCACACACTTGCATACTCACATGTGAACTGAGACATAGTCTCAAGGCAGCTTATAATAGCAAGCTTTTAAAAGTTGAACTATCAAACCATAAAAGCAGCAGAAAAGACAGAGTAAAAACCAGTCAGTTAATCCCGTGAGAATAGCTAAGTGGCAGTAAAAAGACTCATCAAACAATAAAAGCCAGTATAAGCACAGGAAAACAGGGCAGACTTTGTCTGGTACTTAAATGATAGCAAGAAGGGACTAGACGTATATGTCTAGGGAGGGAATTCAGAAGTTTGGGTGCTACCACTGAAATGTTTTGCTCTCCATTGGCCATCTGCCTAACCTCAGAAAGTTGGGGGCATCCTGAGAAGGGCCTCTGAAGCAAGTTCATGCCAGAGCAGTTATTTGCTTTTTGAAGAAGTTTTTTTTTTTAAAAAATGTTGAAACTACACTCTGGACACAGGCCACCCTCTGCAGAAACCACCATTTGCACAGGGTTAAATCAATCCATAGATATGCATGAGAAATCAGGGAAAAAATGTACCACTCTGCATGCATTCAAATAAAATGACCGTGGTCCTCAGGGCTCATGCACTCAGGGGAAACTGTACTTAATGGAAGAGATACTAGATATGGATATAATTTTCTATCTGCAACAAGAGACGAATGGGAACACCCAAGGATGCCCTACAAAAGATTGTGCTTGCATGCATCTTGCTATGTATGTGCATATTTGCTCCAGTAGCTCACATTTTCTCCATATGGGTATACGTGTATGTGTGTAACTCAATTTTCTCCTGCACAGGAGCATTCACTGCACACTTAAGAGTGCAAAGGGCACGTATCTGGATCTGTCCTTTGCCTCTTCCTAAAGTCAGAGCCAGTGTAGCATATACCAAATAGCTTTGCATACGTGCGGACTCCAACTGTTCATACAAGAATGAACTGGATTGAGGCTCCTTTCCCTTTTTTTGTTTTTGTGGGAGTGTTATAACGAAACTAAAATCTCAACACCAACAGCAATTGTTTTAAAATAATTATTAACTTTTTGATAGTGTCATTGTTCTAATCACTTATGCTGGCATAACTACCTGCAAAGGCATCCCAAAGTCATAGCAATCCCACCATAATGGCACATTTGACACGTCATAATAATGCTGCCATTTATTTTATTTATTCAGTGTAACGGTTTGGGAATTGGTATAATTCATGCAAAACATTTAGGTGCTGGTCGAGCATGTCTTAGAATTAATACTTCATCAGTTTGCCAATCTTACAGCCTGATGCCTAGCAATGAAATGAATGAAATCTGCAGTGGCACCTTTTGAAGATTATTCTTGGTTACTGAAGAATAATCAGTAATAATCATGGCAATAAACAGCAGAAGTGTTTAAATTCAGCATGGGTTTAAAGAAAGGTAAAGCATGCCAGAATCATCATCTGTGGTTAATGTGGTTATGTATTAAAGTTTTATATCTGTAAGTGCAGCATATTCACAGTTTAGTCCCTAGCAGGAAAGCAGTAATAAAAACAGTGTTTATTTGAATAGGCTATTAATTTAACTGAGTTACTAAAATAGAGCGCTGCACATGTTGGGGAAAAAGAACTCAAACTGTTTCAGTTGCAAAATAACAACACTGTACAGTTTTAATTAATGCATTTTATTAATGAAATCCTACAACATATTTCATATTTCCATATATGCACGAGTCACTTAGTTTTCAGTAAATAATTAGTCACCTTGAGAATGAAACAAAGTAGCTGAATTGCACTCATGCTGCTGCAACAAGCCTGTTTTTATACATAATAGTGTTTATCATTGCAATAGCTGGATATCTAGATTCTTTGTCGGTTCTGCAGTTCTCATAAGGAATTGCGAAAACACAGGCCAACTATGGAACCACTGCATGCTGTTTGTCCTCAGCATCTCATCAGCAGAGGATTAATCATGGGCATCCATGGGGGGGGAGGGAGGCATTTGCCCCCCTGGATGAGACATAGCCCCCAGATTCCCAGCTTTTTTTTCCTCCAAAAAAAGTAGGTTTCTAGTATTTGTAAAACCCAAGATATGAGGCCTAACATACAGCATGGCTGACTCCAGGTTTCTGGGGACCTTTCAGCACAGGGTATGAGTGGGCCCTATGTCTAGGATTGCTAGATCTCCAGTTTTCATGTGGAGACTCCAGATTTTTGGGGTCCCCCAGGGTCTCCGGGTGAGTCACCCCAGTCTCTGGACTTTCAGCTTTCATTTTTTAAAAAAGGTTCTAGGTGGTCTGGTTCAAGAGATATACACCAAAACATCAGCCACAACCCACCCACCCCACAACATCTGTAAAATGAGTCATAGCTTGCTGCTCTCTCTGCCCTTTCAGGTTTGTAGCCAATAAGTGAAGTCAAGGTTGTAATTGACAAGGGACTTGTTGACCTCCAGGCAATACCTAGAACCCATTGCAAGGCTGGAAAACGGTTGGTTTTTCCTGGGTTATACCTTTCAGCAGTAGTAAAAGTCCCTTTCTCTGTGTGTGCAGGTCAGGAGATGTAGAACAAAAAGAATCACAGCAGGATCTTGGTAGGCAGTTGTTTATTGTACACAGTTTGTCATTATTACAATAAAAGTGTACATACAGGGTTTTTTAAAATTACTTGCAAATCACATATACGTTTTATCTTTCAAATAATTTTTGAACAGAAATAAAAGAATCATAGACTCATAGAGTGGGAAGGGGCCTGTTAGGCCATTAAGTCCAACCCCCTGCTCTATGCAGGAATCCAAATTAAAGCATACCCGATAGGTGGCAGTCCAACTGCTTCTTGAATGCCTCCAGTGTTGGAGAGCCCACCATCTCCCTAGATAATTGGTTCCATTGTTGTACTGCTCTAACAATCAGGAAGTTTTTCCTGGTGTTCAGCCGAAATCTGGCTTCCTGCAATCTGGGATGATCGAAAAGTGATCCTGGTCCTCCTCTGTGTGGCAACCCTTCAAGTACTTGAAGAGTGCTATCATATCTCCCCTCAGTCTTCTCTTTTCAAGGCTAAACATGCCCAGTTCTTTCAGTCTCTCCTCATAGGGCTTTGTTTCCAGTCCCGATCATCCTCGTTGCCCTCCTCTGAACCTGTTCCAGTTTGTCTAAATCCTTCTTAAAGTGTGATGTCCAGAACTGGATGCAGTACTCAAAATGAGGCCTAACCAGTGCCAAATAGAGAGGAACCAATATTTCACAATTTGGAAACTATATTTCTGTTAATGCAGCCTAAAATAGCATTTATCTTTTTTGCAGCCACATCACACAGTTGGCTCATATTCAGCTTGTGATCAACAACAATCCCAAGATCCTTCTTGCATGTAGTATTGCTGAGCCAAGTATCCCCCATCTTATAACTGTGCATTTAGTTTTTTTCCTAGGTGTAGAACTACCCACTTATCCCTGTTAAATTTCATTCTTTTGTTTTCAGCCCAATGCTCTAGCCCAACCTTTCCCAGCCAGTGTGCCTCCAGATGTTGCTGGACTACAATTCCCATTTTTCCTAACCATTGGCAATGCTGGCTGAGACTGATGGGAGTTGTGGTCCAACAACATCTGGAGGCACACTGGTTGGGAAAGGCTGCTCTAGCCTATCAAGATCCCTTTGAATTTTGTTTCTATATTCCAAGGTATTAGCTGCTACTCCCAATTTTGTATAAACTGCAACTTTGATAAGCATTCCCTGTACCACCTCATCCAACTCATTAATAAAAATGTTGAAGAGCACTGGGCCCAGGACTGAGCCCTGTGGTACCCGGCTCATTACCTTCCCCCCAGTTTGAGAAGGAACCATTGATAAACACTCTTTGAATATGATTCTGGAGCCAACTGTGGATCCACCTGATAGTTTTTCCATCCAGCCCACATTCAGCTATCTTGGTAATCAGAATATCATGGGGCACTTTGTCTAAAGCAGCTTTTCCCAACCTTGGGTCCGCAGATGTTACTGGACTACAGTTCCCGCAATTCCTGACCATTGGCCATGCTAGCTGGGGCTGATGGGAGTTGTAGTCCAGCAACATCTGGGGACCCAAAGGTTGGGAAAGGCTGGTCTAAAGCTTTGCTGAAGTCGAAATATATTATGTCCACAGCATTCCCACAGTCTACTGGGGATGCTACCTGATTAAAAAAATGAGATAAGATTAGTCTGGCAGGATTTGTTTTTGATAAATCTATGTCGGCTTCTAGTAATCACTGCATTGTTTTCAAGGTGCTTACAGATTGACTGCTTTATAATCTGCTCCAGAATTTCCCCTGGGATCAATGTCAGGCTGAAGGATCTGTAGTTCCTAGGTTCCTCCTTTCCCCTTTTTGAAGACAAGGAAAACATTAGCCCTCCTCCAATCATCTGGCACTTTACCCATCCTCCACAATTTCACAAATAGAATAGATAGTGGTTCTGAGAGTTCTTCAGCCAGTTCCTTCAATACTCTAGGATGCTGTTCATCGGGCCCTGCAGATTTGAACTCGTTCAAAGTGATTAGGTGTTCGTTGACCATTTGTCTATTAATCCCAAGCTGCTATCCTGCCCCTTCAATTTCAAATTTCCCAAGAGGGTCATAGACCCGCCCTTCTTTTGGGAGAAGACTAAGCCAAAGTAGGCATTGAGCAACTTTGCCTTTTCTTGGTCATCTGTTACCATTTTGCCATTCTCATTGAGTAGCTGTACTACCATTTCTTTTCTGTCTTTTACTATGGATGTACCTGAAGAAAGCTTTTTTGTTGCTTTTGGCATCTCTTACTAACCTCAGCTATTCTCAGCTTTAACCTTCCTGACAACATCCCTGCAATTCGGTGCTACCTGTCTATATTCTTCCTTTTGTGGGCTGGCCTTCCTTCCACTTCCTGTGTGTGTCCTTTTTTGTTTCCATGTCACCTCTAAGCTTTCTGTGAAGCCACATCGGTGGCTTCTGTTGTCTTCCCCTTTTTTCCTTGAAAGAATTGTTTGCCATTGTACCTTTAGAATTTCCTTTTTTAGAAACTCCCGCCCATCTTGGACTCCTTTTCTCATTAGGGTTGCTTGCCATTGAACTTTACTTACCATTGTTCTGAGTTTAATAAAATCAGCTTTTCTGAAGTCCAAGGTACGTGTATGGCTACTCTCAGCTTTTGCTTCCTTTAAAATCAAGAACTCTGGTATAGTGTGGTCACTTTCCCCCCGTAACTGTCACTTCATCCACCAAGTCATCTCTGTTGGTTAGAATCAAGTCAAGGATAGCTGATCCTCTTGTTGCTTCCTCCATTTTCTGTAGGAGAAAGTTATCTCCCGCACAAGTCAGGAATTTCTTGGAGGGACCGTGTTTGGCAGAATTTTGCACCCAACAGATATCGGGGTAATTGAAGTCCCCTATTACTATTACATCATGCCTCCTTGAAACATTGGCAATTTGCTTTGCAAAAGTGTCATCCTTGTCGTCTCCTTGATCAGTGGTCGGTACCCAACTACCAAGTTCCTTTTATTCCTTCCCCATTAATTTTAATCCAGATACTCTCAGTAGACCTACCAAGCTCATCCTCCTGTATTTCTGTTCAGAGATATATAGTTTTAACAGATAGCATGATTCCACCTCCCTTTCTATTCCTTCTGTTCTTTTTTAACAAGTAATATCTTTCAATCACTGTATTCCAGTCATGGGAATTGTCCCACCAAGTTTCAGTTATACCTATCAAGTCATATTTACTCTCCTGTATTAAGAGTACAAGTTTGTCTTCTTTGTTTACCATACTCTGTGCATTAGTTCACAGACATCGAAGACCACGTGATATATGGCCTGGCCTCCTTCCTACATTTTTATGAAGACTATTATTGGGCCCCATTAGAGCCGTTCCTTCAGTTCCTCTTACTGTGCACAAGCCTTTGTTAGTCATTACTGCCAAGTTTACATCTCCCTCCCCCTTAGGATTCAGTTTAAAGCTCTTCTGATGCAGTGGCCAAACACATTCTTCCCAGTCCTTGTGAGGTACAACCCATCACTTGCCAGCAGTCCATCTTCCAGGAAGCATAGCTCGTGGTCCCAGAATCCAAATCTCTCATGTTGGCTCCACCTTTGTAGCCAGTCATTCACCCAGAGTTTTTCTTTCCCTTTCCACTCATCGGCATACTTGGGATTCAATTCCACACAGTAGGGAGCCTCCCACTACTACTCCTCTTTCCTTTTTGTTGTGGGGTATGGTTTCATTGCCTATGCTTGACTGAGCTTCAGGATCTTGTTCACTGTCATGTGGGGTCTCCCGTAATTCTTTCCCTGCAAGCTGGCCTTCAGTCTCATTCTCAAGTGTCTGGAAGCAGTTCCATAGTTGTACCAGTGAAGGGTGTTTTCTTGCTCTTCTGCTCCTGTCTCCCTTTTCCACAGTTTCCTCCACTTCGTTGTTGCTCTCCCCAACAGTCTTCTCTTCAGCTTCAACGTTCTGTTCTTCCACCTCCTGTAGTTCTCTTTGCTGTTGTTTTTCCAGCATTCTGTCTAAGAACTCTTCATCTTCTCTTATATTGTTCAGTGTGGCCAGTCGCCGTTCCAGGCCTCTCACTTTTTCTTCCAGCAGCACCACCAGCTTGCACTTGTTGCACGTGTACACCATGTTGTTCTCAGGCTGTCAAAGTGAGTTTATAGCAGCTCACAGAGAGAGCAAAAAAGGGTAGAGAATCTTAACTTACTCATTTCTCAGTCCTCTCTGCAGTGAAGGGTCAAGTCTGTAAAGAATTTGAGCAGCCACAATAAAAGGCAGGCAGGGCATTCCAGGCAGGGATTGCCAACCCTGCTTGGATATGGATATCTTTGCAGAGGATCCCAAGTCAAGCCTTACCAACACCACAAATAAACACTGTACATACCTTGCAGGTCACCGCCACTGGAGCGTCCTTCCCATCTATAGTTTCTACTGCCTTTTGTTTCTTTCATTTTACTTGTATTGGAATGGTCTGTGCTTTGTCCTGTCTTCCTTCAGGGTAAATAGGAGAGTAAATAGAAGGGTATGTGGTGCACCGTATGAGGGGAAACTTTTCTTAGGGACCTCCCTCTTGACCTCCCCTGTCGAGCTCTTGTTAGCTCACTCTGTTCGCTTGCTCTCTGAGAGCCGGCTCGCTTGTATCTTTTCTGGACCAGCTGACACAGCTCCCTCTGCTCTGCTCTGCTCAGTTAGGAGTCAGGAATCAGAATGAAAACTCCCAGCACACACAGCTGCTCCTAGTTGCACTCAGCAGCTATCACACCACACACCCCCAATCAAGCTGCTATGGAGCCTTTCAGAGCACACAGTCAGAGCACATGGCTTCAGAGTCATCTTGTCTTTGTCTGTCTCTTCCTCCCTATACCTCCCCTGCCAAACTCCTGTTAGCTTTCCCTGTTTGCTTACTCTGTGAGAGGTGGCAACAACAGTGTTTCCATGCATTCAGCTGAACCCCCTTAAACCCACTGATGATGCACCTTGTTGTTTGCATGATGGTTTGTTTCTTGCCCAATAGTGGTAAAAGAGAATTCACATACTTGGAAGTGTGGCTTCAATTGCTGTTGTTCCCAAGCTATTGCCCATGAAGGTAGACCAAACTATGTGTATTTTCTCTCTGTCAATTATTACTCACTGCAATTGGGTTGGCTGTCAAAGTGAGTTTATAGCAGCCCACAGGGAAGGCAGAAAAGGGTAGAGAATCTTAACTTTTATTCATTTCTCAATCCTCTCTCTGCAGTGAAGGGTCAAGTCTGTAAAGAACTTGAGCATCCACATTAAAGGGCAGGCAGGGCATTCCAGGCAGGGATATCTTTGCAGAGGATCCCTAGTCAAGCCTTACTCACAGCACAATTTGAACCACATCTGCTCAAAAGTAAGTCCTGTTAAGTTCAATGGGCTTAGTTCCTTAGTAAGTGTGCTTAGAATTGCAGCCTTCGTGGCATCCTTCTTTACTCCTGAGTGCTTCTATCTAACATCTCGACAATAAAACACTCCCTTTTTCCTACAGGGGCCTTCTGTTGACTGGCCTGACCTGAGGGCACTTAAACCCTTCCTGCCAAAAGCAAGTAGGCTAGATTAAATGTTCTGTACTCAGGCCTCCTAAGCAGATGAGAAGAAATGATTCCTCACTTCAGCTGGACCTGGAACACCCTTATTTAGCTAAGATTTCTATCTTAATTCCTCCTCCTCTTCGGATGCACACCTTAACGTGGTGAGGGGGTTTGAGTGTGTTGAAGAAGCTGAGAGCAATGCCGTCAGGAGTCTAGACCAAGAGGCTAGACTCCTAGCAGGGGCACCCAAGGTAGAATGGTCAAAGCTGAAACACCAGACTAAGATGCATACAACTCAGAGGAAGGCAATGGAAAACCACCTCTGAATATCTCTTACCATGAAAACCCTATGAACAGAGTATCCAAAATGCAACACAAGATAGTGCTGGAATATGAGACCCCCAGGTCAGAAGGCACTCACCGAACTACTGGGGAAAAACCAAGGACAAGTACGAGTAGCGCTGTGACTAATGACGCAGCTGGGTCAAAGCCGAAAGGAAGCCCAGAGGCTGAGGCGCACAGATGCGAAAGGAGAGTCCAGAGTTGTACGACGCACACAATAGGAACATGGAATGTGAGAAGCATGAACCAGGGAAAGTTAGAAATTGTCAAGCAAGAAATGGAACGCATCAACATTACAATACTTGGTGTGAGCAAACTAAAATGGACAGGAATGGGACATTTCCAATCAGGCAACTACAAAATATTTTATGCAGGAAATGAGAAATTAAGAAGAAATGGGATTGCTTTAATAGTGACAAGTGATGTAGCAAGAGGAATTAGGAGCTACAATGCAAGGTCTGAGCGAGTGATATCAATGAGATTAAATGGGAAACCTATCAACATAACCATCATCCAAGTCTATGCTCCGACGGCAAATGCAGAAGAAGAAGAGGAATTGGAGAGATTTTATGCAGAAGTACAGGAAGAAATTGATCACACACCAAAACAAGATGTGCTGATAATCATGGGGGATTGGAATGCAAAAGTAGGGAACAGAGAAGAATTAGGAATTGTGGGGGAAATGGGGCCTAGGAGACAGAAACGAAGCCGTGAAAAACTTATTGAATTCTGTGAAGCCAATAATTTGTTTCTTGAGAACACATTTTTTGAACAACCGAAAAGATGACTATACACGTGGACATCACCAAATGGTCAATATAGGAATCAAATCACCAGGAATAGATGGCATACCAATAGAGTTGCTACAAGCTACTGAGACTGAATCTGTCCAAATTTTGACTAAAATCTGTCAAGAAATATGGACAACTAAACAATGGCCCACAGACTGGAAGCGTTCCATATACATCCCAATTCCAAAGAAAGGGGATCCCAGGGAATGCAGTAATCTTCAAACTATTGCCTTAATATCCCATGCAAGTAAAGTAATGCTCAAGATTCTACAACAAAGGCTCTTACCATATATGGAGCGAAAAATGCCAGACGTCCAAGCTGGATTTAGAAAGGGAAGAGGTACCAGAGATCACATCGCAAACATACGTTGGATAATGGAACGGACCAAGGAATTTCAGAAGGAAATCACCCTGTGCTTTATAGATTACAGCAAAACCTTTGACTGTGTAGATCATGAAAAACTATGGAATGCTTTAAAAGAAATGGGGGTGCCACAGCATCTCATTGTCCTGATGTGTAACCTATACTCTGGACAAGAGGCTACTGCAAGGACAGAATATGAAGAAACTGATTGGTTCTCCATCGGAAAGGGTGTGAGAACGGGGTGTATTTTATCACCCTATTTATTTAATCTATACGCAGAACATACCATACGGAAAGCAGGATTGGACCAAGAAGAAGGAGGTGTGAAATATCAATAATTTAAGATATGCAGACGATACCATACTCTTAGCAGAAACCAGTAATGATTTGAAACGAATGCTGATGAAAGTTCAAGAGGAAAGCACAAAAGTAGGACTACAGCTGAACGTCAAAAAGACTAAAGTAATGACAACAGAAGATTTATGCAACTTTACAGTTGACAATGAGGACATTGAACTTGTCAAGGATTATCAATACCTTGGCACAATCATTAACCAAAATGGAGACAATAGTCAAGAAATCAGAAGAAGGCTAGGACTGGGTAGGGCAGCTGTGAGAGAACTAGAAAAGGTCCTCAAATGTAAAGATGTATCACTGAACACTAAAGTCAGGATCATTCAGACCATGGTATTTCCGATCTCTATGTATGGATGTGAAGGTTGGACAGTGAAAAAAGCGGATAAGAGAAAAATCAACTCATTTGAATGTGGTGTTGGAGAAGAGCTTTGCGGATACCACGGACTGCAGAAAAGACAAATAATTGGGTGTTAGAACAAATTAAACCAGAACTGTCACTAGAAGCTAAAATGATGAAACTGAGGTTATCATACTTTGGACACATAATGAGAAGGGAGTAGAAAAAGTGGAAGGCCAAACAAGAGATGGATTGATTCCATAAAGGCAGCCACAGACCTGAACTTACAAGATCTGAACAGGGTGGTTCATGAAAGATGCTCTTGGAGGTTGCTGATTCATAGGGTCGCCATAAGTCGTAGTCGACTTGGAGGCACATAACAACAACAAGCCCTGTAACATCATTAGGCCCCACTCCTGAAATCTCAGGCTTTGGCATGCTTCTGACCTGGCAACCCTACCCATGCCCCCTCCCTTTACTCCTCAAACCACACTCCTCCTCCCTTGTGGATCCATTTATTTAGGCCTGGTCATGGCATTGAAACTGCCTAGGTCACCCTGGTTGATAACATTTGTTGCGAGAGAGATGGAGGGGAGTGCAACTCTGCTTCTTATCCTTGATCATTTGGTGGCTGTTGATACCATTGACCACAGTATCCTTAATTGAGAGGCCTGCATCATCAAGGATTTTTATTATTCATTCATCAGTCCAAATTAAAAGACTAAACAAGATATGCACTCTACAATATATGGTGTAGGTCAGATATATTATTTACAAGATCCAAAAATGCCTAAGGAGCTCAGGAACATCCAACTACCAAAAATCCAAAGTATCCACTGAAGAAGACCTTTACAGGTTGAAACGCGTTTCGGAAAGATTTAGAACTAGATTTGAATGCAAGCAATGCATTATGCATACTTTATTGCCATATATGATGGTCTTTAATAATGTTTTATGATTGCTAGCTATTATATAATAAAATAACATTTAATATTTTAGATTTTCTAACAGATACATTAATGAGTCCATTTGAGTTTTTCAAAGGTTTAATGGTTTTTAATACAGTATTTTGGACTTCTGGTTTGGCTTTCTTGCTGGTAAGAAGCATTTTCTTGAGCTCCTGCTCATTCTGTGTTATCTGGCCTTGTTTTAAACCCTTTTTTAGTAAATTGCTACAAAAGTCTGATGATGTGTTAAGTCGTTACAAGGGGGCTTTTATTGCATCTAAAACTTTTTACTGCATCTAAAACTTCACAATCTCCTGGCTCCTTCCCCCTTTTGGAGCATCGGGCATCAATCTCTGAGATAGTTTTAGTGTTTTATGACTTTCAAGCTTCGACACTTCTACTTATCATCCCTGATTTATGTGCAGACAGCAACTTGTGTAGTTATCTGCGCAGTTATTTGTGTATGCCTGAACTGGATATTCCCGAGGCTACTTCCTGAAATTTATAAGAGTCGGCAACTTTTTACTTTTATTTTCTTTTACCTTTTGGGCTGTGATTTTTTTTTTCAAATGGTAACGACAAGGAGTAAATCACTGCAGCAGGCAGTTCTTCCAGAGGGTGTTCGAACGACAAGAACTTCACAACTTAAAATTACAAGCTTTTTCCCATCTGTTCATGACTCATCCCTTACAAATGTGCAGTCCCCTTTAAGAGTGCATCCAAATACTCCGTCAGCTAATCTCCATGACTGGACGTTAGAACATCCGCTTTTGGCTAAATCCTCTATGAATCCTTCCTCTGCCAAAAACCTTGCAAAGGAACTACAGGACGCTGGATTTAACAACTCACTGAACTCTTATAATGAAACACTCCCTTCAACTTTTTTAACTATTGATTCCTTCCACTCACCTAGAGGGCATATGTCGCCATCCTTTGACAAGAGGAAGGAGCAGTTTCTCCCTGAGCAGGACGCTGTACAAACAGAGCAGACATTACTGCTAGATGAACTAAAACATGTTAAAAACTATATTTCGAAAACTAATAAATTGCTCATCACACTGGTACAGGCGTTCCGCTCTTTTACTCTTATACCCCAGGGAGATCGGAATGACTCCCCCAACTCCTCTGGAAAGTATATCCATAAGAAAAGAACCAAAAGAAACTCATCCACTGCAGAACATGTTAAGAAAACTAAAAACATCAAAAATCCCAAGATGGATTTTTCTAACAAGATGAACTATATCCCTCTGTTTAAACTGCTGGATCGTCAAAAGCCGCTGACCTCAGCAAAACAAAGGCCCAAGACAACCAGGAGAAATTCCTCTAACCTAAACTCCTCTCCCTCTGATGTGGAACTGAACTCCCAGGCCTTCAACCTCCAAGATGAGGAGGGAGAGATCACTGCCTTGCCCAAGTGTGGCTTACAGCCTTCTTCAAAGATATCAAATTATTGCCCTAACTGCAATCTATCTTCCCTGCTGAGACTAGTTCTGCAAACCGACAAACTGGCTATTTCCTACAAGCCAACAGTCAATGATCAACGCTATGCGAGCCCAAGCATCCCTTTTCTGAATGTCTGCATCGGAAAAGCCATGTGTGCCTATAGACGTATGAGCTTTATAAGATCTATGAAAATTCTACCATTTATTCCTAATGAATGGCGCGTGATTATTACCTGCCACTCCTGCGATGTAGCCCATCAAATCCTCCAATTAAGGAACCCCCTGGCTAAAATGGGCTTTTCTGTGCAGAGATACTACTTAGATATGTCTCCTCCTACTCCGCTGATAACACCTTCCATGCAACTTGCACATAGTAGTCACTTGTCATCTGCTACCAAATCAAGCAATACTACTTACTCACCGTCCATATGTGAGCTTACTCCGGAAGTAACCAACCAATATGAGAAGGGGGACTATTCTCAATCACCTGAGGCACTATTTCAGCAACTGGAACCCGAGGAAAGCCAGCTTACTGAACTATATTCCTCATTACCTGAACCCGAAAGAGAGTCGCTAATCAACAGGCTTCTACATTTGATACATCGACTCAGAACGTCGTTGTCAGCTCTACACTGTGTCAGCAGTGCCAGTGGGGGCTGGAAATTCCTGGGTGGTTGGCAGGGAAGCAAAGTCCTTAGCCAGCAGTCTGGCCATAAATCTGCCAGGTCTAGGAGGAGGGAAGCTGATAAGGGCCAGGCTTGTCCGAAGCGTACTTGCCGAGTCAGGAGTCCAGAAGCGAGGTCAGTAGAGGTCCGGGATCAAGTGCCAAGGGGTCAGTCCAAAACAGGTTGTAAGGAAACTAGGAACACACAAGCCACGCCTGACGTTGCAGTCAGCAACAAGCTGCAGCCAAGGTGTGCCTTATAAAGAGCAGGGTTGACAGCAGGTGTGAGCCCTCAGCGTTTGGGCCTTAAGGAGACAGGCCTGCCTCTCTTCTGCCTGACCTTCTGCTGTCTACGTTCTGCAGGTGAGGGGGGAGTATCCTGTGCACTGTCTGTGTCTGGCTGCAGGGCCTCTGCTGTATCTGGGGTGCTCTGCAGCTGAGGGGGAGAAGGAGCTGGATTCTCAGGAGGCTCCTCCGTGTCTCCTTCTGAGTCTGCTGCTCCTGGGTCTGCTGCTGTTACTCCCGAGTCGTCCTCATCTGAGGAGTCCTCTGACGGGGCCATGACAGTCGTCTCCGATAAAAATTGCAGCAGAAACGGCGGTTCCCATCAATACAACAACACTAGATTGCCCTCAACCAAGCACTCCTGCTGGCGGTATAAGGAAACACAAAGCAATCGTGCCCTTACCAGCAGGTGATGAATGGGTTAGATCAAGATTCCTGTACCCCAATGAACTTGGAACTCCATCGAGGAAATCGAAACCGTCCGTTCCTATAATTGATTACAATACACAACAGCTTTTTCCTACCAATAATGGAGCGATTTTCAGCAATGATGCAGGTTTATTAAATCAAATAACGGAGCTTAATTGACAACCTCAATTAACAGTTAATTATGTAGCCCCTATCACTTCAAAAGCTCCCCCTGCATCCTTAAAGGCTCCCAAGACTACCTCCACATTCAATCGCTCCTTACATTTACTTTCATGGAACATTGCAGGTTGGAATGCTAAGTCAACTGATCAAGAATGGATCACTTACCTTTTGAGCTATGACATCATCCTTCTTCAAGAGACTTGGATCACCTACAAACCCTATCTAAATGGCTTTTCCACTGTATATCTCCCAGCGTCACCTTCAATGAAAGCCAGAGCAAAAGGGGGTATGGCGATTTTTTTCTCTACTTCCCTGAATATTCAAATAACCTATCTCCAACCTCTGGACTCGTCCGTGTTGGCAGCCCTATTATCCTTTGAGGTGCTGTCTATATTGCTTGTTAATGTATATATGTCTCCTACGCTGACGTGTATCTCTACAGAAAAGCGTTGGGAGGAGTTAGATCAATACATACTAGAGCTAGAAATGGCCCATCCTCACGCACATCTGTTAATAATGGGCGACTTTAATGCCAGGATAGGTCCTAATAACAACGCTTTGCTCACCTCTAAACTATGGCGTGGTGAGGACTGCGATCACACTGCTTTCCCCTTCTCCAGGAAATCGAAAGATCAAAAAATTAACACTGGAGGAATTTGTCTAGCCCGTTTAGTAGCCTCCCACCATCTGACCATCTTAAATGGTCTTGAGCAAGTTGATGATTGCACAGAATATACATTTATATCCAAGATGGGAAGCAGCGTAATCGATTATGCGCTAATATCTTACAAACTACTTACTCTGATGGAAAAATTCATTATTGGTAATAAATTAAACAGTGATCACCTGCCCCTCTGTCTCTCATGCCGTATCTCTGAGAGATTTCGTTTAACTTCCAGTTTTAACCCTTTAGTAAACCTTCCAAATTCTCAAGACAAGAGATCTACTTGGACTACCTCACTAGCCTCTAGCATAGAAGTCTTTCTGCTAACTCCAAAAGCTTTGGTTACCAGGAGCCATTTAATGAACTTAGAGTCCTCAGATGTGCTCTTAAATGTATATGCTTCTCTAATTTATATGTTTAATAATATAACGAATTCAGTGTTGGCTGCCCATAAGGCACGTAGGAACAGGGCCCCCAAATGGTTTGATAATGACTGTTTACTGCTTAAACGCCAGCTACTGAATGTTTATCTTCAATATTGCCAACAACAACTGGACCATCTCCCCCCACTGTACGTTGGGCTGAAAACAGGTAAAGCGCCTGGGTCAGACAAGATCCTTCCTGAACTTCTAAAAAATTTCCCAGACTGGTGAGCCCTGTTCCTTGCAAATTTTTTTACCAAATTTAATGAAATGGGCCTCTTTCCATCATCTTGGCGAGAAGCAATAGTCATCCCCATTTTTAAAAAGGGCGATAGAGAGGATCCCTCTAACTACCGCCCCATTAGTCTTCTATCAGTAATAGCCAAACTATACGCGTCTTACCTGAAAGTAAAGCTCCAGAATTGGATGGACGACCAAAATATACTCGGTAAGGAACAGGCAGGATTCAGAAAAGGCTCATCCATTTTAGATCACTGCCTTATTCTACAACATCTCGCAGAAAAGTATAGCAAACCAAGGGGCAATGGTTTACATGTCGCCTTCATTGACCTTAAGGCTGCATTTGACTCGATCCCTCGGGATATGTTGTGGTCTAAACTATCCAAAACCTCTATAGATAAAGACTTTTATTTTTGATGTACCACCTGCACCAACAGACTACCCTGCGTGTTTGTTGTGGAAATGAGGGCGGATTAACCAACTCTATCCCTACGTCCACAGGGGTGAGACAGGGCTGTGTTCTTGCCCCCCTTCTTTTTAATTTATTTTTAAATGACTTGAACGAACACTGCCTCTCTCATGATTTCCATACCCCCAAGATTGCGGATGAGAGATGCCCTCTGCTACTTTATGCGGATGATGCTGTGATTCTCTCGTTATCGAAGGTTGGCCTAAAACGTACACTAAAGGCGTTTATGTCCTATTGCACAAAGAACCATCTAGCGATAAATTTTGATAAAACCAAAATTCTAGTGTTCTCCAAGCGAATAACCACCCCAGTTTGGATAGTCAACAATCATCCAATTGAACAAGTAGCCCACTATAAATACCTTGGTATCTCCTTCCACTCTTCAATGAATTGGTCTTTTCATATAAGAACGATGTTAAGGAGAATCAAGAATTCCCTAAACAGTCTGACCCGTTATTTTTACTACAAAGGGGGAAAATTCATTCCGGCGGCCATCCAGATATTTAAAAATAAAATCATCCCTCAAATTTTATATGGAGCGCCAATTTGGATTCACTGCTTGGACCACACAGTTGAAGCAGTCCTCTCTTTGTTCTTACGGCGCTTGGTAGGTGTCCCTAGATGCGCGCCCTCGGCGGCCCTTAGATTGGAATGTGGGATCATTTCAATGGAATGCCAAGCTTGGCTGGCGACTGTAAACTATTGGGTTAAAATATAAACCAAAAATACATCTGGCCTTTTATCTCTGTTCTGGAATGATAACTGGCCATCCAAATGGAACAATAAACTGGAAATAAAACTATTGCAAATGGGCCTCTCAAAGGAATACTTACTAGCCCACTCCCCAAGCGATGCTTTAGCTATAACATGTGCACGAATTAAGGATATTGACTATCAAACCTCAATCTCAAAGGCTTCTAAAATATGTTCCCCACTGTACTTGAAATTAAACCTTCTCCCCAAAAAACTTAGTTCTTATTTAGATTTGCTTACAATTCCCAAATTCCGCCTAGCATTATCTAAAGCTAGGTTCAACTCCTTATATTCTGCACTTTTGGGAGGTTCAGGGGGGTCCCCTATGAGCAGCGTGTTTGTCCCTGTGGTGCTGGTATTGAAACCCTCCAACACAGCTTTTTTTCATGTCCTTTGTATTCTCAGATTCGCTTTAAGTATCTTAATGACTTATTGCTAAAAACATCTTCTAAATCATCTGAAGCTACCATTGTTTACTTGCTATCTGGCTCCGATAAAGAAATCACTCTCCAAGTTGCTAAGTATTTCTCTTACATGTTCTTAATTCTTGCTGTTTGCATTTTTTCCCCCTCTTCTCTATATACATTCCTGTATTGCTTTCAAACATGGGTCTATGACTGTAAATAAAAAGAATTCTAATACAGTATTTTATATTTCTGTGAACCGCCCTGGGACCTAATGGTGAAAGGTGGGCAATAATAGTAACAACAACAGCAACAGCAACAACAATAATAAAACAATTCAAGCATCCAATGACTAGTGCTGCCGAAATGCCTGGAAAAACAAAAAAGTAGATAAGAACATGCCTCCTAGATCCGGCCAGTGACCATCTAGTCCAGCATCATGTTCTCATAGAGGCCAACTGGGTATTTGTCATCATTTCAGCACTAGGCAAAGTTGGTGCCTAGTGGTTCTCCCTGAGGAAAGCACTCCATAGATGGGGAGCCACTACAGAAAAGTTACAAAGTTTCTCAGAGGCTAGATCTACCCACATCTCATCATTGTTTAGTCATCACATCTACCAGAAATGAAAGACCAGTTCTCTTATACTAGGTATGTTAGTTTATACTTTTTGAGTATTTACTCCCCTGATCCCTGGGGAAAAATTGTGCAGGCATCCATGCTTCAGAATCTGGAGACTATCCATGACTAACCATTGCATGACTGATCCTCCATGAATTTGCCTAATCCATTTAAAACAACCATTTAATATACTGGTCATCACCTTATTTTGTGATCCTTCCATGAAATCACTCTGATCCAGAGTCCAATATGTGCTCCAAAGTGCATTTAGAATTCTTGCGCATGAAGGCTGCTATATTAATTTCTGACAATTTGAAACAAATGCCTTTACATGTGTTGGTTGCGCCTTAAATAGATGATACATGTTCAGGATTAGGGACACATTTTTTTCTTAACCATACCAGTATTCTTTGAGCATTTTTTTATCTTGAAAAAACAACCATACATGCTTTGAGGAAAATTTTCAAAGGGCATAAGTTTACACAAAGACCTGCATGTACTAGTTTTTGTTTTCAGCATGATTTCTGTTGGTGCAGGAAGCAACTGAAAGCTATGCAGAGAAGATTAAGAAGCTATGCGCTGCAGAAGTGGCAGGCTTGGCTTCCAGTGACTTGCATTTTATTCTATATGACAAAGTGAAACAGACTGGGATCTGGAGCACAATTTATGGTAGGCAAAACCTGCCTCAGACAGTTGGATGGGCCACCAACCTGCCTATCACAGTGATAGGCAATATAGGAGTGGAGAACCTTCTTCCACCCAAGGGCCACATTCTGTTCTGGGCAGCCTTCTGCGAGGCTCCATGGCAATGGTAGGCATGGCTAGCAGCAAAAGTGAGCAGAGCAACAAATGTGAATTTTATCTTTGTACAGTAGGCTAATTTTTATATATACTCACACCCTCTCTCCATTCTTCATCCAGGCAAGCAAGCAGCATTAACAGAGTTCGAGAAACCATTTTAGCCAGGCAAGAATACTCAAGGAGAGTGCCAAGCAGGGGTAGTAAGGGGTGTGGTTTGGATAGAGGGGTTGTTGGCTGGGGAGAGTCCCAAGGGCCAGATAGAGAAGACTGGAGGGCCACACTTGGCCCTTGGGCCTGAGGTTCTCCATCTCTGATATAGATAAAAATATATTGATATTATTGGTCTTTACCAAGAAAAATGTAAACACAGCATATTTCCATCTTGGTGAGATATCATCACTGTTGTGATAGTGATAGAGATAGAGAGGGCATTTTCTATTGTGGCCCCCACCCTCTGGAACTCCCTCCCTTTTGATCTCAGACATGCTCCCTCCTTGTCAAGCTTTCGCCGAGCCTTAAAGACCTGGCTATTCAGGCAGGCCTACAAGATTGGGACAGATTAATTCCATGCTATATGAACTGAAGGATGGTTTTTAGTTTAAATTTGGTTGTGTTGATATATATATGTATTGTTTTTATTTCTGTTGTACGTCGCCTAGAGTGTCCCTAACCCGGACAGATAGGCGACTAAAAAATAAAATTTTATTATTTATTATTATTATTATTATTGTTGGGTACAACTTCACCTGCAAGTCTTTCACAGTTAAAATTATATAAGGAGAGTACAGAGAGTACAAATTACAGACAAATAGGTCTACAGGCTTTTGTGTTGTCCACCTTTAAATGTTTGATTTTTTAAAAGGCAATGAGTAGTATTCAAAGAAATTCTTGTGCTAGCAGAATGTAGCACAATGGGATTTCCCCCTCTCCTTCCGTTGGTGCCTCCTGTGCTGTTCCAAATCTGCTCCAGAGGGTTAGGGAAACCCCAGAACAGATCTAGGGAGCATGCAGGAGGAACAGAGAAGGGAGAACATTCCATTGGTCAAGGAAGAAAACCTTGTGCTGGCATAATGTTTGACTTAGTCCTATGCTGAATACAACCTAATGCTTATAACTTTTTAATCTTGAGACTGAATTGGATGAAATTTTCAGGGATAGCCACCCTTTCTGTTGGCATAAATCCTGCCAAATTCCAGAAGGATAGTTGCAGCACTTTCCCCACAAAACCATCAATTACATTTTTACACTATCTGTTATTTGCTCTCTCCCCGCTCATCATATCCCCTTGGTGTTATGCTAACATTACTTTTGCTTTCAGCAGACACTTGTCTGTAGCTATTTTTTTTATGCCTGGACTGCTGAGGCATCACTTTAGGGGTCTTTAGTTTAACACATGATGCCTGGTAGAGATCCCACTTTGCCTCTGACAAGCCAAATATCCCTCCAAGGCATCCCATTTTATGTAAGGATTTGACTCAGTCTGATACACTTAAAATATAGAATAACATAGAATAACAACAAAAAACTGTTGAAGAGATTTTATACAACAGTTGCACCGAAAGTGATCATTCATTCCTTTTGTTTATTATACTGTATTTAGATAACTCAACTGAGTAGTGTACTCTGAAGTAGTCACACTGAAATCAATGGTACTACTCCAAGGCCCTGATCCAACTGAAGTTAGTAATATTTAAATCCCATTGAAATCAGTAAAGTTTGTTACATAGATTTCAATTGACCTGGAGCATAAACTCACTTTTTGTTGGATCAGGGCTTGGAATAATGACATTGACTTTAATAAGACTTCTTCCACGTAAATGTCCTGAAGCCTGTGGCCTAAGAAGATTTTATGGAAGGCACATTTTTGGTTGTTTATAATATGTCCTAAAACATGAAATCATGCTTCAGCTTATAAACTTCTGAAGACTTCGTTGAAACAGAAACAATGTAATTTAGTCTTCATCCATTTTTTGCTTTTTCTCTTTGCCATCCCAAGTCTTTAAGACAGTGAAATGATATTGAAGAGTCGGATATAATTTTCTTGTGGTTGTTCTATTTTAACACACACACACACACACACACACACACACACTTGCTGCCTTCTCCCTGGAGGATCTCTATGGAACTTGAAGTCTTGTCAACATGGTCCATTTTTGAATGAAGTATCTTTACAACACCTTTCCCATTGTTTCCCAACATATGTATGCAAAACAAAAGGATTTATGCTTATTCTATCATTCAGGGGTAGCCCTCCAGATGTTGTTGGACTCAAACTCCCATCAGCCTCAGTCTCGATGGCAAATAGTCAGGGTGATGGGAGTTGTAGCTCAGTAACAACTGGAGGACACCTTGTTGACTACCTCTGCAGTTAGATAGCTGTAGGGCCAGTTCAATCCATTTTGAAGTCTCAAGCAGAATCAGGACCTGCCACCACTATCCCCATACTGCTGGCACCTGCTATGTTCTTGCCAGCACTGCAGAGAAGTCATCCCAAGTCTCATGAGACTTTGCCAAGCCTGTGGCAAAGCACTGCGAGATTTTAGTAACATCTCACATGATTTGGTCAGGTGAAACTGGGGGAGGCCTGCTTTGGGCCTCTCCCTGTGTGAATAAACCTCAGTCTGTGGCCAGCTACTGGCCATTCTGATGCTCCAGCTGTCGACCAACATAGCTTGATGCCAGTGGAGTGCCTGGCTGAGCAGCAGCTGTAAATCACTTTCTCTTTTGTTTGATATGCGGTACCATGCTGGGCAGGGTGTCAGTCTGACTGTGGAACACCAAGCCAGTCAGCTGCTGGGATCTTGAGCTGCATGCTCATTTTGGCAGCATAGTGGGGGCTTGGGCAACTCAGTGGTGTTCAGGAAAGTAACACAGGGAGAACTTGTTCTCAGTTTACTGTCCCTCCCAATCTGCTGTCTGACATGTGGCTCAGGACAGGGCCAGGTCTTCTATTCTCAGTCACAGCTTTGTATTCTTCTTGAAGACATGGATGACTCTATGATTATAGTTATGGATGGAGGATAGTTTGGTGTGTATCTTCATGTCTATTAGCTAGAATCATGAAAGGAAACAGAAAAACCCAAGCTGAGCAGCTATTCTGAACTGATGATCATGATATATAAATACAACCCTTGGATACCTATTATTGACCACCAAGTGCAAAGCCAGATGGCTATACAATGTTAAATCATAAGAACATAAGAACTTAAGAAGAGCCTGCTGGATCAGGCCAGTGGCCCATCTAGTCCAGCATCCTGTTCTCACAGTGGCCAACCAGGTGCCTGGGGGAAGCCTGCAAGCAGGACCCGAGTGCAAGAACACTCTCCCCTCCTGAGGCTTCCGGCAACTGGTTTTCAGAAGCATGCTGCCTCTGACTAGGGTGGCACAGCACAGCCATCACGGCTAGTAGCCATTGATAGCCCTCCAGTTAACGTTGGCAGGGAAGAGACAACATTCCCTTCTTGCTTTTTTTAAAAAACAGCTATAGCTAGTCTGTACAATTTTGCTGAGCATTAGGTATAATTAGGAATGTCTATATTATATGCTTTCCACTGACGATTTTCAGTGGATATGTTTGTCTACATTTTCAAATGTGCAGTCTTTTAAAACAACTCTTTTGTGTAAGAGATGACATTCTGAGCACAGACTATCAGACTAATCTAGAGAAAAAATGAACCATATTGTTTTCATAAGAAACTGTAAACTCACAGAATATTCGACACAATTTGCAGTTCACATTTCGTAACCAGATTTATATAGTTATGTAACTCTGCTGCATTCCATGTCCTTTGTAATTTACAGAATATTTTCAATAGTTTGTAACCATCTCTTCACTGAATCCTCAGCCAAAAGCTTTATTGTATATAATGGATTGTCAGAGCTTGGAAAAGTTACTTTTTTGAACTACAGCTCCCATCAGCCCAATCCAGTGGCCATGCTGGCTGGGGCTGATGGGAGTTGTAGTTCAAAAAAAGTAACTTTTCCAAGCTCTGTGGATTGTCTATGTCAAAACTATGTCAAACTGAAGACACATTAGTGGGTGAGAATGGTCCTTTCTGAATAGGTAACAGCTGTCATCTCTTCGCTTGTAAAGCCCATGTGTCATGAAACTCTTCTCTCCCCATTTATATTTAACTTGGCTAATACAAATCATCCCCAATGATAAGATATTTGAGTCATTACTGAAAGGCAGCTTTCTCTCTAAAAAATAGGGTAAAACGATGCATTGTTTCCAGCAACTTTAGGATCTTCTATTTTTGGAATAATCATTTCTTTTGTGGAGATGTGTTGTCATTTTTAGAAACACTGTGCATCCAGCATAAAAAGGCATACGGAGCTGCAGTGAATAGAAAGAGAGAGGGAGAAACGGCTGCAGGTTGTTGGCTTACTGTAATCTTGGTTGTCTGACTCGATTAAGAAGGATACCTGCAATCAAACATTTGGAGAGTTATTTTGAATTCAAATGTGGAATTCAATGTTCCCCATCTCTCTGACTTGCCATATACATCTATGCCTATTCTCCTTTGCTAGCCTTTTATCAGAACAGCTCAGTCAATCAGTGCAAAGATTTGCCATCACTGCCATCATCATAAAAATTCATAAGACATGATCTAAGAAAATTAAGCACCCGTTAATTGGAAGAACAACTACATTGATGTGATCCTCTGGCCTGCTGCTAAATTTGATCAAATCAATGGATACTAGGGATAGGATATTTTCTGCAGTGACTCCACAGTTGCCATTTCCCCGGATAACTGTGTTTGGCTCCATATCTTGCAGTCTTTAAGCAAACCCGAAGGATTTTTTTTCCATCAAAGTTTTTTAAATAATTGTATTGCTTGCCCCCTATATGTAATTTCTTCTGGTGCTATTTTTGTTACTTGTATGTATCCCATTGTATTGCTCTTGACATTTTTAGCGCAAGCCACCTCATAAGAACATAAGGGCCTGCTGAATCAGGCCAATGGCCCATCTAGTTCAGCATCCTCATGGGGGTTTATTCTAAAAGATGGGATAGAAAACAAATACATTAGCTGAAATCAGTTTTTTAAAATGCAAGTTAAGTGCATGCTTACATTTCTCCCATTGAAATAATTGAGCCTTAAAAGTGTTTAACTTTGGCTGCCTGTGTAGCACAGTCCTGTGCATGAGCAGCCAGAAGCCAGTTCCAACAAGCTCAGTGGGACTTACTCCCTGGTAAGTATGCATAGGATTGCAGCCGCTTGAGACTGCAGTTCAGTGCAGACTTACCTGGGAGTACGTCTCATTGAACTTAACAGGACACATTTCTGAGTAGACAGGTATAGCAGTGCTAGTATCTTACATTATGGGTAGGTAAGGATAGACATGAATTGCTCCTTCAAAATCCTATATGCATAATAATGCCAATAACGTGTGTGCTAATATTGGGTACCATGAAAGCATGTGTGAAGGACCTGTGGAGTTGTGCCAAGTAGCTCCCTGCCATCAACCTGAACATTGGCCATACCCCCTTGCTGGCCACATGTTTGGTAGTTGCATCAGTTTTGATTGGTCCAATGGAGAAGCCCTACAAGTGAACATCGACATATGCATAGGGCCACTTCACATAGCTGCTGAATGTCAGGCCAGCAGGAGGCATTGGGGGCAAAGCTAGCCGGCATGACCTTGTGACCACCTCATATGGTGAGGTGACCTGTCCTGGATGGGGTTGCACTCCCCCTGAAGGAGCAAGTTCGTAGCTTAGGGGTTTTCCTAGAACTGTCTTTGTCACTTGAGGCTCAGGTAGCCTCAGTGGCACAGAGTGCCTTCTACCAACTTCGGTTGGTGGCCCAGCTACACCCCTATCTGGACAGGGATAACCTGGCTTCAGTTGTCCATGCTCTGGTAACCTCCAAGTAAGATTACTGCAATGCTCTCTATGTGGGGCTGCCTTTGAAGACGGTTTGGAAACTGCAGCTTGTGCAAAATGCAGCAGCCAGATTGGTAACAGGGACTAGACGGTTCGAACATATAAAACCGATTCTGGCCCGCTTGCGTAGGCTGCCTTTATGTTTCCAAGCTCAATTCAAAGTGCTGGTTTTAACCTATAAAGCCTTACACGGCTTGGGACCACAATACCTGATGGAACGCCTCTCCCGACACAAACCCACCAGTACACTACACTCAACATCCAAGGCCCTCCTCCGGGTGCCTACTTAGAGGGAAGCTGGGAGTCTGGTAACAAGGGAGAGGACTTTCTCAGTGGTGGCCCCCAAATTATGGAATGATCTCTCTGACGAGGTGCACCTGACGCCAACACTTATCTTTTTGGTGCCAGGTCAAGACTTTCCTCTTCTCCTTGGCATTTTAGCATGTGTTTTTAAATTTTTTTTTTAAGTGTTTTTAAATTTGTATATTTGTTTTTAATTGTTATAAACCGCCGCGAGAGCTTCAGCTATGGAGTGGTATACAAATGTAAATAATAATAATAATAATAATAATAATAAATGCTTTTGACACACGAGGATGCAATGTTACTCCAATAAGGATCAACACTGGAACAAAGTCCACATTTAAATAATGATCCTGTGTAAATGTTTTTTCTAGGATTTGTATCATTATGCCCTCCAGTCCTTGAAAGGGAAGGACCTAGATCCTATCCTGGTGGGAGCTATTCAATATGTGCATCCTGCCTCCCCAGCCCTGTAGCTGTGCTTCACATCACCCCAACCCAGGATTTTGTTTTTTTGGGGGGCTGTCTTCTTTTTAATTTGTGATACATCAATGACAACCTCCATTTAAAGAATGATAGCTTATTTTAAGAATAGGAGCAATTTAAGAATAGAACCCTCTGAAAAATTCAGTAAATAAGGCAGGGTGAGTGCACAACAAAAGCATCATTTGAAGAGCCCCCAAAAGCCTGTTCACTCAAGAATTTCCCTGACTGAGAGAGGATTTTTCATTATCATAATCACCCTGTAATTACTTAAGTGATCCTGAAAAAACCAGCCTGCATAGTAACATGGCCTTTGAAGAGTCTGATATTAGAACTTTGTATTATGTGCTAGAGCAGTAGTTCCCAACCTTTATGAGTATGGGACCCCCTTTATAAGCTCAAATTTTTTTGTGACCCCCTCCCCGCAGGGAGGCAGGCTGGCTGCCAGGAAGGAAGGGGGAAAGCAGCCTTTCCTTGCAGCCTTGCTTCTTTTTGCTTCACAAAAAGCCCTCTCCTCTCGTTCTGAGTAAGGGCATGATCAGCAGCGGCAGTGCGAGGAGACGGGAGTCAGTGATAGTAATCCCCTCTTCTTCCTGGTATCTCAACCCCCAGCCTCCTTTGGTATCTGCCATGTATTTCATAGGCAGATGCCTGCCCTTGGTGTGCCTGAAAGACACGCTGGTGCATCAGTAAAAGTCCCCCCCTCTCGTTTGGAGCAAGGGGGAGGTGTCATCTGCAGCGGCAGTAGGACGCAGACAGTGTCCAGGGAGTGAAAACTTTTTAAATAATAATAATAAATAATTCATTTCTTTACTGTTCTTGGCCCCTCTGGATTTCTTTGTGGGCCCCCTGGGGGTCACAGCCCCCAGGTTGGGAATCACTGTGCTAGAGTTAGAATCCACCCCTTGGACTTTCTTTCGCTCTGCTTTTCATTTTCAGTTGTGTTCTCTATCCAGCCAGCAATAAAGAAGCATACTTCTTTGCCTGCAGTAAGAAGCAAGAGTTTGTTTACTCTGCATTTATAATGAATAGAGCAGGATTGGGTGCATATTGCTAAAGGGTGAAATAAGTGATAAAGTGATCTGGAAAAAATGGCTACCCTAAGTTACCCTGTACTCTTTTAAAGCACTCATTATACTCACAATCATAGTTAGGATTGCCAGGTGCCTGGGTTTTGCCCAGAGACTCTGGTTTTTTGGGGTCCTCTTTGGGTCTCTGGGTGAGTCAACTTAATCTTTGTACTCTTAGCTTTCATTAATAAAAAAATTAAGTTTCTAGGTGCCTGGTTCAAAAGAAATAAACCAGAATGTCAGCCCGCCTCCCTGCAGTACCGGCTGCTCAGATCCCTGCCCTTTTAAGTTTTTAGCCAATAAATGAAGTCAGGGTTGTGATTAGGGTTGCCAGGTTCAGGGCCTGAGACTGATCCTGTATCTTTAGGAGAAGAGAATGTCAGCCAAGTGCAGGTGTTCTTGCAACCTTGTAATGGGAACAACCACAAGGTGGAATTCCCCCTGTATCTTTAAAAGTTGTGCAGGGGGAAGGGAGAATTTCACCTTGTGGTTTTTCCCATTACAGTGTTGCAAGAACACCTGCACTTGGCTGACTTTCTCTTCTCCTAAAGATACAGGATCAGTCTCAGGCCCTGAACCTGGCAACCCTAGTTGTGATTGACAAGATTTGTTCACACACACACCCAGGCAATAGCTAAACCCACACCTTCCTTTTTCTGCTTGTGTCACATGAGGAATTCAGTAAATATATAGTTTACAGCAGCATAAAGAGTACTTTCTCTGTGCAGGATGAGACTTGCCTCTGAATAAACATGCATAGGATTGCACTACAACAAAAGATGACAGCAGGATCTTGGTAGGCATAAAAGTGTACATGCAGGGGTTTTGTAATTATTTGCAAAAATGGCATATTATACATTTTATATTTCAAATAATGTTTGAACAGAAGTTTAAAAAAATGTACATGCTGCAGCGTGCACTTTTCTAATTATGGAGTCAAACAAGTTTAAATTTTACTGGACTGCTGAAGAGGGCAGTTTATTTATCTTATTCATAACCTGTTTTGAAAACCTTCCCAATATGAAGCTTTTCTGGGAGTAAAGCTGCAATGCTAATTCCACATACCTGGGAGCTAACCCCATTGAATTCAGTAGGACTTACTTTTGAGTAGACATGGTTAGAATTATGCTGAAAATCAATGGGACTTTTGAGGGAACATAGAAAACCATTGTGTTGTAAATCTCTCTCTCCCTCTGATCCTTAAAAAAAAAAAAAGCAGTTAGGCTGGGCTTACTTAGGTGTCTGCTTTTATTTGGGAGGAAACTAATACTTATTTTTTAAAAAAATTCTGCAATGGCCAACTGGTTTTGACAATAAACTATTATATGGGGTGTATGTATTCCTACATCTCCAGTGTATGTTTGTATACGGAGTCTTTCTAAAACCTCTGTGAGGTAGGATTGGAAACCAAGGCAGCTCACAAGAAATAAAGCCATTTAAAATCCAATAACCATAAAAGAAGTATAAAACATTTGCAAAACAGCTTAACATGGCATGATTCTGAATTTTAGGTTGGGTGAGTGAAGTTATTTATCACTGAATTGCAGTCCTGTGCATGCTTTCCTGTCTGAGTAAGCCCCATTGAATACGTTGGGACTTGCTTCTGAGGTAATATGCATAGGATTTTACTATAAATATTTTTACAGGTTGTGTAAATAATAAACATCCTTGACATGCATGCTTATATAAATAACTCTTCATACTATGTCTTCCTATGTATCTGATTTCACACTATGGTTGTAAATTACTATTTACAAATTATTATTTCCTCTATGTTTTAAGTATGCCCTTCTTCCATGGGGTGGTCATGGTCCCCCTCTGTTGTTTTCACCCTGAGGGGCAGATTACACTGAGAGAAGGTGCATAGCCCATGGTCACCCAGTACACTTTGTGGCTTATTTCCATTTTAAAATTTAATTAAAACGATTATATGCAGGCAAAGTTTATGAAGTAATGCAGATCCACATAATGCATTTACAGCACATCCAACTCACATTTAAAGCACATGACTTCCCCCCAAAAATCCTGGGAAGTGTAGTTTCCCCCTCACAGTTATAGTTCCCACCACCCTTAACAAACTACAGTTCCCAGGATTCTGTGGTGGGATTAATGTGCTTCAAATGTATGTTGAATGTGCTTTAAATGCATGGTGTGGATCTGCTCTAGTATGCTGTGCATTCATTAGTTAATTGAAAAGATCAATTTTAAAAGATACTTTTTTAAACAGGGCTGTAGCTCAGTGGCGGGGCACATGCTTTGCATGCAAAGGTCCAAAATTCAATCTCTGGAAAAGACTATTGCCTGGAATCCTGGAGAGCCAATGCTAGTCCATGTCATCAGAATTGAGCTAGATGGTACCAAATGGTCTGACTTGGTATGAAAGAGGAAAGAGACCCACAGGTCACAGTGACTCTGAAATTTATTTATATATTTTATTTACAACATTTATATACTGCTTTATTGGGGGAAAAAACCTCAAAATGGTTTATAGAAGGAAGTAAAACAATAAAATTACTGGCAAAAACAAAGACAGGTATTTAAAACATTCAAAATAATAAAACCAACAATGATTTAAAAACAGTTAAAAACACAATAGCTTCTACATGATTGGGTAGGCTTGCTTAAACAAAAATGTTTTTAGCAGGTGGCAAAATGAGTACAATGCAGGTACCTGCCTAATATAAATAGGCAGGGACTTCCAAAGTGTAGGTACTGCCACACTAAAGGATTGATTTCTTACAAGAGCAGAACAAATACTATGTGGAGCTCATAACATGGAAAGCACACTTTGAACTTGGCTTGATAGCAAATCGGCAACCAGTACAGATTTCAGAGCAAAGGTATTATACGCAGATAGGGTCTTACTCATGTCAGCAATCATGATGCAGCATTCTGCACTAACTGCAGCCCCCTGGTCAAGTTGTGCTGCATAGGGATTTCTGTGACCTTGGATGATTGGCTGCCAGGATTTTTTTAGTTTTGGTTAGGAACCCTGACCAGTTGTGGGATGCTGAGTTTTCTGTCTTATAGGAATCTTGTGGTTGGTATGGTATTGCATTTAGGAAATCATCACTGTCTTTTTTTTAATATTTGCATTTCATTTGCCTCTGGCCTTACTCCCTTACATCCATAGAAGCAACAACAGTGGTTCCATGTGGTCATCTCAACTCCCTGAAACCCACTGAGTATGCACCTTGTTATTTACATGATGGTTTGTTTCTTGCCCAATAGTGGTAAAAGAGAATTCACATACTGCGAAGTGTGGATTCAATTGCTATTGTTCCTAATCTACTGCCAGTGAAGGTAGACCAAACCATGTGTGTTTTCTCTCTGTCAATTATTACTCATTGGAATTGGGTTGGCTGTCAAAGTGAGTTTATAGCAGCCCACAGAGTAGGCAGGAAAGAGTAGAGAATCTTCTTACTCTTACTCATTTCTCAAACCTCTGTCTGCAGTAAAGGGTTCTCTGTAAAGAGGTTTGAAGCAGCCACATTAAAAGGCAGGCAGGGCATTGGCAATCCTGATTTGATATAGATATCATTGCAGAGGATCCCTAGTCAGGCCTTACCAACAGCACAATCCTAACAAAATCTACTCAGAAGTAAGTCCTCTTGAGTTCTATGCAGCTTAGTCCCTTAGTAACTGTGTTTAGAATTGCAACCTTCAGGGGCATCCATCTTTACACCTGAGTGCTCATGTCTAACATCTTCACAACACTAGGTTTTCTTCCTACAACTGCCTTCTCACCAACTGGCCTGGCCTGGCCTGGCCTAAAGGTACTTATACTCTTCTTGCCAGAAGCAAGTAGGCTAGATTAAATGTTCCTTACCCAGGCGTTCTAAGCAGATGAGAAGGAATGATCCATTCAGCTGGTTTTGGCAATACCCCATTTAGCTAAGATTTGTGTCTTTATTTCCAATCAGAGAATGTTTGGTCTAAGCGACTGTGGTTGATGTTCAATGTATCATGCTTATTTATTTATTTATTATTTGATTTATATCCCGCCCTTTCTCCCAGCAGGAGCCCAGGGCAGCAAACAGAAATGCTAAAAACACTTTAAAACATCATAAGAAGACCTTAAAAATGTTAGCGTGTATTTATGAGGTCTATAGCCAAGTACCAGTAATGTAGAGTAAATGCCAGTCACACACAGAAGCACTTCAAGTAAGAAGGACTTTTATTGGCAAGTAGCACCAACAGGTCCTATTAGTAGAGTTCAAACACTCACTAGCACAAGTCACCAACAAAGTTACCAGCATACAACTCCGCATCAACACCTTTGTCTCCTTTTACACCCCCACACAGGCTGCTCTCTGGCTCTCGGCTTTATGGGCTAAAGTGTGAAGAGCTAATCTCCCGCAGCTGTGTCTGTAATGTGCCAAGGTTAATCACTCAGCCTTCCCGTTAACTCATTCCTCTCCTGTTTTCCTGGAGGATCTAAAACATTTACTCACTGGTAACATTCCCCCACTTTTGGATTCACAAGGAAATACAGGTTTTGTTACATAATAACTTCTTTTGTTTGTTACATTTTTAACATACATTTTGATCCAGATACATTTCTGTTACATTACATCAATGCAGTCCTAGTGCATGCATGATGTGCTCATGCTTACTCTCGGGCAATGGTTTTGTTAGTATGTCTGCTAACATATTGTTTGTCTCACAATATTGAAGCGTAATCAGCCCTTGTTTAACACAGTTTCTAACATTATGAAACCTAGTGCTGATATGTTTAGTTCGCTTGGTATGACTTTCTGATTGTGCCAATTGTATGCAAGCCTGATTGTCTTCTAACATAACATACGGTTTGGCAGTAGGCTCGCATAAATCCTGGAACAGTAGGTCATACCAAAGTAAATCAGTACACGCTCTCGAGAGGCTTATATATTCAGCCTCAGTGCTAGACATGGCAACTAACGTTTGTTTTCTACTGTGCCAATCTATGAGGGTTCCGCCGTACATTATGGCTGTGCCTGAAATAGATTTTCTCGTTGTGCAATCCGCTGCATGATCAGCATCTGCATAACACAGTAGTCCGCCTTCCCGTGTGTTTGATATCAACAATTGTTTATCTGCTGTTCCTTTGAGGTAGCGTAACACTCTTTTAATTCCTCCCCAGTCATGTAGAGAGGGGTGTTCTACGGCTCTACTCAATATATGCACGGCGGTACATATATCCGGTCTAGTGACCTTAGCTATGTACAATAATTTACCTATTATACATCTATATTGCTTGTGATTGTCATATTGAGTGTCACTACGTTCACTTTGGAATCCCACAGCCATTGGTGTTTTGACCGGATTACAGTCTGACATACCATGATCCTGTAATAACTGTATGATTTTATTTGTTTGTTGTATAGTGATACTCCCGTCCTTTTGTCTGCATATTTCCATACCCAAATAATGTGCCACAGGACCTAGTTCTTTTATTTCTACGTGCTGTGCTAGTCGTGCAGAAAACTTCCTTGTAGGTGGTGGGTTCCACCTGCCTATATATAGCAGTTTTCACTTGAAATCTGCTGGGTGGTTTACCAATATTACTTCTTTGTGATCGACGTGGTTGCACCGACTCCATATGCGGATGTAACTGCACCACTTCGTCTCCTCTATCCTGATCAGTTTGCTTATCAACTTTGTTTAAGGTTTCGGGTGCCTTTACAGCTTCCCATTCCTTGGATATTGATATGCTTCTGCAAATCAACACTTGCTGCTTCCTGGGGAGCCATACCCGGTATGAGGTTGGCATGCCAGCATACCCAAGAAAAAACACTTTTTCTGCTCTATTCACTAGTTTGCTCCTTCTGCAAGCTTTCGGAATGTGTGCCCAGCACATTGCGCCGAATTCTTTTATGTGTGCATGTTTCGGCTTTTTACCATACAGCATTTCGTAGGGTGTTTTCATTATAGGGCTTGAATACAGTCGATTTAAAACATAATTCGCATACATAATTGCTTCACCCCAAAACCCGGATGATAGATTACAGCCACGCATCATAGCACGCATCATATCCTGAAGGCTCCGGTTACGGCGTTCCGCCGATCCGTTCTGGTGTGGAGAGCCTGGAGCCGTTAAGGAATGCTTAACGCCCCTTTCTTTAAGGTATCTCTGAAATGATCCTGAAAGGAATTCACCTCCTCTATCAGAATGAAGCTGTGCTACCTTAACATTGTGCTTAGCTTCTACCCATTTTACAAATTGCTTTATGTGTCTTTCCGCTTCATTTTTCGATTTTAATAGGTACACAAAACTAAACTTTGTGAAATGATCTATAATCACCAAATAATATTTTGCACCTCCCTTAGATTTATTAAATGGACCAGCTAAATCCATACTGAGTAACTCGAATGCTCTTTTGGATTTCCAATCACATTTAGTGCTAATAGGTGTTGCTATTGCTTTGGTTTCTTTACATACAGTGCACTCAACAAAGGTATTACAGGGTTTAAACTTTATGTCTGCGCTGTGCTTAGGCATTAGTTCCAGCGTAGAGTAACTTATATGCCCCAGTTTTTTATGAAAATCATGAATGCATCCTTCATGTTTAGGTTTGTTTCTTGTTACATTAACAGACACCTTAGGGATTTGCTCTATTACGTAAAGTGAGTTCTTTAGATATCCCTTTACTAATACTTTCCCTTGTTTCCTTATTTCACACACTCCATTAGAAAATAATACATCATATTGCATTGCATTCAGTTTAGAAACTGACATTAAATTTGATGAAATAGTAGGAGCATATAATACGTTTGTGACTAACGTTTTAAGACAGTGTATATATATAACACCCCTCCCAAGTACCTCACGCGTTTTTCCATCCGCTAAGTAAACTTGTTCAGAAGTGGCATTAAGCTCTCTAAACATAGCTTTGTTGTTGCATAAAAAATGAGATGATCCAGAATCGATAGTCCATTCCGCATTTTCGTTCTCTCCTTCTTCTTTGTCTTTTGCTGTTACGACTCGTACAAACATAGTCTCTTTACCTCGCTCAGCTTTTCTTTGTGACTTGCAGTCTTTGCGTAAATGTTTCTCAGAACCGCATCTGAAACATTTCTTTACCAATGTTTCTCTGGTGTCTTCTCTCCTCTGTGCTGTGCCTTTTGTGGAATGTTGCAAACTTTCTGTGCGACGTTCCGCCTCACGCAAAAGTTTATCAGAGACATAACCCATTGTGAGCTCGCATTCGGGCATAGCTTCCAACGTGCAAATGAGAGCATCGTAGGATTTATCCAATGAGGAAAGTAACACAAAAACTTGCTGTAAGTCCGAGTATTCCACATTTCTTTCTTGTAACTGTACAAACAAGCCTCGAATAGTTTGTATGTGTTCACGCATGCTTATTCCCTCTGTTAAGCGCGTTTGGAATAGCTTTCTCGCGAGTAGAACTTTACTTCCAGCTGTGGTTTTAATATGAACTCTCCGCAGCTCCTCCCAGACCTCTCTTGCAGTTTCTGTTTCTCTTACGTACAGTAGCTGAGAGTCTTGTACACCAAGTATAATAGTAGCTCTTGCCTTCTGGTCTTGGCGTAGCCATTCCTCCGTGGGGTTAGAAGGTGCGTCTGCCTCAATGACGTTCCACAGGTCCTCTCGGATTAGCAGCATCTGCATCTTTATCCTCCAGCTTGTGTAATTCGTGTCATTTAGACGCTCCAATGGCATACCTGAGGTGTAGGACATTGCCATATTGGTTTCTCCAGGTGTTTAGCTTGACCACGGTCGTCCTGCTGGTTTTTCCTTTCTTCCAGCGTGTTCTGGCTTACTGGTACTGTGGGTTAGCCCCCAAATTCTGGGCCCATAACCCTAAATGTTAGCGTGTATTTATGAGGTCTATAGCCAAGTACCAGTAATGTAGAGTAAATGCCAGTCACACACAGAAGCACTTCAAGTAAGAAGGACTTTTATTGGCAAGTAGCACCAACAGGTCCTATTAGTAGAGTTCAAACACTCACTAGCACAAGTCACCAACAAAGTTACCAGCATACAGCTCCACATCAACACCTTTGTCTCCTTTTACACCCCCACACAGGCTGCTCTCTGGCTCTCGGCTTTATGGGCTAAAGTGTGAAGAGCTAATCTCCCGCAGCTGTGTCTGTAACATGCCAAGGTTAATCACTTAGCCTTCCCGTTAACTCATTCCTCTCCTGTTTTCCTGGAGGATCTAAAACATTTACTCACTGGTAACAAAAAATACATTAAAACAAAACAACATTAAAAACATTTTTTTAAAAGCTTTAAACCATCTTTTAAAAAACATCTTTTAAAAAAAGGGTTAAAAAGGGTTAAAACATATTATTAAATAAAACATATCAAAAGCAATTCTAACACAGACACAGACTGTTAATGACATCACTAGGGTCTGCCCTCTATGACATCTCTAGGGCCCGCCCCTGAAATCATAGGGTTTGGGATGCTTTTGACCTGGCAACCCTAATCATAGTAGCTATTTTTTCTTCTTTTTCTTGAGCACTTGATACCAAAGGATTAAAACAGCCCTAGAGGAATAGAAATATTGCTGCGTACGTTACACTTAGCTAGCTGGCTGGCTGGCTGGCCACCTAGTCTGTAACTCAGGCATAATTTCTGCTTTTCCCAATATGTGCAGCTCAGCATGAGGCCTTTTCAGGGTTTCTGGACAGATGTCAACCCAGCAATCAGTAAAAAAAGAAAAAGAAAAGCCAATTGCTTTTCACAATGAGTTCCAATTGCTTAGCTAATCTTTTATATAGCAACCTCTCTTCCCTTGATTGTCCAACAAGAAGAAAAATCTAAAGGTCAGGAACAAGAGTAGAAAGAGGGACTCTCAAGGAGGAGTTAACAAACACACCCTGAAGTATTTCTTTAGTCTCTGTCCTTCCCTAAACTTGTAGTATGGACAAGTTTGTTTTTTGGGTAGAATCTAACATTGAGATATCTAGTGCAACATCAAAACCAAGCTGAGGAGCTCACTGTCATTAACAAAGTAGTTCAGTTCATGATGAATCAGAACACTGTAGCTATAGGACTATAGCTAAAAGCAAAGTCAAGCTTTTAAGTCTGGTATTCGTGGGGATCTCTCCAAAAAGGGTGAGACAATTCAACAGATTACACTTCATTCATGTACAGTAAGTTAACACACTTTCTGGATGAAGGAGGAGTGAGTGGAGAGATCATTGTCTTTTCCTTCCCCTATCCTGGCCCTCATGTCCTTTCCACCAGTGAGTGGGGCAGGGGGATTGGCTGGCACTGTGCACCTCTTCCCTCAGAATGCCCCACCTAGAAATATGCTTGCTCCACCTAACAAGAAAGGTTGGCTACAGGGCTATCCTCCACACTCAGTATTCTGCCTCCAGATATTATTTTTCCACCCAGTCCTCTTAAAAATGCACAACCTCATGAAGTATCCCCACGCCAAATTTCATGTTAACCTCATGTTAGCATTATTGTCCTCAGTCCAGAGTTCTGCATTTTTCGTTAGGCACACACAAGCCTTTTGTGTATGTAGGCACCCTTACTCACTTTGAGGGGATACAAGGGCACGTATCCTCTTGTACACCCACCTTGTACTTTCTATTGAACAGAAGAGGGGTAAGTGTCATATATACATTATCACAGAGCCTGACCCAGAATAATAGATTTATATTCTATATACTAATAACCAATACAGCACCAACCACATACATTGCATATTTTATTTTTGTCATTTTGTGCCCCACCCAGGGCTTCTTGTCAGGAAGGACAGGTTAATAAATAAAATAGACAAATGTATGTATGAATGAATAAATAAATAATCCTGGAAGAGGCTGTCTGTCTGGCATCCTGAACAGGAGCACTCCACACTGCAATATTTTGTTGCAGTACCCATGTTTTCATAGAAGGATTGTACTGTGTGAGGAGCCTACTATAAAATGTCAAAGATCATATCAAACTTGTACAGAAAAACCAAACTGAATTAGTCCAGGCAAGGACTTGAAATGGGATTCTTTTGTTGACTTCAGATAAGATTTAAATCAGGATTCTAAAAGCAAGAATGTTTATATTTTGGCGATACAGATTTCTATCTAGCTAAATAAATGCATTATATAGCTTCTTATGCTATGATTACTTTTTAAAGATCATGGCCATTATCCTAGTAGTAATAATTTTCCAGTTGTTTTGTCTCCAGATCCAGGCAACATTAAACATAATTAAAGTGATGTATAAACACACTTCCCATCCTCCATTATTTTCCATTATGGCTCTGGAATTAGCTAGGAGCTAAAATTTAAATGGAGCCATAAATCAAGTGAACAGATGCCAGCGGCCTGTTCTTAAAATGTTGGTTTCCTCCTAGCAGAAGTAACAACTACATGGGCTGCTGCATCTTCACAATGACTCTATTGTATCACTCACAGACAAAAGCAGCAACCTTCCAAAGGCTGAATATTATTACAGTTATTTATTTTATGATCATCCTATCCTTTCTCCAAGAACCTCAGGGTAACATATATGGTTTCCAGATTTACCACATTAAAAAAAATTGCTGCAGGGGCAGGGGATCACTTGTTTTTGTCTCCTATTCCTTTGACCATGTAACACAGATATTTTTATTTTGGGGAGGGGACATTTTTGTTCTTTAAGGGGGATTGGTTTTATTTATTGACTGGGATGCTCCCTGTGAGGTGGTGACAATCAAGTGGCTGTGCCCAATGCCCCACAGGGTGAGATCCTATCAGTGGAGAAGGGCTTGATTTCTCTAGATGAGAGGTGGAGAGGGTGTCTCTGTTGCCTCAGGTGGGGGTGTAGTTGTCCAGAGTCTTGGGAGGGAGGTGTCTTAGCTCCCTTACTTTTTTATGTCTCCAGTGTCCTTTGACCCAATCAGCATGAAAAGGGATTGTGTTATCCACTGAGAAGAATCTTCTAACATGCTTCTTTGTCCTTTCCTGCTGATTGAAACCAATCAGAGTGAAAGGAGGTGGGTCAGCCACTGAGGAGACTCTTTTCACTAGCTAATGTAGTCCCCTTTCATGATGATTAGCTCCTAGGAACGTCTGTTGTTGTGGGAGAAGGCACTCATGGGAAGGACAGCGGAGTGTGAAGATGATGACAGAGAGAAAGCAAGCAAGGGGTGTAGTTGTGTGGGTGTGTGGCATGACTAACATGAAGGGACACTGCACTTCTGAATTTGCCACTACCCTACTGGCTTTAGCTGACAGAGGGGGAGGAAATGAGTGCTTTTTCTGCTGCTGCTATTGGATTATTTTTTATTTAATGGACTTATTTTTCTGGACATGATTACAGATTGATTATCGACAAAATATTTGAATGTTTTATTGAAGTGAAAATTGAGTAGATGGAGTGATACTGTGGGTGTAACAAGAAAGTGATAGTTGACTGTGTACGTGGGGGTTGTGAGTTTAGATTAGTTTTGCCTAGTATGAATGTGTAGGTGAATGATTTTGGTGACTGCATTATTATGTGTGTTTTTGTAATATTTATGAACTGCCTGGGGAAGAGATCTTTCTATCAAGTGGGGAGACTAGAGGGGGCCCCAATTGCCGTAGTGACGGGCAGAGGGAGGTATGGTGTTATGAGAGGGACATGCCAGATAAGGGGAACGCGGCCTAGACATGTAGTGGCTGTGCCTTGTTCCGGTCCCTCTCATATCCGCAGGGTTGTTGGTTGTCCTCTCAGCCAACCCTCAGATCTCCAGCTGCTGCTTCTTAATGCCAGATCGGTACAAAATAAAACCTCCCTCATCCATGATTTGATTATGGATGAGGCAGCCGATCTGGCATGCATAACCGAGACCTGGGTAAGCGAGCAGGGTGGAGTTAGTCTCTCCCAGCTCTGCCCACTGGGGTATTTGGTTCAGCATCATGGGAGATCTGAGGGTCGGGGAGGTGGGGTTGCTGTGGTCTATAAGAGTTCCATCTCACTCACCAAGCACCATGTCCATGCAGTTACGGGTCTGGAGTGTTTGCACCTTGTGTTGGGCCAGAGGGACAGACTGGGAATTCTTTTGGTGTACCGCCCACCTTGCTGCCCAATGGCTTCCCTAACTGAGCTGACGGAAGTGGTCTCAGAGGTATTGTTGAGATCCCCCAGACTATTAGTACTGGGGGATGTCAACATCCATGCCGAGGCTTCTTTGTCTGGGGCAGCTCAGGACTTCATGGACGCCATGACAACCATGGGGCTGTCTCAACGTGTTAGTGGCCCAACACATACATCGGGGCATACTCTCGACCTTGTTTTTACTACTGGACACGGGGATAGTAATCTGGATGTGGGGAGTCTTACATCTCTCCCTTTGTCATGGTCAGATCACTGCTTGCTGAAGTTTAGACTTTCAGTGGCCTTTTCCCTCTGCAAGGGTGAGGGACCTATTAAAATGGTCCGCCCCCAGAGACTAATGAATCCTGAGGGTTTTCAAAGGGCTCTGGGGGATTTTCCGGCTGATAGGACTGGCGCTCCTGTCGAAGCCCTGGCTAATCTGTGGAATGCAGAGATGACCCGGGCAGTGGACACGATCGCTCCTGCGCGCCCTCTCCTTTGTAGAGCTCATACAGCTCCTTGGTATACTCCGGAGCTAAGAGCGATGAAGCAAGATAGGAGACGGCTTGAGCGGAGTTGGAGACGAACTCCCGACGAATGCAATTATGTGCTGGTTTGTGCTTCTACCAAGCGGTATGTAGGTGCGGTGAGGGCGGCGAAGAAACAACATTTCGCCGCCACTATTAAGTCATCTCTCTCCCGCCCAGCGGAGCTTTTTAGAGTTGTCCGAGGGCTACTCCACCCTGGCCCACAGGACATGGTAGATACATCGGTAGCCCGCTGTAATGAGTTTGCTAAGCACTTACAGCATAAGATCTTATGCATTCGTCGGGACCTAGATTCCCATTTTATGACAGTTAGTCCTAATGAGGTGTCTGGAACACAGTCTAGTCATGTTTTGTTGGATGAGTTTCAGTCGGTTCAGTTCGAGGACGTGGACAAGGTGCTTGGACAGGTACGTGCAACCACTTCGGTACTTGATCCTTGCCCCTCTTGGCTTATAAAAACTAGCAAGGATGGAACAGCTGGCTGGGCCAAGGAAGTGATAAATGCCTCTTTACGAGAGGGAGTGGTCTCTGGCTGTCTGAAAGAAGCGGCGGTGAGACCACTCCTGAAAAAACCTTCCTTGGACCCAGAGGACTTTAACAACTATAGACCAGTGGCAAATGTTCCATTCTTGGGCAAGGTCTTGGAACGAGTGGTTGCTGACCAGCTCCAGGCGCTATTGGATGAAACCGATTATCTAGATCCATTTCAGTCGGGTTTCAGACCTGGTTTTGGCACTGAGACGGCCTTGGTCACCCTGTGTGATGACCTATATCGGGAGAGAGACAGAGGGAGTGTAACTCTGTTGATTCTCCTTGATCTCTCAGCGGCTTTTGATACCATCGACCATGGTATCCTTCTGGAGAGACTTGCGGAGTTGGGTGTTGGAGGCACTGCTTGGCAGTGGTTCCGCTCCTACTTGGCGGGCCGTCTCCAGAAGATAATACTTGGGGAACATTGCTCGACCCCGTGGGTTCTCCAATATGGGGTCCCGCAGGGTTCGGTCTTGTCTCCCATGCTCTTTAATATCTATATGAAGCCGTTGGGTGCAGTCATCCGGAGTTTTGGAGTGCGTTGTCATCGGTACACTGATGACATGCAGCTCTACTTCGCCTTTTCATCTTCTTCAGGTGAGGCGGTCGATGTGCTGAACCGTTGTCTGGACGCGACAATGGACTGGATGAGAACTAACAAACTGAGACTCAATCCGGATAAGACTGAGATGCTGCTGGTGGATGGTTTCTCTGGTCAGATGGTGGATACATACCCTGTCCTGGACGGGGTTACACTCCCCCTAAAGGATCAGGTTCGTAGTTTGGGAGTCGTTTTAGACTCTTCCCTATCACTCGAGGCCCATGTAGCCTCGGTGGCACGGAATGCGTTTTACCAACTTCGGTTGGTAGCCCAGCTACGTCCCTATCTGAGTAAGGAGGACCTTACATCAGTGGTTCATGCTCTGGTAACCTCACGTTTGGACTACTGCAACGCGCTCTACGTAGGGCTACCTCTGAAGACGGTTCGGAAGCTACAGCTAGTGCAAAATACGGCGGCCAGACTGCTAACAAGAACTAAGCGGTCTGAGCATATAACACCTGTTCTGGCTCGCCTGCACTGGCTTCCAATATGCTACCGGGCCAGATTCAAAGTGTTGGTATTAACCTATAAAGCCTTATACGGCGCGGGACCACGATACCTGCAGAAACGCCTCTCCCGTTATGAACCGGCTCGTACACTACGGTCTACTACGAAGGCCCTCCTCTGGGTCCCGACCCATAGGGAGGCCCGGAGGGTAGTAACAAGATCTAGGGCCTTCTCAGTGGTGGCCCCCGAATTGTGGAATAGTCTCCCCGAGGAGGTACGCCTGGCGCCGACACTATTATCTTTTCGGCGCCAGGTTAAAACCTTTCTCTTCTCTGAGGCATTTTAATCTAAGTTATTTATGTAAATGTTGTAATTGGTATTTTAGATGATGTACTTTTATATTTGTTATATTGATCTTGTAATTTTATTATTGTATATGTTTCTATGTTTGCCGCCCAGAGAGCTGTTTGCTAGTCGGGCGGGATATAAGCTGAATAAAATAAATAAATAAATAATTTATGATGATATGCTGTTATGCTGCATTTTGATGTTTTGTATATATGATGCTTTTGTAATTCTTAGTTGTTTTACTTATATACATTGTGTAGATATATTTATTTAATTATATTACTTAAAATGAGGGATTATTATTATTAGTTATGGAATTATTATAAGCCTGCCAAATTATGGACAAATAGGTCCAGGCTTTTTGTGGAGGATGTAATAAGGATTCACTTCATTACCCTTATTGGGGAGGGGGAGGGGAGGGGGAGTTTGTCTCTTGCTGTTCTTCACCTTAAAATAATTAAGAGGTGGCCCAGTGGTATACATTCTTCCTTGTACATTTTAATAGCTTTTAAAAATAAACATACAACAGCAGTAGTAGTAGTAGTAGTAGTAGTAGTAGTAGAGAAGGAGAAGAAAGGTGATAATACAAGTTCTCCTAGTGACGTAAATAATAAACATACGTATCAGTTATTATGTTAAATTAAGGAGTATTTCATAATATTCATAAGCAAAGATTTCATAATTTTCCCAACAATGTGTTCCTTTTGTAAACCATTCCAGTGCTTATTTGTATCTTCTGGTTTTGAGGCCCCCCTATAGGCATTACATCATAAGGCAGCCTTTCCCAACTAGTGGGCCACCAGATGTTGTTGGACCACAATTCCCATCTTTCCCGACCATTGGTAATGCTGGCTGAGGCTGATGGGAGTTGTGGTCCAACAACATCTGGTGGCCCACTAGTTGGGAAAGGCTGTCATAAGGCTATCTAGAACAGTCTGAAGAGTTCTGGGTTTGTTGTTGATAAAAAAGAACAGTGTAGGTTTTTTTAAAAAAAAGTCAATGAACCTTTCAACTTAAAACAAAAACAACTCTTTGCTGCTGTGCTTTACCAAAAAGCAGTCCAGAACTCTTCAGTACTTTACAGGCAACATTTTTAACAGCCTTAGTTTTTGTGAAGCCCACAGACCTAGAGAAATGTCTATGTGTGAGTGTGTGTTGTTTGAGTGCTATATAGTACAGAAAAAGAGCTTCACAGTCCTGATTTGACTCTGTGTGTGTGTTATTGACATAGCAGTTTGACTCAGAAGGAGGGGGAAGACTTCCAAATTGTAAGGACATAAGACAAACCCTACTGAATCAGGCCAGTAGCCCATCTAATCCATCATACTTTTCTCACAGTTGCCAACCACATGCCTATGGGAAGCCCACATGCAGGACCTGAGTACAAGAGCACTCTCCACTCCTGTGGTTTCTAACAATTAGGGGCTTGTCCGCACCTGAGTTTACTGTGTGTTTACAGCTCCTTGTGTTCCCATTTAATCTGCAGTGTATACATGAGCTCACCTGCAAATGGAAGTTATCACGCTGTTTTCCCTCTGTAAATTGGATTAACCCTATACAGGGATAATCCAATAAAGGTTTATCCATCTCTAATTTTACTTTTCCACTTCCTCTGGTTGTTAGCTAACTGGACATGCACCGTTTTTAAAAATCTGTGCAGTCCTTTTAAAAAAAAAATCCATGGAAGTGCAAATGTCTGTATTTCCACTCCATCTAGTTACTAGGTAACTGGGCATGGGCAGTTAGACTACAGCAGTTGACTTTTTATAGTCCTGGGGACCAAGGGCTTGTAGTAAGAGCAGGGGAAGAACAAACACCAATGACAATAGCTGTGCAAAGCAGTTTTAGCCCTTGGTCCCCCTTGGTTAGTTTATTTCAAGGTGAGAAAATTGAAAGTACAGAGCTTTTTTGAGCACTATTACATTGATATGCAAACGTTAGGGTGTCAAAGAAAAAAAGGCACCATTCTTCGACTGAGAAGTGAGGCTCCTTGTTGCAGTACAGTACTTGTTGCAAACAGCTGCAGTATACTGGCTGTCTAGTACAGCTGTTTGCTGCAGTTCAGTACTGCAAGTTGAAAGAATGCACATTTCTGTTGCTTTATGTACACAATGCTACAGTGTTACAAATTTGCGCAAACTACAAGGCACCAACCAAGTGGTTGCAGATGATTTGCTTCAGTGCTTTTCAGTGGGTGGGTCATTTATCACTTTCTGCTACTCTACTTTCCATGCCCACTGTTTCCTCCATGAATTTAGTTTTGTTTCCTGTGGTTTGTCCAGCAACTTCCAGCTGTTCTGCTCAGCAGAGCAACACCCTTTTTTGATCTGTATGCCTTCTAGCAGCCACGCTTCTCAGTGGAGGAAAAGTGCCTTTTTCCTCCTTTGACTCCTTAACTTTTGCATAAGAATGTTACACTGTTCAAACAAAGCCCCTTGTTCCCCAGGCATGAAAAAAGTCAACCACAGTAGTCTAACTGCACATGCCCAGTTACTTAGCAACAGGAGGGAGTGGAAATACAGACACTCACAGTGGATTTTAAAAAAAAAAGACTGTGCAGGTATAAAAGTATTATGTATACCCAGTTAGCTAGCAACTGGAGAGAGTGGTAAAATTAGAGGGTGGGGTCATTTGGAAAAAATGTGATTGATCCTTCATGGAGGAACACCTACTTGTACGGATGGAAAACATCGTGTTTGCAGCTACCATTTAGCACTAAGTGTGGACGGTGCCAATCAACAACAAAAGTAAAAGCGGTGCCTTTGCTGCGAATAAACACTCTCATGTAGGTAAAGCTCTAGTATTCAGAAGCATACCACCTCCAAATATAGAGGCAGAGAATAGGTATCATGGCTAATAGCCATTGATAGCCTTATCCTCCTCTCGTATTCACCATTCATTGCACTCATGGTGGGCAAAGACACCAAAGGTTCAGAATCACACAGACAAATGCATTAAGAAATTATTTCCAAGCAAGTCCATATCTTGATTTTATGAGCCTGCTTGCCTGATGCCGCTACTGCTGCTGAAAATGGGTGTTTCTCCTTGTCTCTGTAATATTTAGGCTGATTTGCCTGAGTTTCCGCACTTCGGCCACCAGCAGCTGAAGATGTGGAGCAGGGACAAGGAAATGCACAAGGTGATATTATCAGAGCATGGTCAAGTCTGCCTAAATGATCAAAGGAGAAGTGGCAAATTCAGCCCAGGGTTGCCTTTTTCAATGACAGCTAAAGGTAAAGGTAAAGGTGTCCCCGCACTTATAGTGCGAGTCATTTCTGACTCTTAGGGTGATGTCTTGCGACATTTACTAGGCAGACCGTATATATGGGGTGGGATGCCAGTTCCTTCCCCGGCCTTTCTTTACCCCCCAGCATATGCCAGGTACTCATTTTACCGACCACGGATGGATGGAAGGCTGAGTGGACTTCAACCCCATTTACCGGAGATTCAACTTCCTCCTTCCGTTGGAATTGAACTCCGGCCGTGAGCAGCGCTGTGTCCTCTAATTTCTCTAGCATTTCCATTTTTCATCCTCAGTCATAGGGCACCTTAGACGACTGTTCTTCCACTTTGGGTCCCCAGATGTTCTTGAACTACAACTCCCATCATCCTCAGCCATCTTAGCCACTGGTGAAGGGATCATGGGAGGTGTAGTCCAACAATATATGGGGAAACAAAATTGAACACACTGTGCTTTGGACTTTCTTTAGATTTTCTGTGGGTGTATGCTTTTGAGCTTAGCTTATAATTATGAGGTGGTTAAGTGCGGGGTATTTTTCTTCTTCTTTCCATTAAAGATTTCTCCAGTATTTTAAAGTCTTCCCATCTGCCTGTGCTTCCTGATCTGAAAAAGCCCAGTGGGAGGAATTAACACAAGATGTCTTATCCTGGGGTTTAAATGAAGCACAGACACCTGGGAAGGTTGTATACCACAAACTACTGCTGAGATGATTTTTTAGAATGAAATAAACATTCCTTAGCTACCTCAAAAGAAAGGAAGAACAACATAAATCCTGCATCCTACCCATGAGAAGTTCACCAAAATTTTCTTTCCCTTTGGGTTATTTTCTAATATAGTTCCTTTTCTTATTAACTGATGGACAATGGGTGAAAAATTGCAGGATAAAGTTTCAGCACTGCACTAGTAACAGTCTCATGTTGAATGTTACATCTGGTTCTGCCCTAACTGAAAACCTTGCTCATGTGGCTTTAATAATTGTAGACTAAGAATATCATCAGGTGAGTTCAAGAGAGTCAACAAATCTTTCATGACTTCCACCAGATTTATAAGAATTGTATGCCACTTTTATTGGTTACATGTAACTGAATATACAAATTAATTACAGTCATTTGCACTGTTTACACACAACAATATAGACATGATTCAGAATAATGTACCTAAGCCTCATGACTGCACTTGTAGGTTCTTGTGATTGGTAAATTACTTTTATTTTATTCATTTCTCATATTTATATCCCACATTATGAGGTTAATGGTTGAATGGAGATTTGAACCCAGAACTCCACAATCCAAGTCCAATGTTCCACAGTCCAAGTCCAACATCTCACTGTCTGATGTGATTATAAAACACATTGGTGGAAAACTAAAGAGAAATAACAAAACTTGTTTGTCTCTTTTTGCAGTGAATTTTGATCACTTCCAGATACTTCGAGCAATTGGGAAGGGAAGTTTTGGCAAGGTAAGAGAATTGTTTGTAATTGGGTTTGTGGAGGGGAGCAATTAAGTGCACTGTAGTAAAGATAAATGTTTCATAGCTGGTTTTGATTTTTTAAGATTTAGTATTTTTTGTTCTAATTGTCCTATATATATTTTTCCCTCTGTGGTGATTAATAGGGTGACATTTCTATTACAGTTGCAGCACTGGGGGACTGGAGAAGACTCCCCTGGGGAGTGAGTACTTGAGCAACTGGGTGCTTGCATGGTTGCTCACTCCTTGGGGTTGCTGTCTCTTGAGACAGTTAAGGTCCCTGGTAAGTGCTGCAAGGACTGGGATCCCCTGCCTGACCCTGAATCCAGAGAGAGGCTGCAGTCAATTTTTGCAGCCTCTTGCATCAGCTGCTGGGTCAGGGGGTATAAAAGCCTGGCTGCCCTTGGGTGATGCCAAAGGGGTTGTCCCTTAGGAAGTTCTGAGGGTGTTATCCCCTTCTATTTGTTTTGTAAACCAATCTAGAGGAGATTGGTAGTGGGGAGGGTGTGTGCTGCATGTGTAGTTCCTGTGGAGGGTGAGAGACTATGCAGTGAACTCGATAGGAGAAAGTCACCAGATGCCTTTAGAGCGAGAGACTACAACTGGCAGAACGCTGGCCCTGCCTGGGTGTGAGATTGGCGGGGGGGGAGTAGGTGTGCCCTGTGTGAAAGATATTGAGTGGGTTTGACTGTTTCCAATTCTCTCAGAGGCATACTGGGATAACTGGTTCAGGCAGGTTTTGTTGGTGGGCTCTTGTTGGGTCCATATCAGGTGTTTAGGAGGAGTCTTAGTAAGGAGGAATATGGGTGATGCCACCCCAATTTCAGTGATCACAGGCGGAGGGAAGTATATCCATGGGGAGATGGTGAACTACCATAGAAGATGAGGGCAAGGCTATCTATGGTTCCTTGCTCCCATACCTCTCATGGATGGGTTCCTCATTGCTCATCTGCTGTGCCACTGTCCTGTGTGTGTTGTTGTTTAATCAGTACATGATAAGACTACACTCATTGATGATTCGATCATGGATGAGGGTGTTGATTTGGTGTGCATTACCAAGACCTGTGTGGGTGAGCTGGGAGGAGTTGATCTGACCCACCTTTGCCTACCTGGATACTCAGTGCAACACCAGCACAGGCTGAAGGGACGGGGGTGAGGGAAAGAAGTTGCTGTGGTCTACAGAACTTCCATCTTGGTCACCAGAAAACCACTCTGTCTTAGAGCTGGCTGTGAGGGCCTGCACCTGATGTCGGGCCAAGGAGACAGTAAACTAGGGTTGCTGCTGGTGTACTATCCACCCTGATGCCCAGCAGCTTCTCTGACTGAGCTGGCGGAGACCATCTTGGCTGTGTTATTGGAGGAGCCCAGAACGATCGTCCTGGATGATTTCAATGTCAATGCTGAGGCAACCTCTAATGTTCCAGCTCAAGACATTATAGCCTCTATGATGACCATGGGGCTGTCTCAAGTTGTCACCGGACCGACGCATAGGGCAGGGCACACCCTCAATTTGGTTTTTGCTCCAAGTGGAGAAGGGGAGTTCTGGAGATAGGAGTGGTGGATGTCACCCCATTGTCAGACCACTTCCTGGTGAAGTTTAGACTTATGGCTCCGATCCTCCCCTGAAAGGATGGTGGACAGATTAAGATGGTCCGTCCCCAGAGACTAATGAAATCCACTGGATTCCTGAATGCCCTGAGGGAGTTCCCAGTAGATAGAGCAGCTGACCTTAATGAACCCCTTGTCATGCTATGGAACTATGAGGCACGTCAGGCTCTAAACATGATTGCCCCTGAGCATCCTCTCTGGCATTGTGGAGCCCGGTTTGCACTTTGGTATACCAGTGAACTAAGGGCAATGAAACAGGCTGGATGATGGCTAGAATGTAACTGGTGAATGACATGCTGTGAGGCTGATCGGGCATGAGTAAAACATCATAACTGTGCCTACTGTGTGGCTGTGAGGGCAACGAAGAAGGCCCACTTCTCTGCCACCATCACATCCTCAAACAGCCATCCAGTGGAGCTTTTCCATATTGCTAGGGGTCTGTTGACATCAACTCCAGGAAATGGAGTTTTAGACCCTTTGGAGGCCCACTGTGAATTGTTTGCAAGGCACTTTGAGGGTAAAGTTGCTTGTCTCCATAGCAATTTTGATGCCCCATCCACTATCTGCTGTAGTCATAGAATCATAGAATAGTAGAGTTGGAAGAGGCCTATAAGGCCATCAAGTCCAACCCCCTGTGCAATGCAGGACTCCAAATTAAAGCATTCCTGACAGATGGCTGTCCAGCTGCCTCTTGAATGCTTCCAGTGTTGGAGAGCCCACTACCTCTCTAGGTAATTGATTCCATTGTTGTATGGCTCTAACAGTTAGAAAATTTTTCTTGATGTCCAGTCGAAATCTGGCTTCCTGCAACTTGAGCCCATTATTCCGTGTCCTGCACTCTGGGATAATCGAGAAGAGATCCCGGTCCTCCTCTATGTGACAACCTTTCATGTACTTGAAAGGTGCTATCATATCTCCCCTCAGTCTTCTGTTCTCCAGGCTAAACATGCCCAGTTCTTTCAGTCTCTCCTCATAGGGCTTTGTTTCCAGTCCCCTGATCATCCTTGTTGCCCTCCTCTGAACCTGTTCCAGCTTGTCTGCAGTGAGGTGTCCAGTGCAATGTCTGCTCCAACTTCTTGGGAATGGCTTCAGTTGATGTGGCCTGACGATGTGGACAAGGTGCTTGCGATGCTGCTGCCAGCAACATGTCCTCTTGACCCTTGCCTTTCTTGGCTTATTCAAGCTTGCTGAGGAGTTTGACCTGGTGGATCCAGGGTGTGGTCAATGAATCATTGCAGGAGGGAATGGTTCCAGCAGCTCTGAAATAGGCAGTGATTTGATCGCTTCTGAGAAAGCCCAGCCTGGACCATTGATTTGTGACCACCCAGTTACAAATACCCCCCTTTTAGGGAAGGTGATTGAGAGGGTTGTGGCGCAGCAGTTGCAAGTACTCTTGGATGAAACAGATTATCTTGACCCATTCCAATCTGTGTTCAGGCCTGGTTATGGGACTGAATTGGCCTTGGTTGCCCTGATGGATGACCTTTATCGGAAGAAGGACGAGGGGGAGTGTGACCCTGTTATTCTGACTTGATCTCTTTGTGGCTTTTGATACAATTGACCATGGTATCCTTCTGAGCGAACTTGATGAGATGGGTATTGGAGGCACTGTTTTACATCCTATTTCCAGAGTCTTTTTCAGGGAATAGCATTGGGTGATTGTCTTCCGGCACCTTGGCAGTTGTGTTGTGGGGTGCCACAGGGTACCATCTTGTCCCCCATGCTGTGTAACATCTACATGAAGCCCTTGGGAGCAGTCATCAGGAGATTTGGGGCGAGGTGTCAGCAGTATGCTGATGATACCCAGTTCTATTTCTCAGTAACATCTGAATCGGGGGAGGCCGTGCAAAGCCTTGGACCGCTGCCTGGACTCAGTGGTGGGCTGGATGAGGGTCAGTTTATTGGTCCTCATCCAACCCACCACCAAGTCCAGGCACCAGTCCAGGACTTGCACGGCCTCCCCAAATTCAGATGTCTGAATCCTAGCAAGGTGGGGATGCTGTGGGTTGGTGGTTTCCGACTTCAGATAATTGGTCAGTTGCCTGCTTTGGATGGGGTCGTACTCCCTCTGAAAGACCAGGTTCGTAGTTTGGGGGTATTTCTGGATCCATCTTTCTCCCTAGAGGCCCAGGTGACCTCAGTGGCTGGGAATGCCTTTTACCAGCTTTTGCCAGTAAGACAGCTGTGGCCTTTTCTGGACTGGGATAGCCTGACCACTGTTGTCCATGCATTGGTAACCTCCAGGCTGGATTACTATGTGTGGCTGCCCTTGAGGTTGGTCTGGAAGGTGCAGCTGATGCAAAATGTGGCGGCACTGCTGCTCATTGTGGTAGGGTATCGCCAACATGTCGCTCCACTGCTGAAGGAATTGCACTGGCTGCCCATTCGTTATCGGGCTACGTTCAAGGTTCTTATTTTGGTGTACAAAGCCCTACACAGCTTGGGACCAGAATACTTGAAAGTTCGTCTTACCCCTTATATACCCAGTTAATCACTACATTCTGCAGGTGAGGGCCTCCTGCAGATACCATCTTATCAGGAGGTCCATTCTGCACAACATAGGAAAGGGACCTTTAGTGTAGTGGCACCTACCCTGTGGAATTCCCTGCCTTTAAATATTAGACAGGTACCATCTCTATTATCTTTTCAGTGCCTACTGAAGACCTTCCTCTTTCAATAAGCCTTTTGAGTAGAGCCCTTGTCCCAGTCTGCGTCTGTATTGGAATTGCTGTTTAAGATGTTTCTAAAGCTTTTAAAAAAAGATGTTTTAAAATATGTTCTAATATATTTTAAAGTCTGTTTTTATGATGGTTTAGAGTGTTTTTAGTGTTTTTGTTTGCCTCCCTGGGCTCGTACTGGGAGGAAGGGCGGGATATAAATTTAATAAATTTCTGTTAGAAAAATATTCCAGGTATTTTCAGTTCATTTTAAATGACACCAGTAAATAATATCAGTGTTAATTTCATATCAGAATTTGGTAGTGCTAAAGGCTGTGTCGTGTCTTTTACCAGAACCTAGGAAACAAATTATTGGTTTCATTTTAACAGCTTTTTATGAAAATGTCAGCATATTTCTTATGTTATCAGTCAGTTGCTGTACTCGGAATGCTGCCCCAGGATGGGTTTATTTCTTGGGGCTTTGGTCTTTGACATTTATCTTCACTAGACTTCATTTCTATTTTCCCAACCCATTTGCAAAGTTTGTGCTTTTTGCAAACCATCTAATTATCCTGAGACAGGTATTTAATTTATTCCAATCCTTCGGTTTAATATTCCCTTGTCTGTCTCAATCATATTTAGCATATGCTATTCAGGCACAAAAGCATCTATATAGTTAAGGCAGATGGATCAAGCACCAGTCTACCATTATAAAGCCAGAGCATTCTCCTCATTAGAAATTTGTAATGGGTATGTATTATTCAAGGCACCTACTGAGGATGTTTTGACAAATAAAAACAGACCCCTTTATTGTATTCTGTGTATTAATTGCTGCTGTATATAAAATTTACACCAAACTTCTGATGACTCTTTTGACTTTACCTTTCAACAGACAGAATACCAGCTTTCTTCCTTTTGTATACAGCTACCAATTTACTCTTATGTAAGCTGTTTCTTCTACACTTACAAATCCTTTGGCCAGATCCGATGAAGTGTGTCTCGTTCATTTGTATTGCTTTCAGACAATTTGTGAACCCTGAGTTTGCTTCATATAAAACAAGTTTACCTATTTTCCTCCAGGTAAGAAGTTTTAAAGCAGCCTTCTCAGTCACTCTTCCATAGTTATGGAATTCCTTCTACAATGACACTTGCTAAAGTCTGAGACGAAGTACCAATTAAAACAGGGATGGGGAACTTCAAGCATAGGGGCCCAAATACAGGTCTCCAGGCCTCTCTATCTGATTCTTGGGACTCTCCCTATGTCATATCCCCTTCCCAAGCCACAGCAGTTACCACCCTTGCTTCATGCCTTTTTCAAGTGATTTTGCATAGCTGGAGTGTATCCTTGAATATGATAATGCTTCTTGCTTACCTGTGAATGGAGGATAGAGGAACGTTTATGTGTGTGAAGAGACCTTTTACTTTTGAATGGCTGCAATGTAACCAATAGAGAGAGGTAAGAGTCACACCTGTTGCTCCACCACTTTTGCATCTGACTCCACCCACCACCACCACCACTATGTTGTCCCAGCAGAAGGTTCCCTGAGGGAATGTAGTCCTCAGGCTGAACAAGGCTCTCCATCCCGAATTACATTGCATATAATCAGTGTTTGTCTTTTTGGTAAAAGATGAGATGCTACTATTCATATCTTAATGTTGCGGGTTCCAGCACATAAGAGCATGGGCAGGAGAAAAGGAGTGATGGTAGTACAATCACAAAAAAGCACTGCTTATAATCCAGCTTTCCACATGGAGGCCATAATGTTTTTCTGATTCCCTTTTCACATGGATGGCCCTCACAGTATGGACAGCCTACAAAGGAGTGAATATGGCTACAAGAAGTGCACATTGTTGCCATGGAAACCATCTGTATGACCAAGGCCATCCATTTGGCCATGTAGAACAGCACTGAAGTATTATAGCCCCATGTGGAGCATTGCCATGAAGCTCTGTTTTCCACATAGTGGTAGAGGTGAGGTTTTAATATTTTAATATATGCTGCCTTGAGCTCCTTGGAAGAAAGGTTTGACATCAGTGTAATAAATAATAGGTTGTGCTAAAGAACCTGCTTGTTGGTTTGATTCCTGTTGAACATTATAAAACTGATGCACATGGTATGGAGCGTTAAATAAGTTTTTCAGTTTTTGAGATTTGTAGAACAATTTTGTGTGTGTCTTCTTATTTATTTATTAAATTTGTTAGTTGCTTTTTTACACACACATGCACACTCAAACCGACTTACAGTTAATAAAAATAAAAATGAAAAATAAAATAAAAGGTTAAAACAAATATATAAAAAGTTAAAAACAACACATGAGGTAACAGAACAACCGTTCTTAGGAAGGCTACATAAAAGAAGCCCTCCAAAAGCCTTACAAAGTTAAGAATGAAATGCCTAGGAGAAGAGAAATGTTTTTGCCTGGCTCCTAGAGATGGATAATGATGGTGCCAAGTGTATTTATCTGGGGAGAGTGGGGGAGGGCACCACTCAGAAAGCCCATTCTTGTGATGCCACTTTCCCCATCTCCTTCGGAGGGGGCACACAAAAAGGACCTCCGATGCCAAGCGCAGAGTCTGGGTCAGTACACGTAGGGGGAGATGGTCCTTTCGGTATTTATTCAATGAGTATAGGCTTGCAGCCTTAAGCTGAAATCCTGTACATCTACCTCAGAGGGAGCCCTATTGAACACAATGGGGACTTACTTTGGAGTAGACATACATATGATTATGCTGCATGTCATAGTTTAGAGATGCTTTATGGGTTTGCTTTTCAAGAGAAAACTGTCTCAGTGGCCTGGTTTGTCCGTCATGGTAAGCCAGACCTTGGCTTAGCTGCTACACTGAGCTAAAAGGTCCAGGGAGGAACAAAGTGGCCATGATCGCCTGTTCATGTATTTGTGCTAAGCCATGGTTTTGCTTAGTGTTATGTGGGAATGGAGACAATGTGGCTTACATAAAAACTAAAATACCTAATAGATTCAGATATCAATGAAATCACAAACTAAAACATTAAAATATTATGACACAGACAATGCAATCCTATGCATATCTACTCAGAATTATATCCCATTTACTTCTATGAGACTTGCTCCTAAGTAAGTACATATAGGATTATAGCCGAAAACAGAAGCAGTTAAAAGAATACTTGTCAAATTTAGAACAGATTTCGTGTGTTTGGCTATGGCTGTATTGTCCCCTACCTGTTGCTTCTGAACCTTTAGATCAAAATTTGAGTTAAAATCCAAATATCTTTTAAAAAAGGTTTAATTGAGAAAAGTGATAGAGTGCAGCTGATAAGCTTAATTTTAATTTTGATATACTCATTTTTCTTCTCAGGCCCTGATTAATATTTTTGAAACCAAAAGAAATTATTCCTCTGCAAATCCAAAAATAAGCAGGGAGATTAAGGTTAAAGTGCTAAATGTCTTGGAATCAGCTGAGTTGCAGTGTGCAATTTATTCAGTGACTCACAGAATGGGTTATGGCTCATGTGTATGACTTGTTATTTCCATTACGATCTGTGCAACCTTTTAATTCAGTGCCCGATAAAGGAGCTAATGAAATGCAGTCAATGGGTTCAGGGAGGTGTCAAAATGTGTGTCAAACTCTTATTTTTACTAAATATTCCTATAATGGTATGCCACTGAAATAAAAAGCAGTGCTTGATGTGGTGAAGTATATATAAACCACATGTTCAAGGTGCTCTTTACTCTAGCAAGAATACAGAGGGGGGGGGAAATAAAGATCCGACAGAGGCTGAAAAAACATGTCCTTCTCAAGCTTGAGATTGAAAATCCATCCAGGCATAACTATGTAATAGCTAGACTTTCCACTTTCTGTGGAGTTGCTGAAACCCAGAAAATGTAACAGATTGTTGCCTCTGACTGAAAAGTGTGAAATATTCTAGACTGAGGGGTGTGCTTTGAAGTTACCAGGTTTTTTAAAGCAGTCATTTACTTAAACTCAGTGCATCATTCTGCTTTGCATAAGTTTGCCACCTGGAGGATGTCTAATATGAAAAAGTCATAAGATCCAGCATTTTGGCTACTTTAAAAAAAAGTTTCACCTGTGCCGGACATTGATTATTGGGGAGGAATCTTCTGGAAATCTTGATTTGGAGTTTATCTGCACAGGGTTTTTTTTCTAATTCCGTTTTTGCTCCTTAATCTCAATGAGCACAGGAACACAGGAAGCTGCCTTATACTGAGTCAGACCAGTAGTCCATCTAGCTTAGTACTGTCTACACTGACTGGCAGCAGCTCTCCGGTTTCAGGCAGGAGTCTCTCTCAGCCCATCCTGGAGGTTCCAGGGATTTAATTTGGAACCTTCTGCATGCAAGGCAAATGCTCTACCACTGAGCTATGAAACTTCCCCATGAGAAGTAAGTCTCTCATCCCATCCTTGGTTCCACTAAAATATGAATAATTGTTGTATATTATATGCAATATAATACACGTTATTATGCATCTAATATTATATGTAGATCTTATGCATATATATACTCCAGGTTTCCTAAAGTAATCAGCACATAGATGCATACAACAATGCACATAACAGTATAAAATATATTAATATGAAATAATGCTGCAAAAATATAATATGGCATGGGCCTTGACTCATATATGTATTTTTGTGTGTATATAAGTTTGCATAGCTGCAAGAAAGAACTAGTGAAACTAACAGATCATGTTCAAGAGTTTTAAGTGTTCCCATTTAATTTCAGCTTAAAACTGGATTTTGCTGTATTGTGTTAAAAGTTCTATATAATTATATTGTATTTTAATTTTATTATTGTATTATCTACTTTCGTCCTATTGTATACAATGGAGTATATTTTAACATAGTCAAAGCCAATGGCTAGTACAATAAAAAATTATATGATGATTGACGGTGTGTATATAATTTTGCATATTAGTCCCCCCCACCCTTTTTTTAAGCTGACATGGCACAAGTGGCTCAGATATGAGTGCATGCTCTAAACAAGAGGTGGTCTGATGCGATCAAAACTCAATCAGGTTAGAACCACCTAATTCCATGCATAAATCCATTTAAAATGCATTCCTCATCCATCTCTATTTGGTACCTGCTTGTACAATCTGTGCAGAGACTGGTGATGTGTGTGGGCAACACTGTAGCACAATAGTGTTGCCCTAAAACAGGGATGGAGAACCTGAGGCCTCAGGGGCCATATTTGGCCCACCAAGCCTCTCTATCTGTCTCTCAGAGCTCTCCCAATGCCACAACCCATTGTCAGCCACACCCCCTTTCCTCACACCCCCTTTCCTCACACCCCCTTTCCCCACACCACTTTCCTAGCCCTCCTTCATATCCTCTTTGAGTTTTTGCTTGGGTGGAATGTTTCCATGAACTCTGATAATGGCTGTTAGTTGCCTGGATGGGGGATAAAGGGGTGTGCGTAGAAAGTAGCCTACTGTCATCATGCAAAAGTTAATGAAAGAGGTGTAGCAAACATAGTTCCTTCCAGATGTTGTTGGAGGAAAACTCCCCTCACTCCCAGCCAGCATGGCTAATGGTTAAGAATAAGAGTTGTAATCCAGTACCACATTGGCAACCCCTGTAATAAATGGGCATACATCAACTTGTGAGACCTCATTCATATGTACTGTAGCTACAGAGGATACTTCCCTGCAGTGCAGTCTTATGCTGCTGTGGTATGTGTATGTGTGTGCAGACGGAGAGAATATATTGGAAATACGTGGCTGGCCTGGTGGTGGTAGGGCCAACCTTGGTATTCATATATATGTCACAGGAGCATGGGATTACACTATGGGAGAGTAGCTCCCATAGCAGTGTGTGGGTGGGTCTGGGTACTGCCTACTTCAGGTCTTCTGTCTGTAACCAATTTATGTTTTAGTTAGATGAATGCGCTTTTCCCAAATGGTTTTAGAAATGCAGCATATAGGTTTATTCTCCTTTTAGAAATTCACTTACCCAGTTAGAATAAACACCTGCCTGCCAACATTCCTCCCCCTATTCTTTCAGAGAAGAAGAAGAAATAAAATTTATTCTAAACGTATAAAATACAAAAGGAAATAAATAAGATTAATTGACTGACCCAGTCCCAGCTCACACAGGGACTGAGCATTTTCCCAATTACTCTTGCCCACATGATCACTCCTTGCATATCCCATTTTGCAAACCAGCATTTTGGGTGCAGTACATGGATACACTCAACAAGCATTTGTTGTAATTCTGGTGACTCCAACCAGTGTTGCCACTATCATGAAAACTGCTTGCTGAGTGTAACCATGTACTGCTTGTGCGAATATTGTTATTTATTTATTTTATTATTTAATTTATATCCCGCCCTTCATCCCAGCAGGAGCCCAGGGCTGCAAACAAAAGCAGTAAAAACACTTTAAAACATCATAAAACAGACCTTAAAATACATTAAAACAAAACAACTTTAAAAACATTTAAAAAGCTTTAAAAACATCTTAAATAAAATGGACTGCCTTCAAGTCAATTCCAGCTTATGGCGACCCTATGAATAGGGTTTTCATGGTAAGCTGTATTCAGAGGTGGTTTACCTTTGCCTTCCTCTGAGGCTGAGAGGCAGTGACTGGCCCAAGGTCACCCAGTGAGCTTCATGGCTGTGTGGGGATTTGAACCCTGGTCTCCCAGGTTGTAGTCCAGCACCTTTACCACTATACCACACTGGCTCTCATCTTAAATAAAAAAGGTTAAAAAATTGTTATTTTTTTAAAAAAAATAATCAAAAGCAATTCCAACACAGATGCAGACTGGGATAGGTCTTAACTTAAAAGGCTGGTTGAAAGAGGAAAGTCTTCAATAGGCGCCAAAAAGATAACAGAGATGGCGCCTGCCTAATATTTAAGGGGAGGGAATTCCACCGGGTAGGTGCCACCACACTAAAGGTCTGTTTCCTATGTTGTGCAGAATATACCTCCTGATAAGATGGTATCTGCAAGATGCCCTCACTTGCAGAGCACAGTGATCAACTGGGTATATAAGGAGTAAGATGGTATTACAGGTATCCTGGTCCCAGAGCTTTGAAAAGTTACTTTTTTGAACTACAACTCCCATCAGCCCCAGCCAGCATGGCCACTGGATTGGGCTGATGGGAGTAGTAGTTCAAAAAAGTAACTTTTCCAAGCTCTGCCTGGTCCCAAGCTGTATAGGGCTTTGTACACCAGAACTAGAACCTTGAACGTTTTTGTCCATGTGATGGTGTGCTTGGGGATTGCATGGAAAGACATGACCAGGAGTATATATTAGTGAACTAGCCTTGGTGTGAGAAATGTAATGGCACCCATTTCCATCAGGTTAGATTTTCTATTCACATGATTGACCTTCACATCTTTTTGTCAGAAACCAATGGATAAAATTGTATAACCTAAATGGTGCATTGACACTTAGTGACAATATTACATTTTTCTGTGTTACTTCTCATTGTGAAGAACGCTATGAAGGCCCTTTTGGTTTCCTGTGGGTTGAAAGGACTGCAAGGCAGGGATAGGGAACCTGTAGCCTTCCAGATGTTTCTGAACTCCATTTCCCATCACACCTGACCACTGACCATGTTGGCTGGGGCTGATGGAAGTTGGAGTCTAACAACTTCTGGAAGACCACAAGTTCTCCATCCCTGTTATAAGGCATGGCTGTATAGGAGAGCCAGTGGCGTACCTAGCGTATTTGACACCTGGAGCGGATCATTTTTTAACACTCCCCTCCTCTATGCGACAAAATTATTTTCAGTAGTAATAATGAAATGAAACGAATAATAATAATGGCCAGAAAAGAAACGCAGACAGTGGAAATTTTCTTTTATTGAACTTCCTATATATAATCATGCCAGTAAAAAAAATAAAAAATAAAATAAATATTACAGTACAAAAAAGGAAAAAATACTTTTTAATTATATTAATGTATTTTTTTAAAAGTCCGTGTGTGTCGGGGGCCGACTGTAAAACTTTCTCCAAATTAACTTCCATGTAGAATGCAATGTTATTAAAGGATAAGTAATAAAAATGAGCTAATTTGAAGCTTACAGATATATTATTAAAACTCAACAGTGACTGCAGCAATTGTTTAGAACTTAGTTGTGAGGCCTGAAAGATGATCACATTTCTTTTGACAAATGCTTTCATGGATTGCAGTTCACTTCATCAGATGCATGAAGTGTTATCATGAGTTCCAGGTATATCTACATATGGGTTGGGGAGGAGGGGGGAGGTTCCTGATGAAGGACAGAGGGTGTACCATATTTTCAAGTAAGCCTATAATTCCAGGAGTCTCTCTGGAATTTCAGGTATGGCTTTGCTATGGGGATAGCCATTTTTAGGATATCTGAATTTCTACTTCCCTTGTGATTGTACTGCAAACATGTTTCATTCTTACTTCATTGTAAACTGGTTTAAACAAATAAGCATATTCTGGTGGAGGTGCTAGATTTTGACATGTCAGGCTGCTGCTAAAGGCACAGAAGTGTGCCTGGTTAAAAAAAAAAGTGGCCACATTGTCTTGAGGTGTCATGCCATTGAGAAAATACCTTTGAACTGGTGTTGTTGGCCAACAGAACTCTCCATGGTGATGGTCCTACATTATCTCACAGACCATCTCCCATCATAGGCTCCATCACAACACACACGCACAACCAAGGTAGTATACTGCTTATTGTACCATCCACACACCAAGTCTAAACAGCCACAGAGTCCCTGAGCCAGAATGTTGAATCTAGATGCAATCAAGATGCCTTTAGGTGCCCAGTTAAACAGGTGTCAATTTTAATAGCATTCATCCCCCCCTTCAGCTGGATAGTTTCACAGTGGGCTCCTATGCATATTTATTCAGAAACACACCCCGCCAAGTTTATACTCAGATTGCAGCTGAGCAGCCTGGCTCTATGAGGAGCTGGGCATTGATTTCAGTGGGTTTACATGTACTTTGCCCAGGACCCCCAAGTTAGAAGGGTAAGAAATGGCAGCACTCAGAGGTCTGTGCCAGACTCGAGAGAGAGCTGGAGAATCGAAGATGATGGCAGCGGGGTGGGCAAACAGCTGGGGAAACGGGCACTGATTTCTAGGGCAAAGCCTGGCACAGACCACCTTGAAAGATGCGAGCAAAGCAGCCCCTGCTGGAGGCTGACATGCAAAAAGGAAGGGGGGCTCCTTAGCAGCATCAGGAGGGAGCCTCCCGGTTCCAGAAGGAGGGGGGGAGGCAGGCTATGCTAATGGCCGGAAAGCCAAATGCACCAAATGGGCGGGGGAGAGGAGGGGCGCCTTACATTCTCTTGAAGATGCCTCTCAAGCAGCTGCTGACCAGCAGGCAGAACTGTTGCGAGAAGACCCAGGTGATCTGGGAGAGGGAGCTTTGGGTCTGGCAGCGCAGGTCCAGCAGAGTGGGCCCCAGGAAAGCGATGCAAAGGCCAAAGCTGAAGAAGAGGCAGCTCCAGTAGGTCAGTATGGGCTGCAGGTTCCTCTTGAAGAGCGTCGTTACCCTCGCATCCCACCACCACATCCTCTGCTTGCACTCCCCGCCAGGAAGCAGCTGGGCTCCTTTTTCTGCCTGCCCCGAAGCAAGTCCCTCGTCCAGTTCGAGGGACACGGAGAGGGCGAAGGAGGACTCAGTGGCGAGTGGCGCCCCTTAGTCACGTGCACTTCGGATCCAAGTCTCTTGTGCCTGGCTCCATCACCTGGAGGACGGGCAATCTGGATCTACGCTCCTGTAGCCGGGAGCCAGAGCTTCGTTCTCTTCTCCCCCTTCCTTGGCTGGAGCCAGGACGCCTGCTATTCTCCACAGTACAGGCAGGCAGGCAAGGCGGAATCCCCTTGGAGAACACCTGCAACCTGGATTCAATGCCTCTCCACACTGTGCAATCCCAATCACCCTCCTCCCACCCCCAATCATACATAAGCCACCGCTGCTGCCCTCCCCATGCCTGTGCCTCCCTGCCCCTCTGCCTGCCCCTGGTCCGGGATCCTGCCCTCTCCTCTCCAAGGACAATTCAATGCACCCCCTCATTGCGTGCACCCAGGGCAGACCACCCCCCGCTCTCCCCTTGGTATGCCACTGAGGAGAGCAAACCAATGATAAAAACATGGAGAAGTCCATAATTCTGAATTTAGTCTACAGTGCCCTGCCACTGAGATTTCATTGGGACTGGCTACAGTGTCTGTCATCCTTGGGCAACTGTCAGTGCACCAGTGCCTAGGGAGGGGAGCAGCTGATGACACCTGCCGTGGGACGTCAGGTGGCTGGGTATAGGTACCATTCAAATTTTCCACAATGCCTCCAAGATAGTATCACTCTCGGACATTGTGGGCAATGTAAATGGCAGGTAGACCCAGCCATCCAGTACTGCTTGGGGCATTGGTGCTGCCACTGTGGTTGACAACCTCTGCCAGGCAAGCCAAAAGGCACCTAGGAGAAAGCCCACCAGATGAAACTTTGCCCAGGTCCCCTTAAACCTGGAGCTGACTCTGGATTTAGTGCATAAATGCCTGGAGCATTCTGTTCATTTATCAAGATTTTATTGCAAATGGAAGCCAAAACAACCCAGTCAGCAGAGTTAAAAATTTACAGCTTATGAATTTGAACATAGGACAGTTGGATTCAGTTAAAACATGAACACTGCAGTCAATAAAATAATGTACAATAAACAGAAGCCAATTGTAGAGATTTAGTTTTGTTTGCATTTTAATGGGAACCCATCTAATTCACACTTCCCAAAACAATATGTGAACCAAAATGCAGCTATCCTTCAAAATTCACTCTTCACTGAATTTTGTGATGTAGTCCTCCAACCAAAAATATGCATATTGGGTGGAAGTGTCCATAAAAATCCATATAGCCATGAAAATAAAAGGTGAACATGACTTACATTAGGAAAAAATCTGCCCCCAAAGATTGCATAGACAAAACTGCAAAGAAACATATATGTTAGGAGAAATTTGCACTAACTAAAATGGCAAGGACTTAAAAAAAATAAAATAAAATCACAAACTGATGTGGAAATATGGTGACTTGAATTTAAGATCAGACAAATGAGAGATTGAAATAGATAGATTCATCCATGCTTCTTCAACTGTATTTAAGCAACCATGCACTGGAAAGAAGCTATCATTTTCTGTTCCTTAAAATATTTATTATGTTAGCAGTAACATTTACTGTTCTTTGGTTGCTCAAGTAAAAGATCTATGTATGTTTTTCATTAAAGTTGAGTGTATTATGCTGCAGTGCTGATCACACATACCTATAAGCAAGGACAGACTCACACATCTATCCTTATCAGCTGATAGCTGCAGCATAAACTGATGATATGCAGGTGTGAAATGGCAAATGCCACAAAGAACTTTTTACTATCTCTTTCACATCTCCTCAAACACCACTCTGCAGTTAACACATTCAGCTGTATGAGTCACCTACAGTACAATCCTATATCTACTCAGCAGCAAATTTTTATCAGGTTTAATGGGGTTTGTCCCAGCTACGTATTTGTAGGATTGCAGCTGTTAAATGAAGGGACATCAGCTGATGAAATGAATCAACTGCTGTGTAAATCAACCCCAGATTCTACTGATTTCCTAGTTGAGGAATGGTATTCAAGAAGACTTCGTATCTGCTGCAAGGAATATGGCTTCTACATGACCTTCCTAAGAAAGGCTCATGTCTAATGTAGTTTGCTGTTCAGAAGTGGTTTAACCTTACGATTGCATGGCTTTAATAATTCACAGCTTGCAGATGAGAATGACAAAGCTTTAATCTACTTATATAAAAGTCATCAAGGCCTACACTGTAGACATATTGCAAGTACAATCAGTTTTGAAATGTCTTTGCATCAGTTCCAATTAGATTTTTCTCTCTTGGTAGCAAAATGTACATTTACTTTCCCCTGTTTTTGCGCTACTTTAGAATAAGCTTACATTTTGCAAAGTAGGAGAAAAAAATAAATACATATGCCCACATATTAAGAAACCAGTCCACATAATGGAGCTATTACTGATGTAATGCAAGAGCATGGAGGGCCTGTGGTGGTTTACCTGTTTCACCCACCAAATGGTAGAGGATTCCACCTCTGGACCATCATGAAGTGTGATCTCCCACTGCTAGTCCACCAACCTGTCCTTTTTCTTTTCAATTTGTGCATCTGTTTCAAGGTGTAATATCCTACCTTTATATTATCATAGGCAGGATTCCTACCACATACACCCAGTAGAGGCCAGTGAGGTAGCTGCAGCTATCCCACTCCTGAACACAGCAGGTCACTTCTGATGACTTAGAGGGGAAGCTGCAGGGAGCTCAGTACAGAGCAGCAGGAGTGTCAGGTTGGCTCTGCTGCCATGCAGTGTACCAAGCTCCCACACTTTACCTCTCTCCCTCTCAGTCAGTGGCAGTAACCCACCACGTGTGGAAGCCAGGAGAGCAGTGGCATGCCACCTCACTGGCCCCTATTGCATAGACCACAAATTATCCCTTTTATATCCTTACTGTCACCTTTTAGTTTTATACAAATAATGCATTTGTTCACCTTTTATCACATATAGTAGCTGAGTATAGGCATGGGATAAACAGACCAAAAGACTAAAGCTTTAAAGTTAAACAAATATAATTTGTTAAAGCTTTCTATAATGTAAGATAATATATCTATTAGTAATATGGTCCCCCTTTAGGATGCACATCTTAACATGGTGAGGGGGTTTGAAAGTGTTGAAGAAGCTGAGAGCAATGCCATCAGGAGTCTAGACCAAGAGGCTAGACTCCTAGCAGGGGCACCCATGGCGGAATGGTCAAAGCTGAGACACCATACTAAGATGCATCCAAACTCAGAAGAAGGCAATGGTAAACCACCTCTGAATACTTCTTACCACAAAAACCCTATGAACAGAGTATCCAAAATGCAACACGAGATAGTGCTGGAAGATGAGACCCCCAGGTCAGAAGGCACTCACCAAGCTACTGGGGAAGAACAAAGGACAAGTACGAGTAGCGCTGTGACTAATGACGCAGCTGGGTCAAAGCCGAAAGGAAGCCCAGAGGCTGATGCGCACAGATGCGAAAGGAGAGTCCAGAGTTGTACGACACACACAATAGGAACATGGAATGTGAGAAGCATGAACCAGGGAAAGTTAGAAATTGTCAAGCAAGAAATGGAGTGTATCAACATTACAATACTTGGCGTGAGTGAATTAAAATGGACTGGAATGGGACATTTCCAATCAGGCAACTACAAAATATTTTATGCAGGAAATGAGAAATCAAGAAATGGGATTGCTTTAATAGTGAGAAGTGATGTAGCAAAAGCAACTAGGAGCTACAACGCAAGGTCTGAGCGAGTGATATCAATGAGATTAAATGGGAAACCTATTAACATAACCATCATCCGAGTCTACGCTCCAACATCAAACGCAGAAGAAGAAGAATTGAAGAGATTTTACGCAGAAGTACAGGAGGAAATTGATCACACACCAAAACAAGATATGATGAATCATGAGGGACTGGAATGCAAAAGTAGGGAATAGAGAAGAACTAGAAATTGTGGGGAAATGGGGCTTAGGTGACAGAAATGAAGCAGGAGAAAGACTTATTGAATTCTGTGAAGCCAATGATATGTTTCTTGCCAACACATTTTTTGAGCAACCAAAAAGATGACTGTACACGTGGACATCACCAGATGGTCAATATAGGAATCAAATTGATTATATAGTTGGAAACAGAAGATAGAGAAGTTCCATACTTTCTGCAAAAACAAGACCAGGAGCAGACTGTGGTACAGATCATGAACTGATCGTATCGAAAATCAGAGTAAAGCTAAAGAAGAAGAACAAGGCACTCGTAATGCCAAAATACAATTTAAATAACATCCCAGAAGAATATAAAGATCAAATAAGGAACAAGTTTCAGGCTTTAAACTTAGTACGTAGGGACAAAGAAAACTATTACAATAGTTATTGTATAGAAATAGAAAGGGACAACAAAATGGGAAGAACAAGAGCCCTATTCCAAAAGATTAGAGAAATGAAAGGGAAATTTAAACCACGAGTAAGGATGTTGAATAATCAACAGGGGAACACACTGACTGACCGAGATGAAATAAAAGGAAGATGGAAGCAATACACTGAAGAACTCTATAAAAGAGATGACAGGATGACAGATTCATTCACGGAGGAACCATATGATGAAGAACCAGAAATTTTAGAATGTGAGGTGAAAGCTGCTCTTAAAATTCTTGGAAGAAACAAATCACCAGGAATAGACGGCATACCAATAGAGTTGCTACAAGCTACTGAGATTGAATCTGTCCAAATTTTGACAAAAATTTGTCAAGAAATATGGAAAACTAAACAATGGCCCACAGACTGGAAGCGTTCAATATATATCCCACTTCCAAAGAAAGGGGATCCCAGAGAATGCAGTAATTACCGACTATTGCCTTAATATCCCATGCAAGTAAAGTAATGCTCAAGATTCTACAACAAAGGCTCTTACCATATATGGAGCGAGAAATGCCAGACGTCCAAGCTGGATTTAGAAAGGGAAGAGGGACCAGAGATCATATTGCAAACATATGTTGGATAATGGAACGGACCAAGGAATTTCAGAAGAAGATCACCCTGTGCTTTATAGATCACAGCAAAGCTTTTGATTGTGTAGATCATGAAAAACTATGGAATGCTTTAAAAGAAATGGGAGTGCCACAGCATCTGATTGTCCTGATGTGTAACCTATACTCTGGACAAGAGGGTACTGTAAGGACAGAATATGGAGAAACCAATTGGTTCCCCATCGGAAAGGGTGTGAGACAGGGGTGTATTTTATCACCCTATTTGTTTAATCTGTATGCAGAACATATCATACAGAAAGCAGGATTGGACCAAGATGAATGAGGTGTGAAAATTGGAGGGAGAAACATCAATAACTTAAGATATGCAGATGATACCATACTCTTAGCAGAAACCAGTAATGATTTGAAACGAATGCTGATGAAAGTTCAAGAGGAAAGCACAAAAGCAGGACTACAGCTGAACGTCAAGAAGACTAAAGTAATGACAACAGAAGATTTATGTAACTTTACAGTTGACAATGAGGACATTGAACTTGTCAAGGATTATCAATACCTTGGCACAGTCATTAACCAAAATGGAGACAATAGTCAAGAAATCAGAAGAAGGCTAGGACTGGGTAGGGCAGCTGTGAGAAAACTAGAAAAGGTCCTCAAATGCCAAGATGTATCACTGAACACCAAAGTCAGGATCATCCAGACCATGGTATTCCCGATCTCTATGTATGGATGTGAAAGTTGGACAGTGAGAAAGGCGGAGAAGAGAAAAATCAACTCATTTGAAATGTGGTGCTGGAGGAGAGCTTTGCTCATACCATGGACTGCGAAAAAGACAAATAAATGGGTGTTAGAACAAATTAAACCAGAACTATCACTAGAAGCTAAAATGATGAAACTGAGGTTATCATACTTTGGACACATAATGAGAAGATATGATTCTCTAGAAAAGACAATAATGCTTGGAAAAACAGGAGGGAGTAGAAAAAGAGGAAGGCCAAACAAGAGATGGATTGATTCCATAAAGGAAGCCACAGACCTGAACTTACAAGATCTGAGCAGGGTGGTTCATGACAGATGCTCTTGGAGGTTGCTGATTCATAGGGTCGCCATAAGTCGTAATTGACTTGAAGGCACATAACAATAACAACAAAGTAATTTGGTTATATAAACTTAGTGTGATAACTGCCGAAAGATGTAATTGTTACTTTAAGAAAGTGTCTAGACATGCTCTAGTTCCCACCATTCTGTTAAAGCATTAGCCAATTACCCTTTCTATCTCCACTCATTAAATCAAAGGTTGTTTAGAGGACTTCACCAGGAGTCTTCGCTCTTGTCAAGGACTTGCTATTTCTGCAAGTGCTGACAAAGTGGCTTCAGTTCTCTCAAAGGACTGCTGCTAGAGTCTTCATCTCCCCTTGCAGGCTTTCTTAGTTTCTGCTTTTAGGGACTCGAGTTTCAAGGCATGTATGTCTTACTCTTCATCCCTCTCAGCCCATCTGGACTCTGGTTGTTTCTTTTGGCAGTGGCAGCAGCTGGTGCTCTCAGCTCCAGACTTGCCTCTTCTTAAGTCCCTCAGTTACTCTTCTCAGTCCACTTAAGACTGCCTGCTGGCCTGCCCCTTCAAAGTTCTGAGCTTGCCCCTTTATTCTCTCTAATCAGAACCCTCTCACCCAGCCTTTCCCAACCAGTGTGCCTCCAGATGTTGTTGGACCACAACTCCCATCTTCCTGACCATTGGCAATGCTGGCTGAGGCTGATGGGAGTTGTGGTCCAACAACATCTGGAGGCACACTGGTTGGGAAAGGCTGCTCTAACCAGTCACCAAGATCTCACTGAAATTCCAAAACTTCATTGACCTGTAACTATAGACCAATAGATGTGAATGGAATGTCCACTAAAGGACCTGTCACAACATGACCTTTTGGATTCTATTGATTTGTGTAAAAACTGAGTTCTGCTGCCAAGTACCATAACTGAAACCTCACAAGTTACACATATGCCGCTTGAACCACCATACAATGTATCTCTCTGGCTTCAGATAGCAGTAAAAGACCACCACCCCTTAATACAGTTAACTATATATAGTCCCAACAGTTTTTATAGCATAGCAACATTCTTACATTTCTCATCATAGATACCGATTCTTCACATAGACCATCAACATCAGGAGGGCTACAGTTTCTCTACCTCTGGCTTATTGCTATTGGTTTATCCATTGAAGAAGTTATAGACTTTCCATTTGGTCTTCTGCTCCTGTCTAGAGTAGGGTTGCCAGGCATGATTCTGTATCTTTAAGAGAAGAGACCATTCAGCCAAGTGCAGGTTTTCTTGCAACATTGTAATTGGAAAAACCACAAGGTGAAATTCTCCCTTCCCCCTGCACAACCTTTAAAGATACAGATGGCCTCTTCTGCATCTTTAAAAGTTGTGGAGGGGGAAGGGAGAATTTCACCTTGTGGTTTTTCCCATTACAGTATTGCAAGAAAACCTGCACTTGGCTGAATGGTCTCTTCTCTTAAAGATGCAGAATCATTCTCAGGCCCTGAGCCTGGCAACCCTAGTCTAGAGTCATCCAAAGAAGTTTGGGAGCGCCTGATAATGTAGCAGTGTAAAAGCTAAGCAGGTGTGGACCTGCATAAGAAACTACTATCAGTCCAATGTAAGCTGCTCTGAGCTTTTTACTGGAAGAGTAGAATATAAATTACATAGATAATCCTTTTCACAGTCTAGCTGTTCCCTTGGCTCAGTATTCTCTCATTTTAAGCCTAGATTACACTGAGGAACATCATGATCTCCTCTTGGCTTTACTCAAGTACACCTACTCTTGAAGCAAGCTGTTCTTCTAACAGAAACAGACCCTGTGGGATGTGGCTTGATAGATAGACTGATTGATGGTTAGCTTTTAGAAGCAGGTTAATTTTATTATAATAGGATATACTGTATAATGAAAGTGAGATTTACAACTTCAGCCTCATATGCTAAAATAGCCTATCTTGCAAGCTAGAAAGCCAAGTTTTAAAATAGCATTCTTCTGGTTGCTTTTCTCAAAAGTATTTCTAATAAGAATCTTGTTAAACTGATAGGGAAAGAGAACCTGAGAATATTATGCTGGGGAAGAATTTTATGTGTAGAGATAGGCTGGGGCAGATCAAGGTTTTTAATCTGCCCTAGGCCACTAGCACCAAAATCCTACACTTATTATACAGCCACAAGAGTGGCTGTATACTATAGCCAGTGTTGATGTTGCACATTCCACAGTGTTAAATTTAAAATACCCCCTTCCCATTCTGATGCTTCCCATAAACTCATATGAAAACAAAACCTTACAAAACTTATAGTCCTGAACTCAGAAACGCTTGCTTAATAACCCTGTAAATTTTAATGGCGATAAACAAAACAGTCAGAAAGAATCAAGAGTTCAAAGTCTAAAGAGAGAGGGAAAAACCCCAGGGCCCTTTTGGACTCTGAGAGTTCTCATAATCTGTTGAAATTCATTAAAAATCAGCCATGGTCACCGAGTACCTATAATCTGATTACTGACCTTGCCCCATATGCTGAACTTCATCTTCTGCAGTGTAAAAGTTAAAAAAAATGCCTGGCTGATTTTTAATCCCATTGAACTCAAAAAGTATGCAACCGATCAAACACATCCTCCCTTCTCCTCCTTCCTATCTCCTCCCTCTTGCCCCTTCTTGCCCCTTCCTTCCCCTCCAATCCCCTCCTTCCCCCTCCTCCTCCCCCCCTTGTCAGTTTTACCTATCTTAAGCATGATTGCACGGGAGTAAATGCCATTGAACTCAATAAGCATGCAAATTATCAAACCTGCCCTCCCCTGTCCCTTCCTTTGCCCCTGCCCCTCCATTCCCCTCCTTCCCCATCCCCCTCTTTCTGCTCCCCTCCTTTCTCCTTCCCTCTCTTCTCCCCTCCCCTCCCCTCCCCTCCCTCTGCTTCTCCCCCATGGTCAGTTTTACCTATCCTAACCATGATTACATAGGAGTAAATCCCACTGAACTGAATAAGCATGCAAATGATCAGACCTGGCTTTCCCCTCCTTCCCCCTCCTCTCACTTCCTTGTCCCCTCACCTCTTCCTTCTTCCTCCTTCTCTGCCCACTCCAGCCGTCCCTACCTCCCCCCTGTCAGTTTTACCTATCCTAACCATGATTGCACGGGAGTAAATCCCACTGACCTCAATAAACATGCAAATAATCAAACCTGTCCTTCTCCCCTCCCCCTACTTCCTACTCCCATCCCCCTCCTCTCCTCCTCCCCATCCCCTGTGGTCAGTTTCATCTGTCCTAAGCATGATTATAGGGGAGTAAATCACACTGAACTCAATAAGCATGCAAATGATCAATCTATTCTCAGCAAACTTGCACAGGATCCCATTTCTTACCCCCCGCTTAAAAAGCAGAGAAATTCACTAATAGGCAAAAAAAAAACCTTGCAGTTTAAGAACGTACCTATAGCCAACAGATATTTCTATTCAACTTTAAAAAGCAGGGAAATTGGGCAGCTATAGTGAATGCACCAGGGGAGCAGGAGACCTGACCTCCTCTCTGAGATATTGGACTGCTCTACAAATTTGTCAAAATGCAAACACAATTTCGGTTGGTCTTTCACAGACCAATCCACTTCCTGTGTAGCTTGGAAAAATTTGGTAATATTCTTCCATTCTTGCAGGCTTTGCCTGCAACCAAGAAGTCTTCTGTATCTTTAAAAGTTGTGCAGGGAGAAGGGAGGAGAATTTCACCTTGTGGTTTTTCCCATTACAGTGTCACAAGAAAACCTGCACTTGGCTGAATTTTCTCTTCTTTTAAAGATACAGAATCATTCTCAGGCCATGAGCCTGGCAACCCTAGTTAGAAAGATTTGAGGCAGTGTGGAGGGATGTGCAGTGACTGAATATGGGACTGTATTTCATGTACACTGCCTCTGCCTCCCTGTCTACACTGACTTATGACACTGCCTACCTCAGTTCCAAGAGCTCCCTGGTCCTAGGCAAGCAGCAGCTTGACATACCTTTTGCCAAAAGTGGAAGAAGTTGGTCAATCCTCAGCTAAGTTCAGTGATAAGCCATGGGGCCTAAAGATGCTTCTGGAACATCAACAAGTAGAAAATCTTACTGCCAGGGTACTGATTGGTGCCAGGCAATCAGAGCATATCAGATCTGTATTATATCAGATGTACTGATTGCCAGTGCATTTCCAGACTCTGTTTAAAGTGCTGATGATTACCTTTAAAGCTCTAAACCTGGGTTTCGGACTGGAATACTTGAAGGACTGCCTTTGCTCATACCAAACTGCTTGCACCTTATGATCTGCTTCTGAGGCTCTGCTGGTGTGCTCAGCTGTGAAAGAAATCAGGTTGATGGCATGCTGGGGAAGGCTTTTTTGATGATGGCCCCACATTTGTGAAACTTTATTCCATTCCTATAAAAAGAACTGAGAAAAAAGGGAGGACCAAAATTCAATGAAACATTTTATTCATCATGCTTAAATAAGACATTCCATAATCCATTTTTCTTCATTTTTTTCAATTTTTCCAATTTTTCAGAAAAAACCCAAAAATGGCTTTGGGAAAAAATGGGGGGAAAGGGTTTTCTTCCCTGAATTTTTCTGGGTTTTTTTCCCGGGCTTTCACATCTCTACCCTTGGTTGATAAATTTCCAATAGTGCAACAGACTTGCACAAGGGTGAAAGTGGTTCTGTGCTTGCCGTCTAGCCCCCTTCCTCATGCCCCTATTTGCATGAGTTAAATGCTCATATGAATAGGTTTGTGTACAGAATACCTAAGCCAATGGGAACATAGCACAGGTCACAGCCAGCCATCGCAGCCTCATTTTCTCTAGGGATGTCAGAGAATTCCAGGGAAAACAAAAACAGGAGCGGAAATTGCCAGTGTTTGCTTATTCACCCCATGTGCTATCTTTTTGGCGCCTTTTGAAGACTTTCCTCTTTCAACAAGCCTTTTAAGTTGAAACCTATCCCAGTCTGCGTCTGTGTTAGAATTCCTTTTAATATGATTTCTTTAATAATATGTTTTAACCCTTTTTTAAAAAAGATGTTTTTAAAGCTTTTTTAAAAAAATGTTTTTAATGTTTTGTTTTAATGTATTTTAAGGTCTTTTTATGATGTTTTTAAAGTGTTTTTAGCGTTTCTGTTTGCCGCCCTGGGCTCCTGCTGGGAGGAAGGGCGGGATATAAATCAAATAATAAATAAATAAATAAATGTCTGGAATGGAATCAATCCATCAAATACAATCGGTGTTCGCTGCTGCTGCTGTTTTCAGTCCACAAATGATATCACAAATGATAATTGATTATGTTTCCCCCGCATATGCGTTGTGTTTCCTTTGTATTGAAATGAATGGGGTAGAATAGCGTAATGGCAATGTAATTCACGCAACTTGCATAATTGATTACATAAGTTATGTAATTTAGCCACAGTGGCCAGTGAGACAAATAATATAGTTTTTGGTGGAAGATGAACTGAAGTGGTATGGAAACAGCACTGCATGTGATGAATACACAGCAGAATGGGAAACAATGCCTTCTTACATCTCTACCCCCCATGTCTATTCAGACAAACCTATATATTGATTATTTCATTTGTTCATTGCCCTTGTGAAGTTTGTAGTGATGTGGTTTCTTTCAGCAACTTTAGCTTAAGTGCAATATAGGAGAAAAATGTTTTTGTGTTGCTACAGTAATAGCTTTGTGGAGCCAGACCTTTGTCAGTTACATAAGCTAAAGGATGAAGATTTACCAATGAAAACCTTAACCTTTCTGCCCTTTCATTTTTCATAGAAGAGGATTGTCAGGCCCCCTCCTGTGGTCACCACTTGTCACAGTCCCACCTCATGGTCCTGCTCTCAAAACAGTTCTCTTACCGGCTCTAGCAAAGATCTCACAAGATCCCACTGCTAGGCAGCACCACCTGTGGTATCCCACCTGCTACTGCCACCACCAGACACTCTCTGTAAACAATATTGCCTTGAGACTGTGCCTTTGTCTCCTCCTGGCTTATTGCTACTTTGTGTCTGGGTGCACTTACAGGCCTCAACTCCCCTGTATCTTTGTGCCTATAAAGATACAGCCCTGGGTTGCTCTGGACACCTGATGATGTTATACTATCTCTTCACAGCTGCCACTATTGATACTGTTTCCCAACCTTGGTATATGCCCTGCCCACCCTTCTGGTCTGTGTACACCCAGCCAAGGATCACCCAGCCTCACAAAAACCCAACCAACCGAACTAATCGTCTGTCATCCTCTCATTTATACCTTCAGACACTCAAACGCTCAGCCAATCATAACACAACACTCATCAACATTCCAACCCATGTACTGTTGGGCTGTGACCCATGGGCATTACTGTCTCTAGTTGTTTTCCATAAAGCCTGCAAGTTTGGAGAAGTAACTGTTATCTCTTGGCCTGAGAGTGAGCAGACATTCAAGGCCAGCAGTTGTCATGGTAACGTGAGATAGCAACTGGGAAAGTTCTAACAGAGTCTGTAAGTTGTGTCTTCTGTGTATTGCCTCTGAACTGAGAGGTTCTCTTCTGTGTTTACCCCCGGGGGGGGTGACTGAAGAAACTCTACATGTATTTACTCTTAAGCCTTAAGCCATAATGTCTTAATAAAAGACTCTTAACATGCTCTAATGCTCTGAAGAAGTTTCTTGCTCAACTTAACTCCAACGTAATGTATGCTGTTTCACGCAACAACGCATACACATCAACAGGGGTTATGGGCCCAGATCCACAGCGCATTACACGGGAGTAAGTTGCTGGTCTGAACGGCAGACGGAGTTCCAGAGAGGGCAGCTTGATTGATTGAACCAGACAGAGGTGAGCAACATGGCTGTAAACCTGTCTGGGGGAGGCTTGCCAATGGAAAGATTGACGGAAAAGAATTATGGCAGCTGGAAGCCGAGGATGCGGGCTTTGCTGATAAAAGAAGATTTATGGGACACAATAGATGGACCCACTCCGGCGGTACTGACTGCGGCCTGGACGCGTAGAGATCAGAAGGCGCAGGCTTTTATTCTTCTGGCTCTATCTGACTCTCAACTGCTACACGTGAGAGATGTTACAAATGCCAAACAGATGTGGGACGTGTTGGAGGCTCTTCATGTGCAACAGACTGCGGGATCTAGATTGTGTTTGGCACGGAAGCTTTATCAAATGCGCTTCATGGGTGAGTGCGAAATGTGTGAGCATCTCACGGAATTCAGACGCCTGTTTGCTGAGCTGACGGACCGAGGCGTCGAACACTCTGAACTTCAGAAGACCTATCTGATCCTGGCTTCGCTCGATGGGACTTGGGCAATATGGTCATGCCTTTCGAAGCCATGCCTGACGGAGGTCTGAACGTTGCCTTTATTGAGGAAAAGCTGACCTAGGAATGGCAGCGGAGGCAGGAGGCGCAGAGAGCCGAGCCGATGGAAGCTGTCAGAAGCAAAGAGGCGAAAAGTGCTGAGGAAAAGCAAAAAGCCAAGCTGAAAGAAGAAAGCAGCAGCAGACAGGAAAACAAGCAGGAACAGCAGAGGCTGAAGGCTTGTTTTATTTGCGGAGATTGACGGCATCTCCAGCGGGACTGTGCAGTCAAGCGAAACTTCAGGGACAGAGGCTTGAAGCAGGGAAGTGTGAACTTTGTTTGTAAACAGAAGTCTCAAGATTTAGCACCTGTTAACTGGATTCTTGACAGCGGTGCAAGCCATATATTAATTAAAGACAGAAGTTTGTTTTACACTTCAGAAAAAGTGCAGGATTTTGTGCAACTTGCAGATGGATCACACAAACGGGTGGAAGCCCGTGGACTGGTGAGATTTAATAAACTTGGGATAATGTCAGAATGTTTGTTTGTTCCAGAATTGGCTCATAATATTTTATCAGTTCAAAAACTGTTGTATTCTGGGTATTGTTTAACATTTGATAGAGAAAAATGTTTTATACAGAGAAGAGGCAAAGTTGTCTGTCAGGGTTTTATGACACAAGGGCTGTTTAGAATGACCGTGGGTGTGAAGTGTGCTGATGCCTTGCGTTTAATGGGGCGGAAAGAGAATGACAATCAGGGCTGTAAACAGACTGCTGTTGTGACACCGTCGGCATTAACCATTCAAATGAAGCCCGTGGAATGTGCGGAACCAACCTCATTTAATGAAATTAGCCTGATGCCTGAGGCAGAGAAAAATAAGTGGCAACAGGCCATGCAGGAAGAATTGAAAGCCATGGAACAGAATGGCACGTGGACATTAGTAAATTTACCTATGGGGGGAAAGGCCATAGGTTGCAGATGGGTGTTTAAGAAGAAGAAAGCAAGTTCCGGGGAGGTACAGAGGTACAGGGCACGTTTGGTTGCCAAGGGATTCACCCAGCAGCATGGGACAGATTATGATGCTGTTTTTGCCCCGGTTGTGAAACATGAGTCCATTCGTGTGCTGCTGAAGCTGGCAGCGATGCAGAACATGAGTGTAAATCACTACGATATAGGAACGGCATTCCTACATGGTGATTTAAGAGAGGAGATATATATGGAACTGCCTCCGGGTTCTGTGTCAAAGGAAGGGTTCGTGTGTAAACTGCATAAATCAATATATGGACTGCGGCAAAGTGCACGCTGCTGGAATGAGAAATTGGACAGAGTGTTGCATGGAATGGGATTCCAAAGATGCAAGGCAGATCCATGTGTGTATATAAAGAGACAGGGGATGAAAACCACGTTCTGTGCAGTTTACGTTGATGACATCATGTATTTTTATCATGAGCAGCAAGAGGAACGAGAATTTAATGAGCAACTGGGCAGGCAGATGGACACAAAGAATTTGGGGCCTGTCACACACTATTTAGGCACGGATATTGTGCGTGCAGAAGACGGAAGCATAACATTGAGTCAGGAAAGTAAAATAAATCAGATCATAGAAGAATGCAACATGACAGAATGCAATGTTGTGAAGACTCCAGTGGTTGTGGCTTTCCAACAGAATGTGCAGGAGACGCCTTGTACAGAACCTGAGAAGTACAGGCGCATAATAGGGAAATTGCAATATTTGGTGAAGGTGTCTTGCCCAGACATATGTAATGCAGTCAGCATTTTAAGCCGGAAGGTAGAGCATCCTTCAGAGGCTGACTGGCAAGGGATTAAAAGGATAGTGCGTTATCTGAAAGGCACGAAGACAAAGAGTCTGGTTTTGTCAGGAGCAAAGACAGGAGGTCTTGAATGTTTTGTGGATGCAGATCATGCAGGGGAGCTGAGCAGTCGTAAGTCAACCTCTGGCATAGTTGTGATGTGGCACGGGTCATGCATCGACTGGAGCAGCAAGAAACAAAATGTGGTGGCAACCTCAAGTGCAGAAGCAGAGTATGTGGCTCTATCACAGGCCTGTAATGAGCTACAATGGTTCGCAATGCTCATGCAGGAGATAGGCATTGATATGCAATTTCCAATTACTGTATATGAAGACAATCAGACCTGCATCAAGATAGCCACATCAGAAGCTCATACCAAAAGAACAAAACATATTAGTGTCAGATACTTTCACGTAAGGGATTGTGTTCAGCAGGGGTTTATTAACCTAACATTTTGTGACACTAAAAACATGGTGGCTGACATAATGACCAAGCCTTTGTGTGAGGAGAAATTTGGCAAACTGGTGACAAGGCTTGGAATGAGCCAAAGTTTGATTGAATAAAGTTCTAGATAAATGTACAGAGATGTTCTGAAATGTACTGCAGTGTACTGAGATGTAATATGGATCTGTATGATGCAATGTATTACCTTTGTATTGCTGAAATGGAAAAGTTATAGATGCAATGGAAAGTATTTGCAGTCTTAATGGATTAAAAAAGGGGGGTATGTTGGGCTGTGACCCATGGGCATTACTGTCTCTAGTTGTTTTCCATAAAGCCTGCAAGTTTGGAGAAGTAACTGTTATCTCTTGGCCTGAGAGTGAGCAGACATTCAAGCCCAGCGGTTGTCATGGTAACGTGAGATAGCAACTGGGAAAGTTCTAACAGAGTCTGTAAGTTGTGTCTTCTGTGTATTGCCTCTGAACTGAGAGGTTCTCTTCTGTGTTTACCCCTGGGGGGGGTGACTGAAGAAACACTACATGTATTTACTCTTAAGCCTTAAGCCATAATGTCTTAATTAAAAGACTCTTAACATGCTCTAATGCTCTGAAGAAGTTTCTTGCTCAACTTAACTCCAACGTAATGTATGCTGTTTCACGCAACAACGCATACACATCAACATGTACTCCCCCTTCTCACTCAGTCTACTTACCACATATACTCTAATAAACCCGCACTTACCATATTTACAGGGACATCACAAGGATGCCTCTTGTATTTGCACCAGCCCCCCCCTTGTGTTCTTAGCCAGATAAGTAACAAAAACAGAGCTAGCTCTGTGGCACCTCTCTCTATTTCTGGGGTGCAGGGAAATCAGTGGCAGGAGGGGAAGTAAATGTTTGGAATAGAAATAAATGTTGGGATTAAAAGCTGCCCAAACCTTGGGCAATCAAAGCTAGACTGACAACACAAATTAAAAGTATGGAAGAGATCTCTGCCCTTGTACTAGGGATGGAATCCTCTACTTTTTTACATTTAGAATTATCTATATTATAATTGGTATTTATTCATGAGACTCCACTGGTATTGATCTTTATTCTGAAATCTGTAATGATGTTTACATTCCTTTTCAAGTACAAGTGTGTATCAATATACTTTCTATGTGAACTCTTCAAATGTGTATTCCCTTTCACTTATTCAATGAGGTGTTGATTGTAACTAACAGACAGAAAGCCGCAGGGGGGAGGGGAAGACTGATTGATTTGATTATCTGCCTTAATCTGTCTGCAGTGTACTCGAAAAGGAATGTAAACAGGTAATTCTGTCAGAAATGGAGTCTACATCTAAGAACACAAGAAGAGCCCTGCTGACCTAGATCCATCTAGTCCAGAATTTCACAGTGGCCAATCAGGCACTTCCAGGAAGCCCACAAGCAGGACATGAAGGCAATAGGCTTCTCCTGCTGTTGCTCCCCAGTAAATGAGATTCAGTGGCATGATGCCTTTGAACATGGAGGGTGCATATAAAGCTGTTATAACTTATAACAGATCATCTATTCTCCATGAATCCCAATTTTGAAGCTATCTAAGTTAATGGCTGCCACCATATCTTGTGGCAACGAATTCTGTAAATGAAAGACATGCTGTGTTATAAAGTACTTCTCTCCCCCCGACTATCTTGAAGCTACTACCCATTACATTGGTATGAAAGAAGGGGGGGGAGCTATCTCTATTCATTTTGCCCATTGTTAATTTATAAACCGCTATTATGTTCCCCACACTTTTCAGAGGTTATTCCTCCATGTATTCAAAGAACCTCTGCAAGGGGGTGGAGGGCTATGAGCACCAGCCATGCCACAATGTCCCTGCTTCCACCCCAGCTGTACATTGAGCAGGAAAGACTGAAGGGGACAGGGAATCTTCATGCATATAGCTGGATGTGCTTAGAATCCTCTATATGACCAGAAAACTGGCTCAAACAGGTTTCCCAGTTGCACGGAGGATTCTAACTGCATTAAGCCAAACACCTGAAGATTCCTTCTGCTGACTTTCCCGCTAAACACCTCAAAGTCAGGGGAGAGGAGACACTGAAGCCAGGGCTGATATATATGTAATTGTAGGGTGCGTGGGGTTTTCATTGAGCTATCCACTGTAACTCCATTTGGAGAGATCTGGGATTCTAAATATGAATTTATCTGCACAGTTAAAATAGCCACATTGTATTGTTAGATTTTTAACATTTGATTGTAGGGATCACTATTGAAATGAATTTTAGTTTTGTCAACCAATTATAAGGCAACAAAGTATTAATACCCAAATTCATTTTTCGTCTGGCTTTGTTCTAAAACCTGCTGATCAAACAGCATTTTTAATTATGAATACATGTGTGTGTGTGTGTGTGTGTGTGTGTGTGTGTGTGTGTGTGTGTGTGTGTGTGTGTGTGTGTGTGTGAAATTAGCAAGATTACAGGCAAGCAATGGGCAGTTGTGATGAGCAACATGAATCCAATCTTCATTTTCTCAATGCTTTATTTTTTGTTTGTAGCATAGAAAGAAATTCCTCATCAATGTGGAGTTCATTTCAATCTGAGTGCAGACTATAGAGAATAAATATTTGATTTAGGTTTTTATCTGGAATTCAGCCTGTAGCCCAAGTTTCATATTCATTTTTTAATAAGTGCAGATGTGTGGTTCTAAAATAGATTAGGCTAGATAAATCTCTGTTGGCAGCATTCTCATATTCTCCAAATCTGTCTCTCTTTAAAAGTTAGGAAGGTAGGATCTTAGAAGCCCTTGGTACCAAGGAGGAAGTGTTAATCCAAGAGCACTCCTGAGAATTTGTTGCATTTTACAAGGATTTGTTCTTGTATTAGTATATCACCCCCACCCCAACACAAAAAGTTTACTCATTTTTTAAAATAAAAATAAAATACTTCTGTTTTTATGGAGACTGGTGTTTCTCCCAAATCTTTTATGTATACCACTTAGAGATTTTAAAGCACTCAGCAGTTTAGAAATCCTAATGAATGAGTAAAATGTGTGTAGCTTGCTTCAACCACTATTGGGGAAAAATATTTTTATTTATAATTTTTAGAATTTCTTCTCGGGTTTAATGATATTGCAAGGCCAAGGAAAGGCCCTGTTACCACCACCTCCCAGCAACAATATTATCACACTTCACTCACAACCTTTCATAAAGCCTCATGTCTTTCACAAACCACCATAAAATCTCCAACACCAAGGCCCAAAGACTCTTGTCCTGGAGGGCAGCCCCCACATGCAAATTAGTAAGGCCCAACTCATTAACCTAATTCTCTGTCTTCTGTATACTGTAAACAATCCCATATAATGTGATCAACTGTTTCCTCCACCCCACAAACCTCACAACACCCAGAGTCTATCTTCCCAACTGTGTACAAACCACTGTGAAGAGCACAATGACCCATCAAAACTCTGAACCGACTAACTTGTCTTTGCTACCCTTTCAATCTGAAAATGTGAAAATCCACCAATAACAGTCAAAAGGAGAATGCCCTCCTACCCATACAGCCCACCTGCCACTGCCTTTGCCATTCACCTAAGAATTTCAACTTCCAAATCTTCCAACTTTCAACTTCCAAAAAGGACAGTGGTAACAGCCTTCTTAGCTGTCTGATCTGCCATCTCATTCCCAACAAGTCTCACATGAGCTGCAATCCAGCAAAACCGGACCAAAAGACCCATTAGCTGCAATTCAGTATTCAAAAGCCATATTTCATTCACTGGATTACTTTTACATCCCATAACTCTACTCTGAATAGTTAATAGCCCTGAAAGGGGGGTCTGTGAACACAACTGCCCTGTCAGGTGGCACACCTCTCACCCACTCCAAAGCCAACAGAATAGCCATCATTTCAGCAGTCACTTTCAAAACCCAATCAGACAATAAGCCTTTCGAACCCTAAGATGGCGACCGCGGCAGATGCTCGGCAGGGAGCTCCACGTCTTATCTTTTAAAATACTACTTACCATCATTCCATCTGCCTGCCTGCCTATCTGTCAGCTACGGGTTGGTTGCTGCTGTGTACCTGCGTACCTGGGGTTCCATTGTCGTCCGCTGTCGCCCGTTTGCTGTCGTTGTGGACCGCTGCTACCTTGTTTGCTGCCCGGGTCGTTGTGGCTGGGTCGTTCTCTCCTTTGCCTGTCTGCCTCGGGCTGCGTCGTCGCCCGTCGTTGTGGTTGGTGTTGTTGGCTCGTTCGTTTTTGCTGCGGCCAGGGTGTCATCGTTGCTGTGCTGCCACCGCCGCCGCTACGCACTGTTGGAGTTCTGGGTGCCGGGCCTGCTGGCCTGGGAAGAGTGCCGGCCTGTCGTCAGCGGTGAGAGCGCTGACGAGCCAGCTGGGCTTGGCGCGTGGTGCGCGGAGCTTGGGGCGCCGCGGTGAGCCTGGCCCTTGTGATGGTGAGAGCATCACGCAAGGGGTCCAGGCTCACAGCACAGAGACATCGCGTGGAGCGGCTGGGGAGACGGGGAGAGACTCGGCTGGGGAGTGGAGAACGCTGCATGGAGTGACGTCGGTGGAGCTAGATGGTCGGGGTGTGGAGAACGCCGTGGAGGCTCGAACAAATGCCCAGGGGCCATGTAGCAGCCCGTCGGTGGTGAGAGCACTGACGGGGCTGGTTGGGCTCTGGGCACGTTTTGGAACGGCTTGGCGTGGAGTGACGACTACGAGAGACCGCCACACGGAACGGTTCTATCATAGACATCCTGGCCTGGCGGTGGTGAGAGCACCGCAGGAGAAGGCCAGGTTGTCGGCGTGGTCCGGCTGGCGGTGACGGCAGCTGCAGGAGAACGTATGAGGGACATTTCCAGCACTGCTGACGATATCTCCTGTAGTCAAGGCTTGCTATGGAGGAGGGTTTTTAATGTTGTTGTTTATTGTTGTTTTTTGGTTGTATTTAATTGCTGCTGTTCGTCTGTTGGTTGTTGTGTGAATGAGATTGAGTGGATGTGTGTGAGTATTTGTGTTGTTTGCTATTTTTAGTGTTTGTCATATCAGATTCATTTTAAGATGTGCCTGGGAGAACATACTCTGGCCCTAGTAAGGGGATTTTCGGGGGCCCCAATTAACGTAGTGACGGGTAATGGGAGGTATGGTGTTGGGAGGAGAACGTGCCAGGTAAGGGGAACTCGTCCCAGACAAGTTGTGTCTGTGCCTTGTTCCGGTTCTCCTCATATCCACAGGATTGTTGGTTGTACTGTCAGCCAACCATCGGATCTCCAGGTGCTGCTCTTAAATGCTAGATCGGTTGCTAATAAAACCCCCCTTATCCACGATTTGATCGTGGAGAAAGGTGCCAATCTTGCGTGTATTACCGAAACCTGGGTGGGCTAGCAGGGAGGAGTTGCTCTCTCCCAGCTTTGCCCACCTGGGTACTCGGTGCAGCACTGTGGTAGATCTGAGGGCCGGGGAGGTGGGGTTGCTGTGGTCTATAGGAATTCTTTCTCCCTCACCAAGCACCCTGTCCAGACGGCGACTGGTCTGGAATGTCTTCATCTTGTGCTGGGCCAAGGAGACAGACTGGGAATACTGTTGGTGTACCACCCACCTTGCTGCCCAACAGCTTCCCTAGCTGAGCTGACAGAGATAGTCTCGGAGGTGTTGCTGGGGTCCCCCAGACTCGTGGTACTGGGGGATTTCAACATCCATGCCGAGGCTGTCTTGCTCGGGGCGGCTCAGGACTTCATGGCCTCCATGACAACCATGGGGCTGTCTCAAATTGTTACTGGCCCGACACATGTATCAGGACATACTCTTGATCTGATCTTCACCACTGGTCATGGAGATGGTGATCTGAAGGTGGGGTATTTTTCATCTACTCCATTGTCATGGACAGATCATCGCTTGCTGAGTTTTAGACTCACGACAGCTCTTTCCCTCTGCAGAGGTGGGGGACCTATTAAGTTGGTCCGCTCCCGGAGGCTTATGGATCCTGTAGCTTTCCAGAGGCCTCTGGGAGTTTTTCCGGCTGATAGCACTGGTGCTCCTGTCAAGGCCATGGTCGATCTGTGGAATACGGAGATGACCCGGGCCATCGATATGATCGCTCCCGCGCGCCCCCTTCAGTGCCGAACTCATACAGCACTGTGGTATACCCCGGAGCTGAGAGTGATGAAGCAAGAGAGAAGGAGGCTAGAGTGCAGGTGGAGGCGAACTCCTGACGGATATAATCATTCCTTGGTAAGTGCTTCCACTAAGTTGTACATAAAAGCGGTTAGGGCGGCAAAAATGTCTTATTTTGCTACCACCATTAGATCATCCCTTTGCCGCCCAGCGGAGCTTTTTAGGGTGGTACGAGGGCTTTTACATTCTGGCTCTCATGATACTAAGGAAACATCGGAAGCCCGCTGCAACGAATTTGCGGAGCACTTCCAGGACAAGACTGCATGCATCCGTCGGGACTTAGACTCTGATGTTATGACAGATGAATCCATTGAAGTGTCCAGAGCGCGGCCTTGTCCTTTATTATTGGATGAATTTCAGTTGGTGCAGCTCGAGGAAGTGGACAAGGTGCTTGGAATGGTGCGGGCGACCACGTCTGCTCTGGACCCTTGCCCATCTTGGCTAGTGAAGACTAGCAGGGCTGTAACCACCGGCTGGGCCAGGGAGGTAATAAATGCCTCCTTGAGAGAGGGAGTAGTCCCTGGTAGTCTCAAGGAGGCAATAATAAGACCTCTTTTAAAGAAACCTTCTTTGGACCCAGATGTTTTGAACAACTACTGACCGGTGGCGAATGTCCCTTTTTTGGGCAAGGTTCTGGAGCGGGTGGTTGCCGGCCAGCTCCAGGCGCTCTTGGATGAAACCGATTATCTGGATCCATTTCAATCCGGTTTTAGGTCCGGTTTTGGCACTGAAACAGCCTTGGTCGCCCTGTATGATGACCTTTGTCAGGAGAGGGACAGGGGGAGTGTGACTCTGTTGATTCTCCTTGATCTCTCAGCGGCGTTTGATACCATCGACCATGGTATCCTTCTGGGGAGGCTCGCGGAGTTGGGAGTTGGGGGCACTGCTTGGCAGTGGCTCCGCTCCTACTTAGCGGATCGTCGCCAGAAGGTAGTGCTTGGGGAACATTGCTCGACACCCTGGACTCTCCATTGTGGAGTCCCTCAGGGATCGGTTTTGTCCCCCATGCTTTTTAACATCTACATGCAGCCTCTAGGTGTGGTCATCAGGAGTTTTGGAGTGCGTTGCCATCAGTACACTGATGACACGCAGCTCTACTTCTCCTTTTCACCTTCTACAGGTGAGACTGTTGATGTGCTGAACCGTTGCCTGACCGCGATAATGGACTGGATGAGAGCTAATAAACTGAAACTCAATCCAGACAAGGCTGAGACACTGTTGGTGAGCTCTTTCCCAGCTCAGATGGTGGATGCTTATCCTGTTCTAGATGGGGTTACACTCCCCTTGAAGGAACAGGTTCGTAGTTTGGGGGTCCTTTTTGACTCTTCCTTGTCGCTCGAGGCTCAAGTGGCCTCGGTGGCACGGAATGCGTTTTACCATCTGCGCTTAGTAGCCCAACTATGCCCCTATCTGGACAGTGATGATCTCGCCTCGGTTGTTCACGCTCTGGTAACTTCTAGACTGGATTACTGTAACACGCTCTACGTAGGGCTGCCCTTGAAGACTGTTCAGAAACTTCAGCTAGTGCAAAATGCGGCAGCCAGGCTGTTGACAAGGACCAATCGGTCTGCGCATATAACACCTGTCCTGGCTTGCTTGCACGGGCTACCTATTTGTTTCCGAGCTAGATTCAAGGTGCTGGTGTTGACCTATAAAGCCTTACACGGTGTGGGACCGCAATACCTTGTGGAATGCCTCTCCCGCTATGAACCTACCCGTTCACTTCGTTCAGTATCTAAGGCCCTCCTCCGGGTACCAACTCACCAGGATGCCCGGAGGACTGTTACTAGATCTAGGGCCTTTTCTGTGGTGGCCCCCGAATTATGGAACAGCTTACCGGAGGAAATACGCCTGGCGCCTACGGTTCTTTCTTTTAGGCGCCAGGTTAAGACCTGGCTATACTCCCAGGCATTTTAATGTTTAATGCTTTATGTTTAATGTTTTTAGTTTAATGTGTTCCTTTGTTACTGATTTTATTCTATATTGTATTTTAATCTCGTTTTGTACACTGCCCAGAGAGCTATTAGCTATGGGCGGTCTAGAAATGAAAATAAATAAATAAATAAAAGCTGAAATACAAATAACTGGTAAACATAAACAGCAAAGCCAGAATTTACAATAGGTATCTTAAGCCATATTAAAAAAACTATCTCTGTATTAATAATCATCATACTATCAAGTGCTGGCAAAGTTAGTCTGGTGAGTATCTTCAAAGTGATAAATGTTGATTCTTACCTTTATTGCAGCCAAAGCTTCCCTTTGCAGTTGCTGCTTCAGTGCTATTTTATGTTGTTATGGCATTTCTTCTTCCTGAAGTAATCTAATTCATTCTGGGATTACATAGAGCTACTATGTAGGCAACCATATTTGGCTATCTCAATCGGTCACTGAAGGAAACTGAAGCAGATCGAGGCACAGCACAATGTTTTCTACATCATCATATTGCCCTCACTCAGTATAAGTTTAGGCAGGAGGAGATGGGCCTATGGCCATTGCTTGGGTTTCCAACTGATGCATGTGCCTCTGCATGCAGGAGAATCAGCACAGCAGGAGATTCTCATCAGGCTCATAAAACAGGCATAGGAAGCTGCTCTACAGTATATCACTGGTTCATCTAGCTCAGTATTGCCTACATTGACTGGCATTGCCTCTCCAAGGTTTAAGACAGGAAACCTTCCCAGTCCTCCCTGGAGATGCCAGGGATTGAACCTAGGACTATGCATACAAAGTATATTATCTATTACTGAGCTATGGCTCCTCCCATAGCACGTGCGGTTAGGACTCCTAGAATATCCCCAGATTCTGAAGCAAATATGGGATAATTATCTCCACTGGCCTCCAAACATCTTGCCTCCTGATACCTTGGTGCCTGTTGGTTGATTTTAACTTCAGCCATCCTAGATTTTCCCCATCTTTCCTACTGTGTCAAGATGTGACATCATTTCCTATTTCCTGAAGCCACCTGCCCAGGCATTTCTCTACCCCAGAAGGAGAAAGTAAGGATAGAGATGTCTGGCCCAGATGTCTGGTCTGAAAGCACATGGAGCGACAACCTTGCAGAAGCTAAACAGGTCTGGATCTTCTCAGTAGCTGGGTAGGTGCCTGCCTGGGTTCTCCTTGAGTTCCATGATGGAACAAAAACAGGGCATAAATGTAAGACAATGAATGAGTGAAATTTAAACCAGGAAGTACTGCCACAATTTCTTTATATAGCTGGCATTGAAGTCCCAATAGAGCTGGGTACCTTTCAGAGTAACAGGTGCTGGGCCAGTGATCCCATGTTTGGCCCCTTTAGCGCATCTTCCTTGTGGGCCTAACTACAGCAGCACACACCCCCATCCAGTACCCATTGCTGAAGGTTACCTGTCACCTCTATCTATTTGATTGACACAATCTGGTACGTTTTATTTTAAAACAGGATCTTTCTGCACTGAAATTTGAAATTCTAACATTTCAGGGTTGATGTGTGACAAGGAAGCTATCTGAATCTATGACACCTCAGTCATTCATGCAGGAAAGCTGGTTTTAAGGTTAGCCTTTCAAAAGTTTTTTGTCCCATCCAGATTTATTGCTCATTATGGTTCATCATTCTTGGCAGGACTAGATTGGTGTATATAAGGGAAATGTAAGTTGAATGGTCAATGTGCATAACAACTAGCCATTGTGCACATTCTCCAGCCGTTATGCTTAATCCCCAACAGGCCTCAAGGAATGTGCATATCTTGACTGAATTTTATACATTCTCTGGCCAATATGCACAGTCTTTTACAGGCCTTGAGGAATGTGATTTTTTTATTTAGTTATTTATTACACGTTTATCCCACCTTTCCTCCAAGGACCTCAAGGTGGTATACATGGTTCTCTCCTCCCCATTTTATCCTCTCTACAACTCTGTGAGGTAGGTTAGGCTGAGACAGTGACTGACCCAAGGTCACCAGTGAGCTTCATGACTGAGTGGAGATCAACTGAATTTTGTATATTCTCTGGCCATTTTTCATAATATCCAACAAGCCTTGGAGAATATACATACCTTGGCTGCATTTTGTACATTCTCTGGGTAATATGCACATTCTCTAGGCAATATGCATAGTTCCAAGAAACAGCTGAGGAAGGGTTACCCAGCAGGGAAAAGAGGGCTGGGAGAGAAAGAGTACCTGTGATCCTACCCGCTGCTATTTCTAGCCCCCACCCACTGATGCTGATTACTCCAACAAAATCCAGTTCTTGATGGAAAAAAAGGTTGCCCACTCTTGCTCTAATTGCTGTAGTCCTTTCAAGGGTTTAGGACTGGACGTTGACAGGTCAAAAACACAGCATATATGCATATCCAAACTCCGGCTGGAGAATTTCATGGTTTAACAGATCAGAGGGGCCACAGCCGCATCTGCAGCCTACTTACTCATGGAAGCCATTGCAGAAGGTGGGGAGGGGAGCAGTTAAATCACTGTTCCAGCCTGGAGCCCAAATCAGGCCTGATACCATCATGTGACAGCAGTCACATCCCTAAAGCAGCCCCCATCCCACCTTTTGCCCTAGCTGGCATGAGCAGCAGGGCTGCAGATGCTCCCCAGCTACGATTTGGATTGCAATACCAAGCAATATCCATAGTCTTTGAAGGGATGTCAAAGAATGTGAATTCATCTTCCAGTCAATATGAGAACATTTCTAACATCCCACAAACTTCCATTTCAAAACAGAGAGTTAAAAATGGGCAAAACATTATAGATTTATAGTTTAAACCCCGTTACGAAAAACTGTGACAGACACCACAGTCTAGGGTTTTCTCCCCAAATTTTATTGGAATTGAGATTTCATGGTGACCAGGGTGAAAGGCAGAGGGGCAGCTAATTTGCCAGCAGTGTGTGGGACCAGAAATATCAGTGGGTATGGATCAGAGGTACTTCACACTCTTTCTATACTAGCCCTCATTTCCCTCCTGGGTAACCCTTCCTTAGCTGGTTAAATCCCTCCCATGATTCCCATGCTAAATGATTTAAACCTTTTCCTTAGCTTAATAGCAATATGTGTATGTGGGGGAGGGCAGTTTTCATTAGAATTGTGGGAGGGGGAGGGAAGGTTTAAAATTTTCTTCTCTCTGCAACCCCCGCGTGTGCTGCTGAGTTGACCAGGGAACAGGTGAGAATGGTGAAAAGGGGATTGAGCTGCAGAAAAATGTTAATCTTTATCTGGATCAGTGGGAGAGTATGTTGTGGATCATATAAGATTAGACAGTGGGCCAGAAGCAGCTTGGCGGGGTGCAGATTGTACACTTCCGAACAAAAGATAGAAAAAAGGCATGTTTCTTGGAGACTATGCATACTGACCAAGAATGTGCATATTGCCCAGAGAATATACAGAATGCAGTCAAGTTATGTACATTCCCCATTATGCATAATGAGGGTATAAGATACAAGGAAACTTCTGCTGAATACCTTTACAGGGATTACTTTCCAGACCAGTGATTACATTCTGCAAGTCAGTACTGCAGCAAACAGAAAATTACACTGGGAATATAGAATTTGAGTTCGGCACAACTGTTAAAATTTCCAAAATGTGAATGGTTTCAAAAACCCTTACTGCATCTGCATCTGCTTACAAGAGTGGCCATAGCTCAGGACTATCGCACATACTTTAGTTGCAAAAAGGTCCCAGGTACGAGCCCTGGCATCTCCAGGTAGAGCTGGGAAAGACTGCTGCCTGAAAACCTGGAAAGCCAGCACCAGTCAGCTTCATCCAATCCATTTTAGGCTGGCTGAAAAAAAAATCTGTCAGTTGTTTGACCAGTTGTAATGCAAAATGCAAAGAAATTTAATGATTTACCATTTAATAGTGAATAGCAATGGAAAAGATTATAAACCTGAAGGCCTAAAACAACCGAGGGCACAATTGCAAACCAGAGAAACTGTTTTGGGCACCCTGCATATTGCATAAGATCCTCCGTGGCGCAGAGTGGTAAGTAGCGGTAACGCAGCCGAAGTTCTGCTCATGGCCGGAGTTCGATTCCAATGAAAGGAGGAAGTCGAATCTCCGGTAAAAGGGGTCGAGGTCCACTCAGCCTTCCATCCATCCGTGGTTGGTAAAATGAGCACCCGGCATATGCTGGGGGGGTAAAGAAAGGCCAGGGATGGAACTGGCAATCCCACCCCATATATATGGTCTGCCTAGTAAACATCACAAGATGTCACCCTAAGAGTCGGAAACGGCTCGCACTACAAGTGCGGGGACACCTTCACCTTCTTTTTCGCATATTGCACAACTCCCTTCCCCAGCTGTAGCCCCCCTGAAATTGCTCCTGTATTGCACTGCTGTTAGGCTTGGGAGAAAAAAACCTTCTATTGGCTAAATAAGACTTCTTTCAAGCTTAATTTCAGCAGGGGGTTGGGAACCTGGGGAGACCACGGAAGGCTTCTGTGGGTGTATGTACACCTGTGGGCACCACATTGGGGACCCAAAAGAGAAGTATGGCAGGGAGACTGAAATCTGTCCCTTCTTTTGTGATATGTACAATTTAGGCATCCTCAACTTGCTTTCAGGTTGTTTTCGGGTAGAGTTACTAGGCCACTTCCTGAAGAACCACCCTCCCTCCCTTTTAAAACAGCCCTACAGCTCTGCAAGCTCTGAAAGTGGATCTAGCTGCATCTTCCATCTTGCTTGATCCTTAGGTCCAAACCATCACACACACAACTTCCCATTCTCTCTCTCTCTCTCTCTCTCTCTCTCTCTCCACCCCCTCCTCTTAAGTTTGGCAAAATGAGTGCTCTGTTTGTTGCAGCAGATGGGAGAGGATTGGTGAGTGAACCAGGGAACGAAGAAGATGCTGCTGCATCTTTTTTTACACATGTAGGGCTGTTACAGAGAAACAACCGATCTCAGGATTGTAACATAGCAACCGTATTTGAAGGAACGGTGGGACCAACATTGATTACCTCGGCTGCCCTTGGGAATCGCAGGTTCATCAGGCTGTCGTATTTATCGCAGCGATGTTATATAGTTTGCCCCTCTCTTGATGAGATATACTTTTGTCTCTTCTCACATTCCTAGTGCCAATATTCTTCACTCTAGCCCGTGACGTTGGGGCCTGCAAGATGGGCCATAGTTTCTATGGGGACATTTCTTTCCCAGCTGTGGTTGCTGTTTTGTGGCTTCCTCCAGCAATGTAGAGCTGATTTGGCTGTTTGAGAAAGTGCTAAAGGGGGTCAAAATGACATCTCTCATGAGAGGAGGGGTGTGAGTTCATGCCAGAAATGGAGAGGGCTATACAGTGGAGCAGACTAAAAAACACAGAAAAGTGGGGGAGGGGGACTTGGCTCTTACTGACTTGCTATCTAGCTCTGTAGTAATGAGACCAAGCATAAAATTATAGAGCAGTGGTTCCCAACCTGGGGGCCAGGACCCCCAGGGGGGCCGCGAAGTAATCCAGAGGGGGGCGTGAACAATAAATAAATGAATTATTTATTATTATTATTTAAAGAAGTCTTCAATCTCTCGACACTGTCTGCTTTCCACTGCTGCTGCAGATGACACCTCCCCCTTGTTCCAAACAAGAGGGGAGGCCTTTTGCTGAAGCGCCAGAGCGTCTTTTAGGCACACTAAGGGCAGGCATCTGCCTATAAAATACATGGCAGATGCCAAAGGAGGCTGAGGGTGGAGCTACCAGGAAGAAGAGGGGATTACTATCACTGATTCCCATCTCCTTGCACTGCCGCTACTGACAGCGCCCTTGCTTAGAATGAGAGGAGAGGTCTTTTTGTGAAGCAAAAAGAAGCAAGCCTGCAAAGAAAAGCTGCTTTCCCCCTTCCTTCCTGGCAGCCAGCCTGCCTCCCTGGGGGGAGGGAGTCATGAATTTTTTTCAGCTTATGAAGGGAATCCCGTGCTCATAAAGGTTGGGAACCACTGTTATAGAGCATAAAATGTTGTTAAATAATTTATGGTAGAAAAGTAAAGGAAACTTCAGCTACAACACATTATATACTGTACAACTGTCAGCAAAACAGCCCCTGCATCAAAAGTGCTTCACAGCCTTTAGAAGAGACTGATTTGGGATAAAAAGTTCACCCTCTGCGTATTTGCTTAAAAGCCTAGCCCTAATTATATTTACTCAGAAGTAAATCGTACCAATTCCAGTTGGACTTACTCCCTAAGAGTTATTATTTATTTATTTATTATTATTTTTCTATCTTGCCCTTCATCCCAGAAGGAGCCCAGGGCAGCAAGCTAGAGACAAAACACTAAAAACACCTTTAAAATATCTTTAAAATAAAACATATTAAAAACATCTTTTTTAAAAAGCTTTAAAACCAGTTCCAAAACAGACACAGACTGGGATAATATCTCTGCTTAAAAGGCTTGTTGAAGGTGGAAGATCTTCAATATGCACCAAAAATATGGCACCTGTCTAATATTTAAAGGGAGGGAATTTAAAAAGGGTAAGTGTCACAGTGCTAAAGTCTGCCCCCTGTGTTGTGTGGAATGGACCTCCTGTTAAGATGGTATCTGCAGCAGATGCTCACCTGCAGAGTGAAGTGATCAACTTGGTATATAAGAGGCAAGACAGTCTTTCAGATATCCTGGCCCCAAGCTTTATAGGACTTTGTAAGCCAAAACCAGCACCCTGAACTTGGCCTGGCAGCTAATGGGCAGACAGTGCAATTCTTTCAGCAGCAAGGGTAACATGTTGGCGATACCCTGCCCCAGTGAGCAGTTGCGCTGCTGCTTTTTGCACCAGCTGTAGGTTCCAGACCAACTTCAAGGACAGCCCTACATAGAGCGCATTACAGCAATCCAGCCTGGAGGTTAACTGTGCGTGGACAACAGTGGTCAGGCTATCCTAGTCCAGAAAAGGCTGCAACTGTTTTACCAGATGACGCTGGTTAAAGGCACTCCTAGCCATGGAAGTCACTTGGGCCTCTAGCAACAAAGATGGATCCAGGAGCACCCCCAGACCATGAACCTGCTCTTTCAGAGGGAGTACAACCCCATCCAAAGCAGGCAACTGACCAATTATCCAGACTCAGTTGTGGTTAGCCTTGCAACCGTAGTGTGAGATTTAAATAAATGAGGCTATGTTTTAGAAGACTTTGTGACTGCAGTGCCCTCATATTCCTGGATTGCAAAACATCTCTCTTTATGAAGATAACAAACACAGCCACATGTCACACTGAGCCAAACCATGGTTTAGTGTGATTGTGCTGGCTCCTGGAGAGGTCCTCATGTGGCAGCTAAGCCAAGATCTGGCTTGGTTTAGCCAAGGTTCATTCTTGCTTCAGATTGTGGTTAAGGAGGAGAGACCATAACCACAACCCCTGGATTTGATGACATGCTATGCCAAACTTTGGCTCAGCTGTCATTCTGTACTGAGATAAAAAGCCTAGGAGGAGCAAAGCAGGTTTGTGAGTTCCTCGCTGGAACCCAGCACATTTGTGCAGTCACAGTAAGTCATACTTTGGTTTACCTTGACATGCAAACTAGGGATAGGATCTGTTGTCCAGTGGTGCTTCAAAAGCATTCCGTTAACCTAACAAGTGGTATCAATTCAAGTATGTTCTTTGTCTGCTATGTGCTGCTTCTATTGGTCCATTTTTTCTCCCCAAAAATATTGATGTTAAAACTGACATTTTGAAAGGAAGTAATTAATAAAGGAAAGGAAAGGTGTTTACCACTTCCTCTTCTTCCTCCTCTGCTATGACTGAGGCTGGTCAGTTTTCACATTAGCAAGCAGAGAGCGGCTGTTTTCCTTTTGTAAAGAAAAGGAGAACAGCAGCTTTCCGTGCATTAGTTTCTATGGGGACATTTCAACCTGGTAAAAGTCAGGTTCTCATGCGGTTTTCCACCTCCTGCCATGAGCCCTGTCCTGCTATTCTCCTCAAAGCAACTAGTGAACTGGGCTAGATTTCATTTGTTTCAGCATGGACTCAGGATGAAATAAATGGTGGATTACAGGGTCAGGGAAAGAGCTTGGAAGTAATTCGTTACAAGTAACAAATTACGTGTAATTCATTACTTTTTTGAGGAACGAGTGGGTAATTCCTTTACATTTTGATTGTAATAGAACTAGGAATAATTTCATTACTTTTGTGGAGTAATTGTAATGTTTCCAGCATTACCTTTGGGCATTACTTGGGGGGGAAGCAGGGGAAGGGTTCATCCGCATGAACCTCTCGTCGCCATGCACTCTGACCCCCTGCTGAAAAACACCCCTACAATAGAAGGTTGTTTTCAAGGCTAATTGCTCTGGTCCATCTAACACAGTGCTGACTTTGCTAACTGGTAGCAGCTGTCCAGAGTTTCACATGACAGTATTTTCCAGAGTTGCCAGGGATTCAGCCCAGGGCTTCTGGCATTCAGAGAAAGCATGTGCTCCAGCCCTGAGCTCCAGCCCTTCCCCATGGAATGGTGAAAGTGAAAGCACCATGAGGTGACTCTTCAATGGCCTCAGTAAAATGGGCTAATGATAGTTTCTAAGCAGAAAGGTGTATATGCAGTAATTTTTATCACAAAGTTGGCATGAACCAGAAGATTTCTTTGCAATCTCAGCAGAATGCCACTGATTCACTGACATGGAAACTAAATTACTTCCTTACCCCAAGAAGGTTCCCCTCCAGAGCATTTGCAGATTGAAATGTACATTAGTGGTGTTGCGTGAAAGAGTCTGCATGTCTGCAGCTGAGTTGCATAAAAATCAAGAGAACTCTCGCTTGTCACATGAGACTTGACACATTTGTTCCACTATTTCATCTCATTCCAGGATGGGCTTCTTCACCACCATCACTTCCCTTAAGCAGTAGGGTGTGAGTCCCAGCTTTTTGAAAGCTGATTCATGTCTTGCTTTTTGAAAGCTGATTCAGACAATGAGTCATGCACATGGTATGGTCTTCACAGGATTATGCCACCTCTGGTGCACACAGGGGGATTTTATGTTTGAATGCACCCCTCTCACCTGCAAACATCCATCTTTGTCATGGTGACTGACTAAGGCCTAGTTGCAACCTCCAGGGTGTAGACATAGTGGACCCATCTGCACTATTCATTGAAAGTGGCATCTTACTACTTTAAACAGCCATGGCTTCCCCCAAGGAATTCTGGGAAGGGTAGTTTGTCAAGGGTGGTGAAAGCTGTGAGGAGAACCCTGTTCCCCTCACAGAGCTACCATTTTCAGAGTGGTTTACCAGTCAGTTCCTCTTCTCCTAGAACTCTGGGAACTGTAGCTCTGTGAAGGGAATAGGGGTCTCTTATGCTGCAAAATGTGGTAGGCCCTGCTGCATTTGGGGGCCCTCCTGCTCATACTACTGAGTGGGAGCCTGGACTTCTGCCCAAGAGTCCTGCCCTGTTGGCACCATTGCTCAGCTACTCTTCCAACCTCCCTGTAGTTGGTGCAGGGAGTTGAGCAGCTGTGGAGCATAGGAGGAGGAGGGTGGGTTCTGCTTCTGTTGTCATTCACGCTGCAGGGTGGGGACGTTAAAGAACCCTTTGCCTCTATTCTGGCTTCTTGTAGCTTGGGAGCACATGCTGAGGCAGATAATATTGTGACTGTGTGTTTGTGTCCCTGAGATTGAGGGGATAAGTGGTAATCCTTTGTGGGGCTGAATAGCTGGACCAGCAGTTGCATATCCTTCCCCTGGATGTTTTGCTGGAGCACAATTAATGTTTGGAATGCAGATTCCTAATATTTACTCTATATGCTTCTGCACAGCAAGGGGGACACACACACAGCCATTTCCATGGCAACAGTGGTTATTTGATCTTAATAGCCCGAATTGGTTAAATAGTATTGCTGTCACACTTTAGCTACTTACACTGTTCAATCTGTATAAACAGAAAACAAGCACAGAACCTGGAAGAAGGGAGATCTGCTTAACTATTAGACAACACGTCTCTGGGGATCAGCCTAATTTCAGTGGCATTGTAGGGGTCTAGGATACACACATAGCTGCTGTTTTAACAGTTTTAACCCCACCCACCATGGCATGTTGTCAATGCTGTTAGAGTTTACATAACTGTTGGGGGGCACTGGGGCTAGAACAGGGGTGTCTCCCTGTGTGGTAAGCCCCCAGAACTGTAGTTGGGAGTATCTTTGTGGGAAGTAGGGATGGGTGAATTTATCCATTTTGGTTTCTTTCAGTTTCTCATTTTTCTACTCTTCAGTTTAGTTCTCCACATTTCCACATTATTTGGTGATTAAAAAAAAACCCTCATGAAAATTTGGCAGCATTTTTAGTGTTTTTCCTAATACACATCTTCCTATGTAATTTTGCCTAATAGACTCATTTTTAGCAAAGCAATTTTCCCTTATATAATGCCTTTTTGTGTACTGTTTTAAGTACAGTACTAAACGGCCTCATACACCCATTGAAAGAATGGGAAGGTACATGATGTAATCTGGAAGAATTCAACAGGGAAGAAGCTGGGGAGATGACAAGCGGTTGCTGATCACCACCCTCTGTGAACTTCTAGTCAGAAATAAGCAAATCTATCGCCCTATTCAGTTATTATACTCACTGGTGAGACCAACATGTGAACAGAGAGCAAGTTGTGCTGACTAGCCCTGCCCCTGTGCAACAATGCAAACATTTGTGGAGAGGGAGCCTTTGTGCATGCATGATTAGGAAACCTGAATGACTAAGGTTCCAGACTGTGTGGCAGGCTTTGTACATACAGCTGTAGTATGAAGGCTGTCCTGTAGATGTTGATATTGTCAGTAAGCTTGTCAGTAAGTGTGTAGTTGGGGCAGCCTGAATCAAGCATTTGTCTTACCGCCAAATATAATAGCTAAATAGGGCTCGTGTGAACAACTGTAAGTGTTCACTAACTGGTTTTACAGATATCTTGTATAATGGCTGTCATGAAACAGGACCATAACATTTGATTGTGCCTGTTTTCCTTAGCCTTTGGGGACATAGTTCCACCTGTCATCCATGACTTGTTTCTGTAAACCAGTTTTACATAAAACCAGCCAACAAACTGTTTAGATGCAGTAGAGGTGCAGCTCTCAGAGCCACCCATCTGCTACCAAACTGTGGCTTTGGCAGCTAGCGGATGAAGCAGTTGCCCACAGATGGTAAACAAGAGACATAGCAAACTGCACTGGATAGGACTTCACATGAGAAAGATGTTAAGAAAGATATGAAAAATCAGACGTTTTTAGAGAGAAAAGAGGGGAGTAACAACGACTTACAAGGATATTTAGATTCTAGAGCTCATTGAAATCTCTTAGAAAACATGGTTATTTCACACTGCTGTTCTGTACTAAAATTCTGGACTCAGATCCTTCCCTTATTTTCACAGAGGTTAATACTGTACATCAGGTACCCGTATCATCCACTCTGCTCATTTGGTTTCAAATTTTACCAGAAGAGTGTGGGCCCTAGCAAGCAGCAATCATTCCACAAAGCAAATGGAAGAATTGGCTTATAGTGGATATAGGTGAGCAGCCAAGATAGTGACTAACGTGGTGAAGTGTTGAGTGGTGACCATTTATATAAAGACTGGCAAGTTGTGTGCAACCCCCCCCCCCCTGGAATCATTGTTCAATGGATTTATGACTTCAGCAGTTTTTCTGTCTCTCATTTTCAGGTAGCATGGTCATCTGTAACGTCCTGCCAAGTTGGAAGAATTTTCACCACACATGAGGTGCAGAAGTGTGGTAGAATGTGCGACAAAATAGTAACTTCTATCAGCCCAGATCAGGGCCAACTCCAGTTTGAGAGGGCCCCTATCAAACTGCTTTCTGGTCCCTCCCCCTCCACACACATTGGTGCTCCTGACAGGCTTACTTGTTGGTGGCAATAGTGATGATGGTGGTGGTGGTGGTGGTGATGATGAAGATGATGATTAAGAATATTTATATCCCACCTTTACAACAGTATTACTTAAGATTGCTAACAATAAAAAGAAAATTCATCAAACTAGATACTAAAATATGCTACAATACACTATAAAAATCCCTAAAACAGTACTAAAAACAAAGACAGCACTAGTCGCAGCTGCAAGCAGCAAAAAGGTTTCCAGAGGTCATCTGCTTAAAGTAGAAAAGAAAAAAAGAATGTAGATTGTGGTGTTGAGTGAAACAATCTCCTGACTTCAAGGCAAAATTTACATGACTAGTAAAAGATCTGAGGTTCTTGTGAACTGGCTCAAAAGCATGCATTATTAGCAACAGAACGCCATATCCATAATAATGGGAAATGTGTCACACTGGTTGATAGTTTTTGGTATGGGTTACTACACTATTCGTAGTAGTAATAATAGTGTTGTGCCTGCCATTTTACTTACCCACAATGCCTCCAATGTAATGTTGCTAGAGTACTGTTCTTCAGCTTTGAGTCTCCAGATGGTGTTGGACTACAACTTTCAGCATCCCCAGTGAGCTTAGCCACTGGTCAACGGATCATGGGAGTTGTGGTCCAACAATATCTGGGGATCCAAAGCTGAAGAACACTGTGCTAGAGGACTTCAATGAAAGTTAAATGTTTGCTCCCATTTTAAATTCCCATTATGCCCTGGAGTGACACAGCATTGTGGCTAATTAAAGTGCTTTGTAGCTTACAGACCCAGGTGCCCAGCATGGAGTACCTATGTTAAGCAGTGGACTCTGCCAGCAGAGCACTAGGAATGCTGGATGCTGACACCAGCCCGATCCAGGCTTTAAATTAATTGTTGTGAATCTAGTTTAGGCTGAAGAATCTAGGTAGCTGGGAAATGCGAGGGGAAGTGGAAGTATCACTCTGCTTCTCATTTAATGTGACTCTGCAGAAGTGGACAGGTATCAGGGTAACATGGCTGTGTGCTCAGCAATAGGATATTAGTCCCTCCATACAATGCTATTAAAGTCTTCAGAGTTGTTTATTTGTTTATTGCCAATTCCCAGTTCACCAATGAGTGGAACTGAAAACAGTTTATGGCTCTCTAGGAAAACAGTACACTTAGGGAACAATTTTGAAAACCTCTGCTTTAGGCACATATCCTGTAGCATTTTCCCATTCCAAATTCTACTGCTCTGATCCATCCTCTTGTAGAAACTATATTATTTCATTACCAAAGCACAAAACTCATTTGTTACAAGACAAACATTTTCTTTTTTTCCTGATCAGCCATCTTCTATTGCAGAATGGAATTGCCCTAAAAAAGTTTTTTTTTCATTAAAAGCTTATAAATTTTCAGCAGTAGCTTTGAGAATGGATGGAATGGGAAAGAACTTTTAGCACATCTCTTTCTTTTACTATGTGCTGTTAATAGAAATTGAGATCCCACTATTCTACACAATAAAGGTATTCAGGGGACAGAGCAAATCTTTGCATTTGGATTGCAGCACAGTTCTGAGCACAGAGCTTCTGTTATTAAATAAACCAACTCAGCTAGCTATATAAACATGTATAAAAGCATCTCCGTTTATGTAACCTATCACAGGGATAGGTTACACATCCCTCTGTGAGCTTGATGTTTGAGCTGTTCGGAGTTTATAGCCTGAAATCTGCATGGCTGTGATCCAGCAGCAGATCGGCCATAGGGAAATGGGAAATGTCTGGATCGAGTGGGGCTTGTCAGAGCTGCTTAGGATGCCAAGAAAGCACTGTTGCAGAAAAAGACACTAGTGGTTATTTCTCCCTATAGTGTAGATGATTAGAGGACCACGTCCTTTGAATGCAGAAGACCACAGGTTCAATCCTCAGCATCTCCCAAGTAGGCAATGGTGCCACCTGAGTGCTCTGCCAGTGCTAATGCTTCAGCCTGTGGGCCTGGGAGGACTGCAATGACTGTGAGCATACTTACCCTTTAGGGTTGTGGTGAAACATACCACAGAGAAGATCAAAAACTGCTGTAGAGGACACAAAGTTGTTTGAGTGGAGTTTCAGCTTTTCCTTGTTCAGTTTTTTTGTATTAATAATTACATTTATAGCAGTGTTTGAAATTCCAAGGTGAGGTACATGTTATGGATCTAGGCAGATGAGCATTAGCAATGTGCTGAAGCTCCCAGGTGAGGCCAGGCTGTTTTCTAGAAAGTATTTCCTTGATGAGCAGAGCATCCCTGCTCCCTGTTCCCTCTTATCAAAATTCCCCTTTATAAAAGAGCTCTAAGTGTGCAAGACATAGGGCCAGAGAGACTGTTGCATGCCCAGTCTTCAGATTTAGGTTTCCCTGTGTGGTAGTAAATTGGGCACTGAGTTGCACCATATACTGTGCTCTGTTTGGCAATGCCAGCAAAGTGGAGGTTGGCATGGAAGTGGCTATTTTTTTAAAAAAAGAATCACTGCCATTGACTTCAGTGGGACAGAAATTCTTTGCACCAGGTCTGGGGCTGGTATTTAGCTATGCCACTGAAGGCAATTTGGCTGTGAACTGAAGAGGATAGGGTACTAAGTAAGTGTTCTCCTCCTCTGTGCCAACCATGTCCCACCCAAGACTCTATCCTGTGTCAGGCATTCTGCCAGCAGAATGTTCTGCAGTGTGTCTGGGGTGCTCCATTTGCATATCTGTCAGGGTGATACATATCTGGTGCTCTACTGGTGTAGTGTGACTTTCACCTAATCGTGTGGCTCCTCAGCCAACAGCTCTTAAGAGAGGGATTGTGCCCTAAAGCACTATATAAGCATGAAGTTTGTATTATTAAGCCTGAATCTTAAACCTTAAGGTTTATATTCACAGCATAGGAGCCCTTCCCAGACCCAAAGGGCAGAGTGTGGTTTCAAGCACTCTTTTCCCCATTTTGTTTCTTCACAGGCAAGAGCTAAAGATGTTGTTCCACTTCTCTGTGACTTCTCTGTGCGTTTGACATATCACCCACAATGGGATTTTGCGGACAATATGATACTGTCAGTAGCTCTGACTGAGTAATATCTTGGCAGCCTCTTACTCAGCCGCCGCTTCACAGTAGACACAAAAGCATGCTTCAGCAACACTCCCTGAAGTATATGTTATGTCCATTATACATTAATTTGTCATCTACCTCTGTGCACTGGAGGGCTTGCTTTTAAAACAAATGCACACATACACTCTCTTGCACAAATGACACTGGCAGATTGTGACCCTTGTAGGAGGACTCACTGTTGCCAGGCAGTCTAAGACAGCTTTTATTTATAACTTAAGCTTCTCTGAGTGCCAGTTGAGGACAATTTGTTTGAAGCTGTCCAAGTACTGGCACTGTTTTTCTAATGTTGTATTATTTCTTTCCCGTAAGTGTGACCTCATAAGTACAGCTGTAGATAAGGTTTCAGGATCCTGGAGACATTTATGAAAACTAACAATGGGCAAAATATTTAACTGCACTGGCCCACAAAAAAAAACAGCCCTCCATGAAAAATTATACAGAAGTGGAGCTCTCCTATTAAAGAACTTTTTTGAAACTTTTGATAAGAACTAATGAACTGCATAGGGCACAGTATGACATCTACCTATTGGAAACTGAAATCCATTTATTATGGGGTGTCCTTCCGGATTCCAACTTGTCACTGGAGTCTCATGTGGCTTCTGTGGTTAGGAGTACTTATGCCCATCTCAGGCTGATTTGCCAGTTACAGCTGTTCCTAAATTGAGATAGCCTGGTCTCATTTGTCCACGGTCTGGTGACCCCCCCGGTCTGGACTACTGAAATGGTCTGCATGTGGGACTGCCCTTGAAGATGTTCTGGAGGCTACAGCCAGTATATAGTGGAGATGCTGGGCAGATGCTGGTAAGTGGGGAAGCCTGATGGGACCATGTATCACTGGTCCTGGAAGCACAGCACTGGCTGCCAGTGAGCTACTGGGCCAAATTAGCATATAAGGCCCTAAATGGTTTGGAACCCAAGTACCTAAAAGTGCCTTCCCCAATATCAACACTTGGACCCTACAATTGGCAGGGGAGGCCTTGCTGGTGATTCTGCCACTGGGGGCTGCCCAGTTGGCAGTGACCCATGACAGGGCCTTTTCCATGGTGGTTCCCCGCTTGTGGAATTTCCTCCCTAGTGAGGTGTGTCTGTCTCCCTCATTGGCTTTCAGGAGAAATTTAAAACATTCCTGTTTACCTCTTGAGATCACTAGTTGAGATAATGTTTCTAACTGTTTTTAGATTTTTTTAAAGTGTTCATATTGCTGTTTCTGCTGTCCTGGGCTCCTTTGAGAGGCAGGATGGTATATAAATTGAATGAACCATTATTATTGTTGTTGTTGTTGTTAATAATAATAATAATAATAACGTTTCTGTCTATCAATCCATTCACATCAAATTTAAAAACTGATCGCATGCCAGAGAAGTACATAGCCATCATGTGAACAGAACAAAGGTAATATATTCAACTTATATCATTTTGCAAATCTAATATGCAATAAAGATAACATTTATGATGCTGGCAAGTTAATCTGAGATACAGTGGGGTTTAGATGTGGGAAGCTCAGGTTCAAATCCTTGTCATGAAAATTACTGGGCAACTTTGGACAAGTCAGGATTGTTGAGAAAATAATGGGATAGCTTCATCTATATTACTCTGGGTTCTTTAGAAGAAGGGTGGGACACAAATGTGATAAATAGTCTCCTAATTCCATTTCAGTTACTATGGCACTTTTGCACAGGTTCATTTTGTTTCTGCATTGATCTGCGAACAACGACAACAACAAACAAAGGAAAATAGGAGGCAGGGCCATGGCTCAGTGGTAAAGTATTTGCTTTGCATGCAGAAGGTCCCGGGTTCAATCCCTGGGCTCCTGTATGAAGTCCTGGAGAGCTGCTGCCAGTCAGTGTAGATATTACTAAGCTAGATGGACCAATGATCTGACTCCATATTCCAAAGCAAAACAAGAAAACAGTTGTTAACTGTTGTTGATGCATGAAAGTTCTCCAGATACTAGACAGTGGAAAAACAGTCTCAAAGAAAACAATGCATGATTATGCAAAATACATCCCCAATTGCCCAAATAGCCTGGGAAACATGCAAAACACATGGATTATCACATACCTCTGGCTAAGGATGGGGAACCTGTGGCGCTCCAGATGTTAGGTTCTAAATCCCTTCAGCCACAGCCAACATAACCAATGGTCAGGAATGATGAGAGTTGTAGTCTAGTACTATCTGGAGGATGATCACTGATTCCCCATCCATGTCTTAGGCATAAGTACATATATACCACCTTCTGTACTATGTTTCATCAGAGCCTTTAAGATAACTTGAGAGCACTTTTTAAACTGTATCATCCATATACCAAGTTTAAACAGAAAGCGCATGTCGTGACATTCTCAGAGGTTGCCTGACTGTGGATCTCCCTTGCCCTAGAGCAGGGTGTGAAACTTGGATTTCCAGAAGTTACAGGACAGTTGCACTGATTGCCAGTTTGTTCCGGGCCCAATTCAAGGTGCTCGAATATGGTTTAAAGCCCCAGATGACAGGCCCCAAATATCTGAAAGGCTGCTTCCTTCTCTCTCTGTTAAGATTGGCAGAGGAATTCTGTTGGTAGTTCTGCTGCCCTCAGGTGTTTGGGGGGGGTGGCTTTGGGAGGGCATTCTCTGTGGCAACACCTAAGCTGTGGAATTCCCTCTCCACAGAGGGGCACCTCGCACTTTCATTACATAGTTTTCATCACATACTGAAGATGCACTCCCTTTATCCTGGCCTTTGACATATGATATATATATATATATATTTGGGACTCATTCTATTCTCATGACTGTAATTTGTTTTAACTGAATTTAATATTATATTTTTAAAATTCTGTAATGCATCCTGGGACCTTAGAGTGAAAGGCAGGTAAGAAAGAAAGAAAGAAAGAAAGAAAGAAAGAAAGAAAGAAAGAAAGAAAGAAAGAAAGAAAGAAAGAAATATATTTTTTTGGTGATCTAAGCCTTTAGTAGCTCCAAAACCACAATGATCTTGGGATAGGTCCAGACTGTGCTTTGAACGGTTTGTTTGATGACAGATGAAGAATTTTCAAGGGCATGGTTAATTTCACAAAATATCAAAAGCCATACTTCTAATTTCACAACATTTAATGTCAAATTGTGCACATCTAACTCTAGCATGTAACTCTTGTGTTAATAAGTGCAATTATATGCTTGTACATGTTTAAAAAGTAATTAACCTAAATATTAGGGTTCAGTTTTAACCTTGAAATTCTGCTTTAAATTGGGATTTGCTTAAGTTGGCACGGTTATTTTCCCAGATACCTTTGTCTGTTGTGGTGCTTTGCTTGTTAAAGAAAGCTATTAAGTTTGAGCTCTGAGGATCTCTTGTCTGCTCTGTCATGCTCACATATTACATGGATACAAGAGTACAATGGTGTCATATCTACTTTGTAACAGAGCTCTTGTAGGGATAGTCCAGCATCAGTTTAAGTGAAACCTGTGATGTTAAACTAATGTAGCTTCATTTGTAGATATTTTTCGCCTGTTTCCCTCGACTCTCCCTTTCTCCCCTTCCTTTTCTTTCCTTTGTTATCTTCCCCATTGTTGACATTTGGATTTTAAGCTACCTGGGGAGAGAGCCCACTTTTTGTTTTTTGCTTATGATATTCTTGAATTGCCATGCATGTTGATTGTGCTATAGAAATAAACAATGGACGCTTCCAGACTGTTACTATTTTGGGGTAGGATTCAATCACATAATAGCAATTTTAGGTTGCACAATTAAAGTTGATTCAGAGCTGTTGTGCAACAAACCCACTTCCCCGAAAGTGACAGCAAAATGCACTGGAAAGTGCAGAACAAAACTTGCTTTCATGCAATGATCAATTAACAGGTTATCTGAATATGTCTCAGCTTATCTCTATGTGTTTAGTTTTGGGAAGGGCCATGGCTCAGTGGCAGAAGCTTCTGCTTTGCATGCCAAAAGTCCCTGGTTCAGTCCTCAGCATCTCCGGGTAGAGCTGGGAAAAATTTCTGTCTGAATTCCTGGAAAGCTTCTGCCAGTCAGTGTAGACAGTACTGAGCTAGATGGACACAGTATAAGGCAGCTTCCTGTGTTCCTATATTCATAGATCTGCAAACTCTTAGCTTAAGTTGGTAATTGTCCTTGCAAATAAATCTGTGTTAGGCCCAAGCTTGCAATAGATGGTATTTCTATTAGGAAGGAAAAAGATTACTACTTACATAACATTAATACATTGTTTATACATTATTTACATTGGGTATCATTAGAAAGGTAGAATTATAGACTTAACATCTTGGTCCCATTCCTTTTTACCTCACCTGGCAGAGATGCAGATTTTGGAAATTAGATGGGGCTACTGCAACCTCAATTCCAGTAAGATCTGAAATTGTACTCAGCAATTATTACAACCACCAAAAATAGAATTCCAATAATAATTGGCTATACAGTCTCTAATTACCAGTCACCGGGATATGGAAACAACAATTTACAATCAAGACAAAATAATGACTGCAGGAGCAGGTGATATAGCTGTAATTGCTCTTAGTATCCTGTGCTAAACTTCTCTCACCTAGTCATTGTTTTTCTGCAAGATTTCCTAGCATCACAATCCTACATTGTTATTACAGTTAATAGCTGTTGTAGATGCAAGGAAGTACTTTAAATACCAGACACAGGCGCATGACAATAATGCTCAGTTCAACAAAGTGCACCCCCAATTATCCGAAACATCCAAAACACATGGATGATCACAAGTTTGGGTAAATGGAAGCACTAACGCTGCAGAGAGTTCAGGTAGTGCAGTTTCAAATAAATGACAGCTTGATTGAAGTATTTTGTATGAGCTTGGAAACTGCTTTGAAATCTTATTAGAATTTACATTAAAGCTCCCTCTCACTACCACCCACCTTTGCTTTTTTTTCTTGTTCCATTTCTAAAAGACGCATTTGGTGCATGTTAAAAAAACAAACAGGACTGTGGGGTTCACAAGTCTAGAGATTGTTGTTGCCTAGAAACATCCTTTGATGAACACTGAAGTCTCTTTTTGCACTGAAGCAAGAGCAACTGCCTTTCAGAATTGGGGAAAAACTTCAATACTCATTTCCGTTCAAATATTAGCAAGAATGACCTATGTGCCTGCTAGGAAATCATAGATTCCACTGTCTTCCATTATAGGTTTTGTTGTACATGAAAGAAAGGAACAGCTTGGCTGGCTATTTTCCTCAATCACATTTTAGGACAAGAGGGATGCTAATTATGGAGCATGAAAAAAGTTTATTCTGATCAGAAGTGGAAACCTCCTGAAATAACCCTTAGTTATGTTCACAGCGTAGAGTGTGATGGTGGTACATTTATTTATTTATTTGTTTCATTTACACTTTCTTGGGAGTAAGCCCTATTGAATATTTATTTATTTATTTAGTTGAAATATTTATAGGTTGCTTAAGGTGTTGGACTACGACCTGATAGACCAGGGTTCGAATCCTCACATAGCCATGAAGCTCACTGGGTGACCTTGGGCCAGTCACTGCCTCTCAGCCTCATGAAAACCCTCTTCATAGGGTTGCCGTGAGTTGGGATCGAGTTGAAGGCAGTACATTTACATTTAGTGGGCAAAGGTGGTGAACAACACTACATTGCATTACATTAAAATCTTTTTTAAAAAATTTAAATTTAAAAAATACAACATAGGTGTGATATTTTAAGTTTAGGTAGTTTAACTTATTAAATATATTTGTCTCTGCATGCAGCTGAAAGGAGTCCTGGAGCAATTAACAAGAACAATAAAATACAAAAAAAAGTAGTGAAGTATCCATTAAAACAATATAAATAGACTGTGTTCATCAAAAAAATAGTTTCATGCAGCAGAAACCATTTACATGTGTAGTATCAGTTGCACATTGATTGATTTATAAGTTTCTCATAAATGCTAGTGAAATTATGTTACAGTGACCCCTGTTATGCAGGGAGGATAAAATTCCATTGTCTTCCTGTGTTTAGTAACACAGGGAAGCTACACTGCTAGGAGTGTACCCAGAATGCTATGTGTCTTCATTGTTGATGATCAGTGGCACTTGGCTATAAATAGTACACATTTTTAAGACTGGTATTCTCTTGAAAACAGGATGACACTGAATTATTTCAATTTACAACCATTATCTTGAAGAATTCTTATTCGAAGCCAAATAATAGAAATACAACAGTAAAGACAGCAGTGGCCTCTCCTGCTCTGTTGTCCACTTCTCCCAATCTGCTCTAATTGATCAGGACTCTAGGTATGCTATACAGCAGGCAGGGGAGGAGGTGAATAACAGGGCCAGGAAGAGCACAAGCAGGAGAAGTTAGACTTTGTCTCCTCCTGCATCTGGAGATTAAAAGGTAAACAACTAATCTTTAACGTTGAATCTGGCAATTCTACTTATTCAGACTGTTGTTTCACAGATTAATACACTCTATTAACTACAGGAGTGCACCAACTACAAGATTTTGGACCCTGCTTTGGCACTTTTGAAAACAGCCAGATTCAGTCTGAAATGCTTTGTGGGCTGTCTGATTTGTCTCAGGGTCTGAATCCAAATCCAAATTCAGAAGAACAAAGCTTCATGCCTCTCCTGTACACTATTATGGGGAAATAAAAATGGCTGTAACTTTTTTCTTTTTACCAAAGTGGATGAAATTTGCAGGCGTGGTAGCTCCTTCTGAGGGAATAAATCCTGCCCAATTTCAGATGGATGGCTACAATAGTACAGGTAGTCATTTCAAGTTTGGGGAGGATTTGTGAGCATGTGGCACAGAACCAGAAGGACTTGAATGTCTAGCATTTTCTAAGCAAGCACCACTAGCAGGACTAGGAAGGAGCACAGAACAGACATGAACAAAGTGATGCATTACTTCAAGATCAAAAGCCCTGTGGAGAGACCTGATAAAATCACTCCACCTGATTAGAAGCTGGACCTGTCAGTCACAAAAGACCTCTCCCCCATGGTAAGCTTGATGCTCCGGTGACTGCTATAGGGGGAGAGGAAGCTCCGGTAACAATTGTGGGGGGAAGGGAGAGGTATGATGACCCCTGTGGGGGGAAGGGAGTGGGCTTTGGGGTCCTCTATGTGAGGAGAAGTGGCTGAGTTTTGGGGACCCCTGTGTGGGAAGAAGGGGCTGGGTTTTGGTGACCCCCTATGGGGGCAAAAGAGCTGGTCTTTTGGGATCCCTTTGTGTGGGGGAAGGCTTTGATGATCCGTTCAGGGAAGGAAGAGGGCTTTGGCAACCCATGGGGGGAAGGGGCAGCTTTGGTGACCCATGCAGGCAGGGCAGCTTTGGTGATGATAAGTGGGGTTGGTGAGAGTAGTGAGAGGGATGGCAGCCCCTAATCAGTTTTATAAATGTGAAGCTGGGTAATCCTTGCCCTTGCTGCTGCATGGCAACACTCATGATTCAATAAATTATATTGTGAGCACCTCAGAGGCAAGATGGTTTTACTACAGAATTGTGCTATTGGGGTTGAATGTCCCCCCCCCCTCTCAGTGTGTATATCACATGTATAAAAGCACTTTGGTCTCACTGATGCATTTACTTACTATGTCTTACTAAAATTATTGTAGCATTTCCACAGCAGATAAAAAGTTAAAATTTGGTACACATTTCATCCAAGTCACTCTGAAATCATGATGTTTTTACAATTCTTGTCCAAAACTGGGGTGAAGGGTGGGACTTTACCTCATCATAGCAAACCTTACCTATTTTGATGTACTTCTGTGACCCAGTGAGTGAACTCTAGGTGTCTTTATATAGGCGTCCTACCTATTAAAAGAGTAAAATTGCAATATATTTGTAATTACATTTAGAAAAAATGACAATAGCTGTCTAAATGTGTGTGTTAGGGCTGAAAAGATACAGCCAAACACTTAGGAGCTCAAGAAAGATGCATCAGCTCCAGTACATCATAAACTATGCCATCACACCACTAATCTCAAAGTTGTTGTGCTCCCTGTAGACAGCTACATTGTCTGAATGTTTACAGTTGAGATAACACAATAATGTTGAAAGCACTGAGAGTTTTGAGTCTGGACCATATAAAAATATGGGAATTGGAGTCCAAAAACTTCTGAAAGGTCCCAGATTCTCCACCCCTGAAGCAAGTCCAAACAATGGTTTAGTGTTACGTCTGAATCATCCCAGCATTGCCATAGTTTCCATGAAGCTTTTGTCTTGGGCCGCAGTACCACAAAAAGCAGGTTTTGTAATTCCTTTTTCTCCTCTCCTTCCTTTCCATTTGGAGTTCCTGAGACTCTCTTCCCATCCTCAAAGTAGATTTCAGTCTTCTTTTCCACAGTTTTCAGCAGGAATCACCACAGCCTTGCATAATTACAAGCAACCTCATCCTTCAATGCTAATTAAATGAAGACGTCACAGTGTGGATTTTCAAAGCTGTTGTGATGCAGTTGGTAGCTTAAGGTTCTTGGCAAATTTAAAGCAGTGGTGAAGCAATTTACTTATCAATGATACACCAGCAATTTATTCTAGAATTATTTTACTACTACATTATTGTCAGGTTATTGTTATGCAGATCACAGCTGAATTCAATGACACAGATGTCCAATTGATTTAAATGCCTCTCTAGGTACCGAAGATAATGCTGGAAGATAACATTGTTGGTGACACTGTTGTCAAAACAAAACCCTGATTGGATGAGATGCATAATCAAAGCAACCCGGACCACATTTAACTGTTCTGAATCATAAGCCTGTGGCTCTATCAAAACAAAATGAGAAGTTTCTTCCTTTTGAAAGGATAAATAGAGCTAAAGATAATATCAATGAGACTGCCATTCTTCCACTGCATTGGTTGTCGCATTTGAGTTTGGTAAGCTCATGATATTTAACGCTGGAGTAGATTTTTCAGATAAGGGCTTTTTTGTTTGTCTTCATCTTGATCTTAGGGCCAGTGGGCAATGCAAGTGATGCATGTGGGAGCCACAAGATTATCATTCCCTGTTTGTAGAATTCCCTCCTGGGCTTTGGGTTAAGGGGGGAACAAACAATTTTTGCCTGATCAGCCCTCTCCCACAGCTTCTATTTGCATTTTTCAATCATGTGGGTTGTATTTAATGTTCTGTTGGCACAAGATTTCTCCTTGTGCAGCAGAACATTCTCCCCGTTCCTCCCCTCAAATACCTGGGGGTTCTCCCAAACGTCCAGATCACATTTGGGGATGGTGCAGGGGGAGGAGAGGTGGAAATCTCATTGCACTAGTGCTAATCCTTGTTCACATGTTCACAAGTTCACATGTTCACAAGTTCACATGTGTTTAGTTCAATACCATTCTCCTGATGGCCAACTGAAATGTATTTGTTGAGCTCCAGTTCCCCCAGGTGGATCAGGGAGAGGTATCGGAGGAGGTGGAGGAGGTTTATGAGGACATTGAGGGAGGGGGAGATGCTGACAGCCCACAAGTTCACACGGACAGCCCTCCTGTCGACGCAGCTCCCGCTCCGACTGCAAGCACTCCAACAACATCATTGGCAAGCAATCTGGCATGTGCACCAACTCCACACCCCCCAGGATCCCCCGCCTGGCATGTCAAATGCTTCCCCGCCAACCTGCACCCCGCCCCTCGAGATTGAGCTGGCACCTAGCGAACCTTTGCTGTTAAGTGAGCAGACGGAAGCTCGCCTCCTTTCACCCCACGCGAGATGATGCGAGAAGTGGGACGGTCAGAAGGTGGCACTTTGCAGGAGTCAGCAATTACAGGCTAAGACCCTCCCTATTTAAGGCAGCACCCCCCTGACTGGGGTGCTGAGTCAACTTACTCCATATGCTGCAGAGAATGTCTAGTTAGCCTAGTTAGGGTCATTAGTGAGTCAGCATAGTTAGGTCTATGAAGCACACTGTTTTTGATGTAACCGTTACCTTAATAAAGCAAGAATTCCTTCCAGTCTTGCCTCTGTCTCATGTCTCGCACTCTGGGCAGGACAACTTGACTCAGCCATCATCTCTCTTCTCTGACGTTCTCATGACAGATAACATGGAGACTAGTGGCACCGCCAAAGGGGGACTCCCAGTGACCATCGAAGCCTTGTACACAAAGCTCCAGAACCTCCAAGCCATGACCCAGAACTTACAACTCGAGAACCAGAACCAGAACATTCGAGCCCTGATCACCCAGGGAGGCAAGGCCTGCACCACCTGTTAGAATCAAGTCTCCCATGGGGTTACCCTCTCGTTATGGTGGCCAAAGTGACCAGTTCGCCACATTCCTTGCCCAGTGTGAATTATACATATGCATTCATCAGGCTGAATTCCCGACCGATGATTCCAAGGAGGCTTTCATCATCAGTCTTCTGGAAGGAGAAGCCACCAAATGGGCCACCCCATACTTGATCCAAAATGACCTCGTCCAGGGTCAATACACCACCTTCCTCACTGCCATGAACAAGATGTTTTGGGATCCCCAGCTAGGGACTCTGAAACAGGAAAAGGGATCTGTGGTGGTCTACACTAATATGTTCCCTGTCTTAGCCCAAGAGACTGACTATAATGCCCCAGCCTTGATGTACTTCTATCGGAATGGCCTGAGCCTGGAGGTGTTGGACGAGTTGGCACTCACCTCCCCACCCGGAGCTGATCCAGTTGTGTTTGCAAATTGACAGCCACCTTGAGGGCTGTCATTTGGAGTGCAGAGTGGAGCTGCTCCATTCCCAGGCATCTTTACCTCTTCCCCACGTCCATTATCTCCTAGTGTGGGAACCTCAACCTTGTCGGGGATGGAGCCCATGCAAATTGGCGGAGCTCGACCATGCTTGTTGAAGGAGGAGCAGGAGAAGTGCAGGAGGGAGGGGCTATGCCTATACTGCAGAAAAGGGGGACACCTGGCCCGAGGGTGCCCTTCCAAAGTTGAAAAGTCCCCGGTGCCAGAAAACTCCAAATCCCAGCTCTTGTAGAGGCCGAAGAGTTGGGAGCCAAGCCAAAGAAGCAGCCTCATCATCAGCCCTTCCCGTCACAAGCTGCCCTACTCATGCCAGTGTGACTAACTTTACCCTCAGGACAGAGCTTCCACGCCAAGGCCATGATTGACAGTGGAGCTTTGTCGAGTTTCATGGACTGGGACTTTGCCCGCAAGCATGGTATACCCCTTCAGATGCTTGAACAGCCCTTGACCGTCAAGACCATTGATGGGTGACCCCTAAAGTCAGGAACTGTGACCAGAGCGACAGAAACATTAGGGATGGAGATCCCGGGGCACGTGGAGGAACTGTCATTCTATGTGGCATACTTGCCCCGTTTTCCCATGGTGTTGGGAATGCCATGGCTGGTACAGCACAATCCAACAATTTTCTGGGATGAGGCGGTGGTGGTGCTCACCTCGGAAGTATTGCCATCAGCACTGCCAGCCTCACAAGAAGCCAGGTCTAGATGTTGTGGCTGGAGCAATTCTGCAGGAGGGGGCTCCTTTGCCCAAGAAATATGAAGAGTACCGAGATGTGTTTCACAAAAAGGAAGCTGACCAACTGCCCCCATCAGCCATACGACTGTGCCATCAACCTGATGCCAGGGATGCGCATTCCATCTGGGAGGATCTATACCCTGTTGGAGCCGGAGCTGGTGGCCCTGACAGAATTCCTGGACACGAACCTGAAGAAGGGGTTCATTCAACCCTCTCTGTCCCCTGCAGGAGCACCTTTGTTGTTCATTAAGAAAAAGAATGGGGAATTACATCCATGTAATGACTACTGGACACTGAATCAAATAACCATCCCCAACAATTACCCCCTGCCGCTCATCATGGAGATGCTGGAGCGATTGTGGTCGGCCAAGATCTACACCAAGCTGGACTTGAGGGGGGCTTACAACTTGGTGCGAATAAAGGAGGGGATGAGTGGAAGACTGCACTCAAGACCCATTATGGCCAGTTCGAATACCTGGTGATGCCCTTCGGACTATCTAATGCACTGGGGGTCTTTCAGAACTTCATGAATGACATCTTTAGGGACTATTTGGATCGATTCATGATCATGTATTTAGACAATATTCTGATATATTTGGACTCGTCAGAGGATCACAAAGAACATGTGTGGACAGTGTTGCAGCGCCTCTGCGAACATCGCCTCTATGCCAAGTTGGAGAAGTGCGGGTTCGACTTGAACACATTGGACTTTCTGAGGTATCGCATTTCGCCATCCGGGGTGGAGATGGATCTGGGCAAGGTCCACTGCGTTCTCACTTGGCAGCCCCCCTGGACCAAGAAGGATTTACAACATTTCCTGGAGTTTGCCAACTACTACCACTGGTTCATCGCGAATTACTCTGATAAGATGGTGCCCCTCAAGGACTGTTTGAAGGGGTCGGGCCCCTTTCATTGGACACAAGCCGCACAAAGAGCCTTTGAAGAGTTGAAGGAGCAGTTCACCTTGGAGCCCATACTACAACACGTGGATCCCACATGCCCCTTTTTGGTTGAGCTGGATGTGTCAGACGTAGCCATTGGAGCAGTGCTTCTACAACCAGCGCTGAAAGGAGGGGTCTAAGACCCTGCGCCTACTTGTCACAGAAGTTGACCAGTTCAGAGCAAAACTACACCATGTGGGAGAAGGAGCTGCTGGCCATCCGGGATGCCTTTGAGACTTGGTGACATCACTTGGAGGGAGTGCAGCACAAGATTGTGGTGCGCACTGATCATCGGAATCTGGAGAGTCTCCGCACTGCCCACAAGCTGAATCAGAGACAGGTGTGCTGGGCTCAGTTCTTCACCCGTTTTCATTTCAAAATCTGCTATATCCCTCAAGCACAGAACAAGCGAGCAGACGTGTTGTCCTGCAAGCCAAAATACCTCAAAAACCCAATTCCAAGGCTGCCACAACTAATATTACTCCCCAAGAAGATAGTAGCAGGAGCATGCCAGGAATCCTGGCTGACGGATCTGCGGGTGGTGTAAGAGCAGGATCAATTCGCCAAAGAGAAGTGCTCAGAGTTGGCGACACCACCCTCTGGGAATCCTAAGGATTTTGCACTGAGGGAAGGGGTGCTACATTACCATGGCATGATTTGGTTTCGTTCCAAAAATAAAAGCTCATTGCAGCTTGATTCTGCATTACCCTGCACTACATTCCCCTGCAGTGTGTACATTTGAAAACTGGTGTAGGAGGTCCCAACAGCGGGGGTGGGTCCACACCTGCCCAATGACTTTGTGGATGGGTGTATGCCAAGATCATAAGGGTACAGTGTTCAAATATGGAACCCAATCAAGTGGAGAGTTTTCAAACACATATCAAGTAACTACACCCATTCATCTGGATGGCAGAATCTACAATCAATCTAGATTCAAAGCAGCATGTTGAGGATGAGCTTGAACAATTCCATATTGAGAAAAAAACTACATTTTTGTGCTACAAAGGCATATGTGTGCACGCAGCCAGAGACAAAGGACAAGATGTTTCACCACCATTTGAACCTGACTGGATTGGCAGTTGGATTTTACTTCTGCACTGGTAATGGGACAGTGTCCTTCTGCACACCTCAGGGTAGCAGGTGAGCTGAGAAGGCACACAACAGGCCACATATTATACATAGTTCTGTCCTCTAAAACCATCACTCCTCGCTTCCCAGCATCCCCCTCCTGAGGTGGGTGTCTCATTCAGTCTGTCTAATGGTAGAGCTGGCCCTGCCAGTTGCCACCCACCTCATAGCTGCATGGAATGATTGCTAGAATGAGTCGCCCTTTCTTTAAGGCAGCCGTTGATAACCGTTTGAGCCCTGTGGGTATATTTGGATTTTTGGTAGTCCAAGAGGACTACCCCTCTAGTAACTTCTCTCCCTCTTTCCCCTGCTCAGCCCCCTCAAGTGGCAAAAAGAGAGAAAGCACACACACTTTCTGTCTCTCTCACATGCAGGGGAGAGAAATCTGGGCAAAAAATTAATCTGAGCCTTGACATGCACATATAGGTGAAAGAGGAAGAGGGAAAGAATGTCACTCTTCCAGCCTCCTCCTTCAGTTTATTTATTTATTTTATTATTTGATTTATATCCCGCCCTTCCTCCCAGAGGAGCCCAGGGCAGCAAACAAAAGCACTAAAAACACTTTAAAACATCATAAAAACAGACTTTAAAATACATTAAAACAAAACAACTTTAAAAACATTTTAACATAGTTCTATGTACTTTTCATGGTAGAAAAGGTAGCCACCTTCACTACTACATGACCAACAGAAGTATGATAGGGAGTGTGGCTACGAAGCTTAGTGGGTATCAGGAGAAAACCTTATTGCATCCACAGGTGCCACGTCAGTGACCCCTGCATTGTCCATTGTTTTGATGCATGATGTTTCAGATTGTTTGAGAGTTTGGAGAAGAACAATGATGACTGGATAATAATTTATTCAAATTCATTTACCCAAATTCTGACCTCTCCAGCAAAAACTTTTTTGTAGTATTTTCAAAGCTGCTGTGATACACTTAAACGCTATTAATGAAAGCCCCCAGTTCAATTTTTTCATACTTTATACTCCATGCACCCACACATGATGGTCTTTCCATTTCGTATGACGGTGCAATGTGAAGAGGCACCCGGCTGTTTCATTGTCTGCTATTGAAGCCTTTTAAAGGTTCAGGTCTCCCACAGGGGAAAGGAAGGGAGATTGCGGTTTTCTTATTTTTCTGTCCCTCTCTTTTGACCTTTGTGCTTTTTTTGTTCCTTTCTTTTCCAGTCATCCTTCTCTTTCTGGCTGTCTAGTTTCAAGCTGTCTGATCCATTGTTGTTGTCATTTCTTTTCTCTCTCAAGTAAATGTTGAGTGCTTCAGAGCTATTTTTATGCTGCAATGGGGAATCTCCACACATAGGCTTGCTGGAATCAGACCTGATGAGACATCTGTACTTGAGAGTCTACGATCTTGCTGGGAAGTATGCCACACTGAACTCAGTCAGCTATACCAACATGGTTTGGTTTGACTCCAAGAGTTATACTCAAGGGAGACTGTTAGTAGGTGCAGCTTCTCCCATCATCATGCTGTGCCGATGAGAGAAGCCACATTTGCATGGCAAAGAAATCCCTTGCATTTTGATCAAGCATTATCATTTTCAAATACAACAAATATAGCCACACAGATGGCAGGATTATAACTATTTCATGTTGGGACAAATTATATCTTTGTAAAAGGAACAGGAAAGATATCTCAATTTAGCACAGCTCAAGCAATTATTTTCCAATATTTGATATTGCTTGTGGATATTGCCCAGAATACAAAACTGTAGTTTTCATTTCTGTGCTCTGCTTGTAGAATTGGAATGAGATTGCTCAGAACATGCTATCCAATTATTAGAGGAACTTTAATGTCAACAAGGTTCTTAGTTTGTTGTGTTAATGCAGGCACTCAAGAAAAGAATTATTAACTATCTAGAAATAAAATGTCCTTTGTAAGAGGCGAAGGGTAGTAAACAGGACACTGCATTTCAAAAACACAAGGTCAATGGCCGGCACGGAGGAAAGAGAGAGGGAGAAAGTAGAGCCGTATGTAGGTGTTACAATTAAACATATGGGGAGGCAGTAGATATGAATGTACTAGCTCCATTGCCATTTTTATTGCCTTCCAAATTGTGGTGGGCAACTGGCTGAAGCAGGGAGTCTTTTGTAACCATGGAAGATACAAAAGTGTTTTAGAAACCTGTTCCGTTTTTTTAAAAAAAAGTATCTGTGAAATATTGGAAGGTACAGGGGAGTTGAATGAGGGTGAATTATTAAAGCTGGCTGATAAAATAAGTAATTCTATTGAATTGGAGAGGCCTGCATCATAGAGGATTCTTATTATTCATTCATCAGTCCAAATTAAAAGACTGAGCAAGATACATATCTGTACAATACATGGTGTAGGTCTGATTTATTATTTACAAGATCTAAAAATGCCAAAGGAGCTCAGGAACATTCAGCTACCAAAAATCCAAAGTACCCACTGAAGAAGACCTTTACAGGTTGAAACGCATTTGGGAAAGATCTAGCATAAGATTTGAGTGCAAGGAATGTATTAAGGGTATTTTATTGTCATACATTTTTTTAAAAAAAGTTTTAAATAATGTTTTATGATTGCTAGCTATTATATATTACATTTAATACTTTAGATGTTCTAATAGACACATTACCAAGCTCGTTTGAATTTTTCAGAGGTAGTTTAGGTTGGGTTTCTATCCTTTTTGGTTGCAGTCAGATGTACAGTAAACCTATAAGTTCAACAGCAGAGTTTGGAGGAAAGGAAGAGAGCTAAGTAAGAGGAATGGACACTGCACTGGACTCGAACCCTATTATGCTTGATGGATGAAATATGATATGCAATAGAGTTGTGTGGCTGGCTCCATTATATTGTTTTGACTAGTCTAATCTTACCATAAAACAGTATGATGGGTTCATGATGCGCTATCTTGCTGAAGCAAAGCAGTATCTGGAGCAGTGACTGCCTGGGAAACATATGCATGCCACTGTGGGTTCCATGATGGGAGAAAGGTGGGATATAAATGTAAGGAAAGAAAAGTGGTGTTTTCAACTTGTTTCAAGTAAATTAATTATCAGCTTCTCTGAAAGAAGGGACTCCTGGCATTGTTTTGGCTAGTAAGACGTATGGGACATAAAGGCCAGAGAGGGCTCTGTGCATTCCCTCTTCCTGTAGTTGCACTTGTCCATACTCAGCATTTGGTACCGAGCATGGAATTCAACATTCTGAGAATCTCATATTTAATTTAAGGAAGTTAAGATTGTAGACATGAAGGTTGTAGAGAAGGGCTTGGAAATATACAAGCAATGCCTGGTGAAATCTCAGAAGCAGGATTCTAAATGGTCAGGTCATGGAGCTACAGTATCTTTCATTGTATCTTGCAGAATTTCATGACTGAATGAAGTTGAATGACATAGTAACATAAGTAAACATTGGCACATATTCTCAATTTACATAATGAACACAGGCGACAAAATTCATCTTGATTTCTCAGCACTATTTTATTTTATTTTATTTTAGCCATTGATAAATTGTTTCTTGAAGAACCAGTTCAGTGGCTGAATGTGGGGCCCTTGCTCTAGGAAAACAGATTCTGGGTGAGATCTGGCTGTCTTGTCTTATCTGCTGGACAGTTTTTGTTGGTAAAAGGTTGAAGGATGCTCTAGACTTTGCTAGATTCTATGCTTCTATTGCTCTGGCTTGATTCTGACTACCTGCAGTGCTTTTTGTACCCCTGTTATCCCTTCTCAACTTGTAAGCTTTTCACTTAGCTAATCTCTATCCTAAATAAACTGTTTCAACAGGCATTGCCTATTAAGAAAGATGTAGCAAAACAATACGAGTGGAAGACCAGGCTAATCATACTATAAACTGTTATGCACACTAACAATTTATTGTTACGTACATTGACTTATAATGCGGGTTAGCAACTAGCTGTTCTGGGCTTTCCCAGTGCATTCTTGAATTAAAAGTGTAGTACCCACAGAACAGCACCCACTCTCAGTGCGTAGCTGGGAACATTCTAGAAGAGGAGTTGGAGTAAGTTATGAATGGTTCCTTCTCAAACTGGGGGGAGGTAACAAGTGGGGTACCACAGGGCTCAGTCCTGGGCTCTGGGCTCTACAACATTTTTATTAATGACCTGGATGAGGAGGCACAGGGAATGCTTATCAAATGTTCAGGTGATACAAGATTGGAGGGACAGCTAATACCCTGGAAAACAGAAACAAAATTCAAAGTGATCTTGATAGGCTGGAGCACTGGGAAGAAAACAACAGAATGAAATTTAGCAGGGATAAGTGCAATGTTCTACACCTAGGAAAAAGAAACCAAATGCACTGTTATAAGATGGGGGGATACTTGGCTCAGCAAAATTATATGTGAGATAGATCTTGGAATTGTTGTTGATCACAAGCTGAATATCAACCAACAGTGCAATGTGGCTGCAAAAAAGGCAAATGCTATTTTAGGCTACATTAACAGCAGTATAGTTTCCAAATCGTGTGAAGTACTAGTTCACTGCTATTCAGCACTGGTTAGGTACTGTGTCCAGTTCTGGACAACATGCTATAAGAAGGATGGAGACAAATTGGAACAGGTTCAGAGGAGGGCAACAAAGATGATCAGGGCATTGGAAACAAAGCCCTGTGAGGATAGACTGCAAGTACTGGGCATGTGTAGTCTTGAGAAGAGAAGACTGAGGGGAGATATGATAGCACTATTCAAGTACTTGCAAGGTTGTCACACAAAGGAGTACTAGGATCTCTTCTCAACCATCCCAGAGTGCATAACACAGCATGATGGGTTCAAGTTACAGGAAGGCAGATTTCAGCTGAACATCAGGAAAAACTTCCTAACTGTTAAGAGTGGTACAACAATGGAGCCAATTACCTAGGGAGGTAGTGGGCTCTCCAACATTGGAGGCATTCAAGAGGCTGTTGGACGGCCACCTACCAGGTGTGTTTTAAGTTGGATTCCGGCATTGAGCAGGGGATTGGGCTTGATGGCCTTATAGGCCCCTTCCAACTCTACTATTCTATGATTCTGAGTAGGAATCACCTACTTAGTGAACACGTTTAGCTTCTTGATGTAGAGTCAATATCATTGGTCCATCTAACATATCTGTCAATCATCTAGTCTGACTGGCACCAGCTCTCCAAGATCTCAGACAGAGGTCTTTTCCAACCTTTCTAACTGAGCCCCTGGAGATACTGAGGACAGAACCTAGGGCCATCTGCATGCAAAGTGTGTGCTCTAGCTCGGGATGGGATCCGTTGGCTGGTGCAGCTTCAAAAGCATTCTGTTGACCTATCAGCTGGTATCGATTCAAGTTTGTTCTTTGTCTGCTACACGTTGCTTTTACTGGTCCTTTATTTTCCTCCCCAAAATATCAATATTAATATCAATGTTTTGGAAGAAATGACAATATTTTGAAAGGAAATATTGATATTTTGAAAGGAAAGTGGCTTAGTCTCCTTGTCTCTGACTGAGGCTGGTCAATTTTCACATTAGCCAGCAGAGACCAGCTGTTTTCCTTTTGGAAAGGAAAGGAGGAAAGCAGCTTCCAGTGCTCCCCCCAACCTCCACTATCCTGCCTGCCTGTCATCCATCCATCCAACCATTATGCTCCTTTCCTCACCTCCCACCTGTCTGCCTATCTATTCCTCCATCTACCTGCAACCCACCCAGAAAGTCTACTTCTCTCTTCCTTTCTGCTCCCTCGATTGCTGGTCCCAACTGGCCTGTATGCTGCCTGGCACATCTCTTGCTGTCTGTGATGCAGTCACTCGCTGCTGCCAACCACTCGCTGTGCCTCCTCCCTGCCAGATGCAGCTGTCACACATGTGCACAGATAGTCACATACACACTCACTCACACACACAGCACCAGGAGGGAATTAGCAGTCAAAGACAGGCTGATTAGTTTCCTTTCTTCTAATCAATTTCAGTTAGAAAGCAAAGCAGGCTGATCAGCTTAGCTTCGGTTAGATTTGGTGAAAGTCCAGTGTAGGGAAAAGTAGCGAAGGTTTGCACATTTGATAGGTGAACAAAGATAGCAGCCCTGCAAATTATCAGAGAGTCTGATGCCAATTCCAGTTTCATCTAAATCCTCGCCCACCACTGTGCTCTACCATTGGCTTAAGGACCTTGATGGCTGGCCTAGAATTTTCTTGTGGAAGAATGTAGTTGTTGACCAGGGAATTATATCAACTAGTGTATTTGGGTGTAGGGGAAGCCTTCCCAAAACCTCTCTTGCTTCTAATATAATTTGCACTGCTATCAAGAAACAGCACTGACTATATTTTAATATTTTGATATAGACCAAGGATAGGGAATCTGTGGCTCTCTGGATATTGTTGGACTACAGCTTCCATCATCGCTGACCATGGGCTGTGTGGGGCTGTGTGGGGCTGATGGGAATTGGTATCTAACAACATTGAGAAGGCCACCAAGTTCCCCAATCTTGGTATGAGGAGTTCCAGATAATGAAAGATATAAAATATGATGAGCAGTAGCTTTTCTTGAATCAAGCTCAAGGAATGGGAAATGTTTTGAATTACAGAAAGCTCTTCATCGTGTAGAGACGCTGTATATTTTTTACTGCTATTATTTTTCAAGTATAATTGAAGACTTTCTGTTCATTCTTTCCTGGTATTGGCAATTTTCTAGCATGTTTCTTTCAACAACCCATTTAGGAGCTGATGTTTTAAATTCTGCATATTGCTTCTATTGCTGGTAGAGAAGCCGAAATAATAATAAGATTGTTTTACTAACAATAGCTACATTATTATGCCAGCTGCTCTTATTTTATGGAGCTCCCCTCCCTTCTAAATATGCCCCCTTTTATTCCTCTTTTAATATTTTTTACTGAATGCTATTTAAAATGCAGTGACACAGTTGCATAAAATTTGCAATTCTGGCCAAAGGTAATTTTTGGGTTGTCTGGATGTGAGAAGAATTATCGGGACTGCTTTGATTCTTGAAATGATTTATATTTAGCCCATTTTCACAGCAATCTGCAAACAATTTGCTCAGAAATTGCCTTTGTGAACACTCTTCATTTGTAAGGAATAGAAATCTACAAATTATGAGTAGTTTTACATTACACCAATGCAAATCCAGATGATGTTAATAATATTAGGTAAGGAAGGGAACAGCAATTGAAGGATGCAGAGCCAAACCTGGGCCTGGAGGGTACAGTCTGACACACGCATACTCCAGTTGCCAATCCAAAGGCAAACAAGGGGGATTAAGAGAGTTGTGGCTATGGCTACAGCTCTTGCTGACACATCAGTTTGGGGAACTGTTGAGACCACCACTCTCCAACCCTTCCCCAGATTTGATCTCCTGGAAAACAAAAGATAGAATGATGATCAAGACATGTGTTTGGACAGCAGATTTTCAGCATAATTCTTTACTCAGAAGTAATTGAGTTGTTCAATGAACTTCCCATACCCACTTACATGGGATTAGTTCCCATTGAACTCAATGGGACTTACTCCTGGGGAGACATGTATAGAATTGCACTGTTAGACTGCAGATTTGGCCAGATTTCAGGACAGCCACATACACCACTCTGTGCTCCTTGGAGGAAGGATGGGATAAAAATGTAATTATGTCACCTTGCCATTCATTTTTTAGAGAGAAAACTCATGTTTTAATATTTTTCCTTTTAGTTTTATATCCTGTCTCAGTCACACAAGAAACAAAATAATCTTGAAACATCTATATGTATGCCTTTCGCTTTTAGTGCCAGTAGTTAAAACTGGTTCATATCAATCAATCAATTCAAGCTTGAGTTGATTAATCCACCTATTGAACTGGATAAAGCTCATAGACCTACCTCTAACCTGCCTTGGCACACCTGTATCCTAGTGCATCCTGTTGGCGGCTTGCATCCCATCATAAACACCCATTTTCTGACATAGTGTCTCATATCATTGGACTGGAATACAGTTTAGGTAAGACTGTAATCCTGTGACACTTACTTGGGAGTAAGACCTATTGAACACAATGGGACTTTCTGCCAAACAAGCTTATATATTATTTATGTATTTAGAGCACTTGTACTTGTACTCCACTCTTTAGCCAAAAAGGCTCCTAAAGTGGCTTAAGTGAGAGAGGAGGAGACGGTCTGCCTTCAAGTCGATCCCGACTTATGGCGACCCTATGAATAGGGTTTTCATGGTAAGCAGTATTCAGAGGGGGGGTTACCATTGCCTCCCTCTGAGGCTAGTCCTCCCCAGCTGGCTAGGGCCTGCTCAGCTTGCCACAGCTGCACAAGCCAGCCCCTTCCTTGTCCGCAACTGCCAGCTGGGGGGCAACTGGGCTCCTTGGGACCATGCAGCTTGCTCACAGCTGCACAGGTGGCAGGGCACATAATCCCTGAGCCACTCACTGTGGGGGTGATCTTTAGCTGGCCCTTGACACCCAGGAGACACGAGCGGGGATTTGGACTCACAGACTCTGGACTCCCAGCCAGGCTCTCCTCCCCACTGTGCTATACCAGCTGTTAAAGTGGCTTACGTACAGTCACTTAAAACAAGACAGTACCTGCCTGCAGGATCAAAAAGGCAAAATGCAAAAGAAAGAGGAAAAGGCAGGGAAAAGCAAACTCAGGCACCAGTTCTTGAAGTTAAATTGTAGTTCTCGGAATGATCAGCTGAAATAGACACAGTCCAGGGAAAGGAGGCGCCTGATGGTCTTTCAGCAGAGCTTGCATATTCTAAATGTATAAAATAGCACTGTCAGTATCTTTAAAGACATTAAGCTAATTTTAAAATACCTTCATCCCTCATTCCTTTCCCAATAAGGTCAGTTAAAAAAAATGGTGGGGGCAAAATGTAGTTATTGACCCTGCTGGTTTATGATGAAAACAAAAGAGTGGCACAAGACTATCCATAGTCCCATTAATGTGATTACAGATGGGAGATAACTTCTGTTCTGAATTAAGTAAATTTCCAAGCTCTTTATGCCTCTAAAGCAAAGGCAGATGTGCCCAAACCTGTTGCTGATGACTGGATCTAAAGGGGACTCAATCTTCTCTGCAATCTGTTATAAACAGGATCATGAACGGATGTACATGCTTATCCCTGCCTGCCCAGGCTTAATTCTGCCAATACTACACTAATTTTTCTAATAATGATATTATCATTTGAAAAGATTTTCTGTACAAAATAAGTGCCTAAATACTGGCAAAATAAAGGAGAGAGGAAACATTTGTTTGTATTTTTTCTACATATAAGCAATGACATGTAAGGCAAGGATAGGCAACCTCCAGGTTTAGAGACAGCGAACTACCAGTTGCTGGGAAGCAGCATCAGGAAAGTGCTATTGCTTTTATGCCATGTTCGTGGACTTGGCAGAAGCATCTAGTTGGCCAATGTGGCAAACAGGATACTGGAATAGATGAACCTTTGGTATGATCCAGAATGGCTCTTCTTCTTAATGATTATTTTCACTCTTCAGTGATGGAACATTTTCTTATGTTCATAGAATAATAGCATCTATGATTCTATGAACATAAGAAACGCCCTGTAGAATCAGGCCCATCTAGCCCAGCATCCTGTTTTCAAAGTGGCCAACCAGATGCCCGTGGGAAGCCCACAAGAGGACCTGACTGCAACAGTTCTCCACAGGTGTGATTCCTAGCAACTGATAATCAGAGGCATACTGTCTCCAACAGCAGTGGTAGAACATTGTGGAGGTCGAACTGTCTTTCTCAGATAACTGTAAACCTAAAGCAGACATTATAGTGTAAGAAATCCTTACAGCAACCATGCTTCCTATGCAGACCAGCACAGTAGCCTTCAAAACTAGATTCACTATCACATTTATTTATTTATTTACATCCCACCTTCCTCCCAAAGGAGTCCAGGGTGGCAAACCTAAACAAGACCTTTTAACAAGAAAAAGAAAAGCATACTAAACATTAAAAACATTCCAAAACACAATTACAGTTGACAACATTCTAAAACACAGTGAAACATACTTTAAAGCACAGTTAAAAACATCTGTTCATCAGTAACCTTCAGGTAGTCAGAAACAGTTCCCTTCAAAATCACATCCTTCCCTCTCCTGTTTACATCAGAAGGATTTGTATTCAAAAACAAAGGGTGTTTCCATACCGGAGATTTTGTTTGCTGGAGCAGGATACATATTAGCTTCAGTTCAATGTGCAACTGCTCTAGCAGATCCTCATCACATTACATTTCCAAAATGAAGCATGGAAAGTGATTACAGAGAGCAATCCAGCATGAATACTTACTAGCACAGCCCCATCATTCCTGTCAATATGGGCACCAGGTCATCCTCACAGACGTTTTTCTTTTTAAAGAATAACAACCGCAGAAGACTTGGACACACACCACTGAAAGAGGGTGGTTTACAGATCCCTATCCATAGTTACTACAAAGCATGTGTTCCACAATTTACATCTCAGTGATTTAAAGATGGACCTTTAGATAGAAGAAACAGCAGTAAAGATTAAATTAAAAGATATGCTTTGGGTCCCTAAAATAAACAGGAAAAATGTTATATAGAATACAGTTACACAATAGATACAAGTTTACACAAACACACAAAAAGTTCATGCAATCTGCTCTGTGGAATGAGCAGTATGATGGAACTTACTCATGTGTGTTTTTCGTTGTGTAAGGAATTCTGTCCTGGCCTTTTATCCTTTTGGATCCTTCCAACTGCCTGGCCATCATTTTCTGAATCTACTCAACTTGTCAAAATGCCCAGTGCAAGAGAAGTAAGTGCAAAGGCAGCCCTTGGCCAATAGCTCGTGATATTCACTGTGATATAAAGCATAAGGAATGTTGCTGTAACTGGGTTGGGGATTAATTTCTCCTTATTCATTTATTATTTTTGTATCTCATTCTACCTCCTAAAAGGGAGCACAGGGCATCTACACCATAAAATAATATAAAATAATTTAAAACAATTGATCATAAAACACAGCAGATAAAAGTTCTGAAAGGGACCTAGCATCCTTTATCCATCACCTTCATACCCATAAATAAATTAGGGCTGTGGCTTAGTGGTAAAGCATCTGCTTTGCATGCAGAAGCTTCAATCCCTGGCATCTCAAGTAGGACTGGGAGAAGATCCTGTCTGGAATTGTCAATTTATACAATACTGAGCTAGATGAGCAGACGGTCTGACTCAGAATAAGGCAGTTTCCTATGTTTCTAAGGGATGACTTTATCAACATGGAAGGCCACTTCTATGTGGTGACTTTAAGCATAGTTTGCCACATGCCTCTTGATTGCATGAACACCACCAACGCCTCCAGGACCATTGTGTGAGGAAGCCCTCCATGTAATCAGAAGAATCTATGCAGCAAATGCCGTGGTAGACACTGAAGAATCATCACATGGAAGCACTTGCTGTCACAGTTAAAAAGTGGTATGTCTGTCCAAAGGTCCCTTCTTCATCATTTCTCAAAAAATGGAATCCTACAAGGAGGGTGTAAGACCTTCACTCATATAGACTATCAGCAGTTATGCAAGAGTGCTTTCCCAAGTCATTTGTGGAACAAAAACAATAATGTGGAAAGACTGTAATCATTATTTGCTAAGATCTCGAGAGCAGCTTCACTCTACATTGCAAATGGAAGATATAAAACACAATTTCTAATCCAGAACCAACTGACATAACTTTAAAGAAGCGACCATTGTATCTATTGCATTAACAATGAAATTGTCAATCTTTTGCTGAGAAGGATTCTTTAGTTTAGAAGAATAGGCTGTGAGATGGAGAGGGAAATATAAAAAGCATCCCACTGGTCATATATAATGATATATGTAAGACAATTCCACAGGAAAGCATGCACATTATCTCAATAGTGTATATATAGAAATCAGTACCAGTAGCTACTGTAAAGATCTATCCAATGTAAGAACTACCATGCTGAGTCAGACGAAAAGGTCATCTAACTCATCACTGGCTCTCCAGAAGCAGCCAGCCAGATATGTAGCTATTTATTTATTACCATTTATGAATTGATTCCTATAAAATATCCTATAAATATTCCTATAAAATATCCTATAAAATATCTTTAAATGATTTTAACCATAAAAACATCAGCAATAAAAACAATTAAAATGTAAAACAATTTAATATATAAAAACATATTTAAATCTAATACAGCCACAGATTGAACTTTTTTTTAAAAAAAACCCTCTTTTAAGTGGAGATTTTATCCCAGGTCTTCAAAAGGGAACCAAAAGACCATAGATCAGTGAGGCCTGCAAATCCCTGTCTTTACCTGCCCCACATCTGTGGGTCTAGAGCAAGTGGGTGTGACTTGGCTGAAATGGCCTCTCAGGCCAAATGGGGAGTCCTGGCAGGTCTACTTAGGCTCATGGGACAGAGGTTCTGTATCCTTGAATTGAACCATGGTTTAGTTTCATGTCACAGATGTGCAAATGCAGCCAATGTATGTGTCATTGGGGGGGGGAGAAGGTGGGAGAAAGAAGAGAGAAGCATGTATAAAGTTCAACCAGTGTAGTATAGGGGTTAAAAGTGTTGGACTAGGACTAAGAAGATGTGGGTTCAAATTCCAACTTGGATGTGAATCTCAATGGGTGACTTTGGGCCACTCATTTCCATTCTGCCTAAATTACCTCACAAGGTTGTTGCTAGGATAAAATGGGAGGGAGGAGAAGCAGAAAAGAATGATGTTCATATGTTGGTGGCAGAGGCAGCTGTTTTGCCTTCTCCAAGAATGTGTGAGGTGAGGTGGAGTCTCCTCCATCATGGGACCCACATGCACAGGACCCTCACTCACACATTTCACTCCTTTGAGGGTGGCATTGTATGAACAGGACCTCTGCTCTGTTGGGTGCCATCTTGGAATTCTTGGCTCACCTATGCTTTGAGCTGTATGGAAGCCCTTACCCATCTGTGGAATACAAAATAATGAGCAACAACATAAATGAAAAATGATTTTTTGGGGGGTAGGAATATGCCAATTTGGTGCAGTGAGACAGGTTGATGTTTTGTTGTTAAAATATTTGAAAATAGTCACCTCATGGAGGACTGCACGCCATCATTTGATGACGTAGACCTGCCCATATATCTTTTGTGCCATACCTGCAGAACAGTAGTCTTTTGGAGGAGCCAGAAGGAAAGAACTTTCCCACAGCTGTAGATGGTTTCCAGCGGGGATGGCTATTTATACCTGGAGGCTGCTGTTGATGGTGGGGCGCCACTGGCAGGAGAATTCCAGAGGGGCGGCTTTCAAGGGAATCTCTCCTTTGGGTCACTCCTTGGTGGTGTGATAAGAGTGAGGGCACTTCCCCAGGGTGAGTGGTTATGAATGGGCTTGCTCTTAGATGAGAGACTGGAGCAGCTGTGTATGGAGTGACATGAGTCAACATAGCTTCTGAAAGGATGGATGCTGGGGAACTGCATCTGTGGTGAGAGCATGAATGCAGCTCACAAACTCATATCCAGTGTGGTTGGTGGATATTTTGCAATTTTATACTGTTTTGAATGATTTATTGTATTTATTATACTTGTATTATACAGCCACGAGAGTGGCTGTATACTATAGCCAGCATGGATTTTTAGCATTCCACAATGTTAAATTGAAAATACCCCCATGCCATTCTGATGCTACCCATAAGCTCATTTCAAAACAAAACCTTACAAAACTTATAGTCCTGAAACTCAGAAACACTTGCTTAATAACCCTCTAAATTTTCATGGCAATAACACAAAACAGTCAGAGAGAATCGAAAGTTCAAAATGTAAAAAGAGAGAGAAAAAATCCAGACCCCCTGTTGGACTTTTTTCTCTGAGAGTTCTCATAATCTGTTGAAATTCATTAAAAATCAGCCATGTTCACAAAGTACCTGTAATCCTATTACTAACCTTGCCCCATACTCTGACCTTCATCTTCTGCAGTTTAAAATTTTTAAAAATGCCTGGCTGATTAATTAATTTAAGAAATTTAGCATTGAAGTTAATGATAAGGCCAAGCATGCCCAGTAAGAACCAACTGTCAGTGTTCTAAAAGCCAGACTCCCAGCTGCTTGGCTTGGCTAATCAGGGAGCCACACCCACACCAGTCCTTTATTTCACTTTAGACCAGCCTTTCCCAACCAGTGTACCTCCAGATGTTGTTGGACCACAACTCCCATCTTTCCTGACCATTGGCAATGCTGACTGAGGCTGATGGGAGTTGTGGTCCAACAACATCTGGAGGCACACTGGTTGGGAAAGGCTGCTTTAGACAGTCATGGCTTACCTCAAAGAATCCTGGGAAGTGTAGTTTGTGAAGGCTTCTGAGAGGAGACTCCTATTCCCCTGACAGAGCTCCAGTGGCCAGAGTGGTTTAACAGTCAGCCACTCTGATTGAAGCTCTGTGAGGGGAACAGGGCATCTAGCAACTGTCAGCACCCTTCACTAACTACACTTCCCAGGATTCTTTGACTGTCCAAAGTGAAATAAAGGTCTGGTGTGGATGTGGCCAGGGATAGCTTTGGTTTAAATTTGGGTGGGAGGCTACATGTGCCTGCTGTAGAATAAAACGATGAGGGAAACCCTGAAAAAAAATGATGCAGTTCATAATGTTTTCCTTTTGGAATGGAAAGGAAAGGGGCTTCACCTCTGCCTAGTGCCCACCCGCCCATGCACAAGTTACCAAATTCTTCCAAGCTACACAGGAAGTGGATTGGACTGTGAAAGACCAACCCAAATTGTATTTGCATTTTTACAAATTTATAGGGCAGTACAGTATCTCAGATAGGAGGTCAGGTCTCCTGCTCCCCTGGTGCATTCACTATAGCTGCCCAATTTCCCTGCTTTTTAAACTTCAATAGAAATATCTGTTGGCTGTAGGTACGTTCTTAAACCACAAGTTTTTTTGCCTATTAGTGAATTGTATATTTATTTTTGCATTAATGTCCTGTTTGTTGCTTTGGGAGCCTTTGAGCAAAAAAGTGATATATAAATATAACATAACAAGAAGAGGAGAGGTGTATTGGGATGGGGGAAACAGAGAAAGATGAGCAAGAGAAACAACTTGTGGGGCAGATTCTCCCCTTATCCATTAGCTGGTAGCTATTTAACAGCCAAAATATTAGCCGCGGGGATCCAGTTTATGCTAGTGATTATCACACTCTAATGATGCTGGCATTAGTACTGAGTCAGATCAGTTGAACATTCAGTCCAGGTTTGTTTACTCTGAGTGGCATTGATTCTCCAGAGTCTCAAGCAGGATATTCCTCTGACCTGGAAGCATATGTGATGCATGAACTCTGTGGCTGAACTGGAGGCTCTTCTATGAGCGATATCCCTTTGTGTGAGGGGTCTGTGTGTGTTTATTGAGTGGAATTATTTTTCTGTATATGATTTCTGGTTACTTGTTTGTTCAGTGCTGGAGTGCTTTATTGAAGTGAGAACTGGAGTGGATGGACTTATGTGTTGGCTGTTAGAACATTGTTAGTGCTTGTGTATGTGGAGATTGTGTGTTTAGACTGGTGTTGTGTATTGTGAATGTGTAGAATTATTTTAGTGATTACGTCTTTGTAATAGGTATGGAATGTTTATGATATATTGTAATTATATTGCATTTTGATGGATCAATAAATGTTAATGTTTCATATTATTTTTTGTTCTTATTTGTGTTACTTATGCACTTTGTTTAAATATATGTATTTAATTATATTACTTAAAATAATGACGATGATCAGGAGTCATTGTTCGGCTTCAGATGTAGAATTTTGATTATTGTTTCTTATACTGATTCCTTTTTGGGGAGCTTTGTAAATCACTTAGATTTCTATTGAAATATGAAGCAGTATATAAACTAACACATAATAAATAATATTGTGTATTCATGTACACAAAACTAATTTAGTAAACAAGATATAATCATTCTCATGATTTCCATTTATACCTCTCTAATTGGGATATCCCCCCTCCACTTTCCATTATGTTTGCTACTTCTAATGCATCCATAGTGGATTCCACATTATATGCTGTTAGCAATTTACAGTTTGTTAATAACGATGAAAGGTTGTACCCCCGTCTTGCCCTGCTCATTTGTGTCTCGTTCTGACTGTTGACTTCAGCTAGAAAATGAGTATTTTCCAACCATTCATCTTATGTTTCCTTCAGGTCACGTTCAGCCTGGTTGTTCTCGATGAGGAACGTGCATGAATGAACTGTCAGATTAATTTTCAGAGGCATGCAGTGCTTCATAAGCATAAGCACATCTGCTAATTAAAAGAAGACGGATGTAATTGTGCCTGATATAGAATTATCATTGACTCATTTCCAAATAGTTACCTTGTAATTAAGTGTTTCATTAGTGCTAAAAAGAGGCCTAGGAAGACATAAAATACAGTCCAATGTAAAATATTTGCTAGGGAATATAATAATTGGACCTCACCAGTTTTGCAGTGCTTGACTGCAAAACAAACAGGATAAAAAAAAAAGCCAAATTGACTTCCTGATATCCACTACAGCTAGCATCAGTTCTGATTCTGGAACAAGTATCTCAAGGGCAGCACATCCTGACTTTGGTTGTCCGGACGTTAATAGAATTAATTGGCAAATAGGAGTACAGATTTCATCCTGATGAATTGCAGAGGTTATGCAGCAGTGTGAAGGGTGATGTATCTCTGGAATTTCACTAGATGTACCTGTTTAAAAAACTGTTGGATTAAGACATTCTATGTGCATGCCTACATTTCAAGTAAATGGCATGCAGCCTTTGAGGTCAGGGTGGGGGTAGGGGAGGGGGCATTGCTTTGTATGTAGAAGGCCTCAGGTTTCAATTCCTGGTGTCTCTAACTAAAAGAATGAGGTAGAGCTAGCTAGCTATCTACCATCTATCTACCATCTATCTACCATCTATCTACCATCTATCTACCATCTATCTACCATCTATCTATCTAAACTTTATGTCACCCTCAACAGATTGCCAGGGCACTTTTAAAAAAACTTGAAATTGCGACAAAACAAATTAAAACAAAAATATTAAAACAAGAACATTAACACCCCAGAATATAAAAGAGCAGTGTTAAAGCAGCCATCAGCGTTAAAACAGATATCAACCAGTTCAACAGCAACATATAGGATATTAAAAAGGCTAGGAAAATAGAAAGGTATTTGCTGGTACAATATTGACATCAAGATAAGTACCAAGTGAGGCTTCCTGGGAAGAGCATTTTACAGTGAGGGTGCCACCACAGAGTAGGCCGTTTCTCTTGAAGCCACCCATCACACCTCAGATGGTGGAGGTACCTGAAGAAGGAGCTAAGTTGAAAAGCTTAGCACACATGTGGAAACAAGCCATCTATCAGGTATACTGGTTCCAGTCCATGAAGGGCTATAAAGGTCAGAACAAGGACTGAGCCTGGAAATTAAAGCTCAGGCATAATGTGATCATAATGCCCAGTCCCAGTTCATAGCTTTGTAGCTGCATTTTGGACTAATTCCAAAATTAGGGCCATTTCACCAAGCACGTTTTTCTTTGTTACAATCTTTCCTGAGGTTAATAGATCCCTCTTGAGACAGCTTCATTCAGGTCACCTGGGGGTTGCATGGAAGTATTGCTTGGTGGCTAGCACTAAATGGCTTATAATTCTTCACCAATGTCATGCTAACATTTCCTGTAGTCAGGAAATGCTGCATCATGTCTCCTTCATCCACTGCTCCAGTGATGCCAGAAGCCTTAGATGTGGCAATGTGGCTTCTCCCCATACCAGTATCACCCATCTCAGGTGCTGCTGCATTACTACTACAGTGGGAAGGAGCCATGTTGTGTATCCCTCCATCACAACATTCCATGTGCGGCATCAGACCTAACATATTTGAAGTAACAATGCCCATAAAGTATCTAGAGAAGGGTTGAGGAACCTGTGGCCAATCAGATGTTGTGGGACTACAATTCCCACCATTCCTGACCGTTGGCCATGCTCCAAGATGGAGGCTCTTTGGGTAGATGGTTCCCATGTCCAGTAGATAGGCAGGTTACCTGTTCTGTATGGGGTTGCACTTCCTCTGAAGGACCAGGTCTGTAGCCTAGGGGTACTCTTGGATTTATCTTTGTCACTAGAGGCTCAAATATCCTCTGTGGCTAGGAGTACCTTTTACCAGCTTTGTCTGTTTCACCAGCTATGGCCATTCCTAGACAGGAATAGCCTTACTTCTGTAGTCCATGTGTTGGTAACCTCGAGGCTGGATAACTGCAATGTGCTCTATATAGGGCTGCCCTTGGCCTTGGTTCAGAAGCTTCAGCTGGTGCAAAATGTGGCAGCCAGATTGCTGATGGGAGCACATGGTTGACAACATGCGACACCACTTCTAAAACATCTGAACTGGCTGCTCATCCACTACTGATCCAGGTTCATGGTCCTTGTATTAATTTACAAAGTCCTGAGCAACTTAGGTCCAGGGTATCTTAAGGACTGCCTGAACCCTTAGCTTGATCACTGAGATCATCTGCAGGAGTGGCTTTGGTCGTTCCAAGTTGGCAAGGCTCATTTAACATCAATACGAAATTGAGCCTTCAGTGTCATCAGCCCAGTTCTCTGGAATGCTCTGCCAACAGAGACTCAGCAGGCAACTTCTGTTTTAAGTGCCTGCTGAAAACCTTTCTGTTCTGCCAGGTTGGTGCAGACAATTAAGAAGATGCTTTTTTCACAACAGTTGACCTTTGCTTTTATTGTATTTTTAATGTTTTCTGTTCTGTGGAGGTTGTTTTTGTTTTTAACATGTTGTAAACCACTTTGATGTTTTTAACGAAATAGCGGTATACACACATATTTTGTATTAAATAAATAAATAATATCCAGACCCTTCATGTCCTATGGTGCACAATCATCTTGTGCACACCTTCCCCACACAGGCTTTAATCATACTGGAGCCCAGCGCAAGTTGGATCTGGCACACCTGTTTGTACCATCTTGACAGACCGTATGGCTTTTGGAATTTGGTGAAAGTGATATTACCAGATGCTGACTTAAAAACAACAAAAATAAAAGATATTCAAACTTTTGAAAAGGAACAGACTTTGAATTCATTTTCTTTCAGAACTTTGCTAACTTATATTTAATGTTTCCTGAAGGATGATGTACATGGTCCTGAAAGCACCTGCCAATTTTCCTAAAGTTTGACTAAAGTGCTAAGTATCTCCTATGAGTGCTTAGGGATGATTCTCACAACTGTTGGGTGTGTGATCGCTATTTGTTGTTGGTGTATATAAGCTCCTTGCTCCTAACAAACTGGTTGTTAAAAAATACTGCTGTGCATTTTGCACACCCCTGGAAGCCTATCTTTATTAAAGGATGGTTTGTGGTAGCATGCTAAAAGTCTAATTCTGTGGCAGGGATCAGTTGCATGTGTCTGGCTTGTGGAGACATGCCACAAATTCAGGAGCAACCATATTGCACAGTGCTGTAACAGCTGGAAAAACAAGCAAATAAAAATGTGAATCTAAACACCACTTATTTTTCTCTCTCTTTTTGTGATATCAAGGTGTGCATTGTTCAAAAGAAAGACACAGAGAAGATGTACGCCATGAAGTACATGAACAAACAGCAGTGTGTTGAAAGGGATGAGGTTCGAAATGTGTTCAGAGAACTGGAGATCCTGCAGGAAATTGAACATGTCTTCTTGGTGAATCTCTGGTGAATCTCTTATTTTCCAAAGTAATTTTTTTGAGGGCTGGGTGAGAGAACTTTATTTCACTGATTGTAGCTCGGTGCATGTTTGTCTTGGCAGAAGTGGGTTTGGGGTACAGCAGTGTGCAGGGTCTGTTTTGCAAAATGCAATAATACATAAAGGAAGGTAGCAAAGTCCATAGTCAACAGCAAGCAAAAGTTAATATGATAGAAGTCCAGAGCACAGCTGGTGGTAGGTTCAGAGGGATACTAGCACAAATCAAGAGCATCGTCATGCAGCACCTGAAGCATAGGAAGCTTCCTTATACTGAGTCAGACCATTGGTCCATCTAACTCAATATTGTCTACATTGACTAGCAGTGGCTTTCCAGGGTTTCAGACAGGGGAGCCTTCTGCATGCAAAGCAGATGTTCTACCACTGAGCTAAGGCCAGTGGCGTCACTAGGGTTGGTGTCACCCGGTGCGGTAACTCATGGTGTCACCCCCCATGGACCTCCTCTCGTACCAGACCTAGGGTGCCTAGGGTCGGGGCAGCTCTGGGTTAAGGTTGCCATATTCCAGTTCCACAAATCCGGGCAGGCTAATTTGCATATTATGCAAAATATTTGCATATTATTTGCATATTAATATTTGGATTGTCCAGTTGTTTTGTTTTTGTGCCTAGGAATTACCACCAAAAACTGGGGAAAGATGTGAGAAATCTTTTTTTTACAAAAACTTAACATTTTCAGCCTTAAATGCCTAGACTCTAGTTTCCAACACTATGGAATGTTGATTGATTGATTAAGAGGATTTATATCCTGCCCTTCTGCTGTTAAAAACAGAGCTCAGGACAGCTTACAAATATAATAAAAACAATAAAAATGCACAGTCAATATAAAAACATAATAAAAACACAAAATAGCAACAAACATAAAGTAAGTCAGGGCAGCAGTACGGTTAACCATTACATATACAATATATTTCAGAGATGTGGTGGGTGGAGAAAAACAAGCCAAAACGTTAGGAAAAGGAGTCTTTCACGCCACATGCTCAGCTCTTGTTGCAGCAAGTTTTACAAGTTCCTCCAATATTCCACTGGTGCAGGCACTCAGACATTCAAAGTATATGTATGTTTCTTAGGTTTTATAAAAGCAGAGCTTTGCTTAACTCAAAATTTCTTCTCCCTTTGATCAACACATCTACACAGGTTCCACCTCCATACTCAAAATGAAACTGGGCCTGGAAGTGTACAACAACCCCACACATACCTCACTAATTAGATTACCAATGCCAGGATGTCTGTCTTATCGACTGCTCTCCTGCTCCCCCCCCCCCACCGGGCATCATGAAAGACCCAGTCCTGGGCTCAGAAAGAAAATAAATATCTGGTCCTCTTCAAAGTACTGATAAGCCTCTTGTTTTAATTAAAATAATAATTATAAGTTCTTGCTCTTATCACTAATGGGAGTTAATTATCTTGCATATGCTGCTGTTACTTCTATGGCTGTAACCGAGTGAGGTTAAAGATAAGTGAAATGCAAATAGGAAAAAAACAACACAAAAGGCAGTAACACTTTCCTAAATGTAATACCATACCAACCACAAGAAGATTCCTATGAGTAAGGCAGAAAACTAAGCATCTCACAACCAGTCTTTTTTGAAAAAAACTTATGCATTTGCCTATTGGTACCCCAGCGGCATTAGTCCGTGCTGAGCTAATAATAATAATAAATAATAAATTTTATTTCTGAGTCACCTATCTGGCCGAATCAATGGCCACTCCAGGCGACGTACAATTTCATCAATAAATACAATAAAACCACAAAAATCATCATAATAATTAATAATATCAGTATTAAAACTAAACCACCCCAGAGGTCCCGTAGGCCTGCCTGAACAGCCAGGTTTTCAAGGCCCGGTGGAAACCTATCAGGGAAGGGGCATGGTGAAGATCGAAAGGAAGGGAATTCCAGAGGGTGGGGGCCACAGTCGAAAATGCCCTCTCTCTGGTCCGCACCAGCCTCACTGTCCTAACTGGTGGGACCAAGAGAAGGTCTTGCGCGGCTGATCTCGTCAGGCGGCATAATTGGTGATGCTGGAGGCGCTCCTTCAGATAAGCTAGGTGTTGCCCCAATCAGGGCCCATATCCATTGCGCCCTGCTTAAATTTTGGGAATCATTGGAAAATCCCCAATCTAAACCATTGCTGAAAGCATGTTGTAACTCAGGCTTTATGGATAAATTCTGGCGTGACAGAATAACTGAATTATACCATTCTTATCATATCTCTCCACTTGACCCAGTCGTACATGACAAAGTACGGCTGAAAGAAGTAATTTTTGGGCACTGCGGCTGGTTAGATAGATTGGTTATAATAAATTCCAAATTCTCTAGATGGTTTGGGTTAATAAAACAGGACCATCAACGGACGACCTATTTGTCCTATCTTTTGTCGCCTAATCTTAGGCAGGCTTTTACCGCGTTGTGGTTCCAGACAATGCCAAATGCCATGATGGCTGGACGCTATAAACAGGTCCTGTGGAATCAGCGACTCTGCATTTGTGGCTCTGGGGTGGTCGAGGATTTACCCCACTATCTGTTAGAATGCCCTTTATACTCCCATCCACGGACCAAATTTTTGAGCAGTTGGCTGTCATTGCCACAAGGGAGGCCTTTGCAGGACACCATAGCCTTCCTCTTAGCAGCTAAGGACTTCTCAGTTACCCATAGGGTTGCCCTTTTTGCCCTTGCGGCACAAAAGATACAGGCAAAGCTGTCAGAAAAATTGCCGAGTACTTCCTAGAGGGGTTTAAAGGTAACCAACCTGAGTTGTATTGTTGTATGTTCTTATTAAATTTATTTACTGTTTTTAAAGTACGTCTTGAACGTCTGTTTATGTATGTTGCAATGGCCCATGGCTAGGCAATAAAGCTTGATGATGATGATGATGACAACCAGTCAGGATTCCTAACCAAAAACCAAAAATATGATAAATGAAGAAATATTTATATAAGCATGACTATCAAATATATTTATTATTTACACAAACTGTAAAGATATTTATACTGCAATCTTAGCTTTATTTATTCAGAAGCAAGTCCCAGTGTATTCCGTGGAACTTACTCAAACAGGGACAGAACTGCAACCTCAAGTGATAAGCAACTTGATTCACACAACCCAAAATTCTGAATCATGCCACTTTACGCTGTTTTGCAACTGTTTATACTTGTTTTTATGGTTATTGGATTTTAAATGGCTTTATTTCTTGTTGTGAGCTGCCTTGGTTTCCAACCCTACCTCACAGGGTTGTTGGAAAGAGTACACACACACACACACACACACACACACACACACTGCAGATGTATAAATACATACAGCCCATATAATCATTCACACTGATGGCAACTGTCAAACCAGTTGGTCATTGCAGAAAAATCAGTATTAGTTTTAAAAAAATCAGTATTAGTTTCTTACAAAATAAAAACTGTAATACCTAAGTAAGCCCTGCCTACTTGTTTTAAAATAGGACTGGAGGGGGGGGACAGAAAGAGAGCACAAACACAATTCTTTTTTACATTCACTCCAAAGTCCCATTGATTTTCAGCACATTCATAACCATGTCTACTCAAAAGTAAATCCTATTGAATTCAATGGGATTTACTCTGGACATATGGGATTAGCAATGCTTTTACCCTCACAAAAGCAAGTATTGGGAAGGTTTTCAAAACACTGCCCAGGATCTGACTCCTACACACAAGAGGGGAAAATATTGAAATGTATATACTTACTCAATTTATGAGATTTTCAGATAAACAGGGGGGGAAACCACCATTTTCTGGCCTTGCAATGAGGTTTACTAGACACTGCCACAGGTCAGCCAAACACTTCACTGATTGGCTGCAATCCTGAACGGGTGGGGTTAAAGCTACGAAGTGCTATACAGTAGTTTAAAAAAAGTTTTAACGGGGGGGCTGACATTTTTATGTATATCTCGAGAACCGGACCACCTAGAAACTTAATTTTTTTAAAAAATGAAAGCTGAGAATCCGGGCCAGCTAAGGGGCTAAATGGGAGCCGGGTGGCATGCAAATAATCTGGGTAAAACCCGGCGAATCGGGCAATATGGCAACCCTACTCTGGGTGGCACCCCCCTCTCATGGTGTCACCCTGGTGCGGTCCACACTCCCCGCACCCAGCTAGTGACGCCGCTGGCTAAGGCCTTTCTCCTGGTTTTCATTAAGCTGTTCGACTGTTATTCCACTTTAAACAGTAATAGCTTCCCCCAAAGAATTCTGGGAAGTATAGTTTATGAAAGGTGCTGAGAGGAGACTACTCACAGAGCTACAATTGCCAAAGTGGTTCCTCTTCCCAGAGACCTCTGAGAATTGTAGCTCTGTGAGGGGAATAGGGATCTCCTAACAACTCTCAGCAATCTATCATCTATCTTCTATCTATCTATCCACCTTCAGTATAAGAGGTTATATGCCTCTGAATGACAGTTGGTGGGGACTACAAGTGGGAAGAGTGCTGTTCATCCTAATGTTCTGCTTTCCATGCTTTTGGCTTTTTGGGCATCTGGTTGGTCACTGTGAGAAGAGGATGCTGGACTAGATGGGCCTTTGGCCTGATCCAGCAGGCAGGCTCTTATGGTCTTCGGGAAAAAAACGTTCTCATAGTGTAGGCACTCTATGCACTTTGGGAGAGGAAGACAAAGTTGGTGTTTGTAACAAAAGCGGCTTGCCAGATGGAGCCCTGCCACTGTGTTTGCTTCCTGGCAAATGGGCTGCTGTTGCTGATTGGGAGGGAAAGGGGGAGGGTCAAGGCAGCAGGGAGGTCAGTGCAGTGCAAATGCACCAGGAGGAGCACTGGACTGACTAACCTCCCTGCCACCTCACCCCTCCCAGTAAGCAACAATGACCCACCTGCCAGGGAACTAGCATAGTGGCTCCACCCCACCCTGGGGTGTCTGGTTTTTAACCCTTGTTTTCTAGCCAATTACATCATCATCAAAATGCTCTAATATTCTGAGGTGGTTCTGTGTCCCACTGAGTTCCCCCTTTTAACCACTTACAGCTCTACATTGTCAGGTAGGAAGAACATCTCAGGCCCATGACTCCCTTAGACCCCTGTATCATAAAGAGGCTAGATGGCAGCATCTCCAGCTAATGCAAGTTTGCCAGTGAATCATTCACACTGATGGCACTGGTTTTCATTTAATAATGAAATGAGACAGCCTGCTTCATATTCTGGTACATTATTGATTATGCCTGGAAAACACGAGTGTGGAACGATCATATTACAGAAGCCACGTGACTGTGCCAGATATAGAAGTGGGGATTATATGAACAAGGTAAAATTAACTGGGACAGCTGCTTCTTGCAAGATATGAAACGGGGCTGCTCGTATAATAAGCCTTGCAAAACAAAATAATATTGCCAAAATGGATTTATCTGGAATAAATATAGAATGGCAATGGGCAAAAGGGACTGGGAGAAAATCCAGGATTATATTTAGATATATAAATATTGAAGGTTCCTACTTATTGTTATTACTTTGCTGGTGCGTGGATAAGTGAAATGAGGAAACAAGCTTTCATTTGGTAGTACCATCTGTGAAATCTGAATGGTACCCCACAGTTTACTCAACTCACATTTGCTAATTTTCTACAGGTACTCATTTCAGGATGAAGAAGACATGTTTATGGTAGTGGATTTACTCCTGGGTGGTGACCTACGTTATCATCTCCAGCAAAATGTGCAGTTCACCGAGGAAACGGTGAAACTCTATATCTGTGAGATGGCATCAGCTTTAGATTATTTGCGCAGTCAGCACATTATACACAGGTAACACCACAATCTGTTACTCTCAGCTGTTGGGAACTGGCACAGTTATACAAATCAAACCAGAATCAGGCTCATTAGAGTGAGCTTTTGAGCTGGTTTCAGCTAAGGGTTCACTAGGGATGGGATCTGTCAGCTGGTGCTGGTTCGAAAGCATTCTGTTGACCAAACAGACTGGTATCGATTCGAGTTCGTTCTTTGTCCACAAGCCACTACTTTTACCAATCCATTTTTTCCCTTGGAAAAAATATTGACCTTAATATCAATATTTTTAAAGGAAATATCAATAAATTGAAGGAAACATATATCAATATTAACATCAATATTTTAGAGATGGATTTTTTTAAAATTGTTTCCAAAAATAGCAACAGAAAATCACTACATAAAAATCCAATCTGCGAATAAGTAAATTAATGGAAAATTTGGTACCAAATCTGAATTGGATGTAATTCTAGCACAACCCTAAGGTGCATAAGGCATCCTTGATTCGGTATGGGATTATGCTGATTACGCCCCAATTTGGGTCAGATCACTTTGTGCCCAGCCTCATTTGATCTGAGCCTGATCCACCTGCATCCCTTGCCTCCTTCTTTCCCCCTTTCCTTGCTGCGCTACCACATGCTTCATTAAGGTTTTAATCGCCCTGGTTTGGTCAGAGATCTGGGATTTGTCCAGACTGGGTGCTCAGTCCTAGTTTCAGCTACATGGAATCTCAGCTGTGAAGCTGAATTTGCACTGATGCAGGTATTAGTCAGTAAAGCCCTATGCTCCACTGCTAGAATTCTATGATAGGGAAAGTCACCACGAGGTGAATTTTCCTTCCAGGTTGCCACAGCTCCAGTCTAATGGCTGTGTTATCCCCTGTGCACCTACTGTTTCTCAGTTATGCAGAGCTTTGGAACTGCTCGAGGCCCCTTCTGTTTATTAATGATCCTATACCTCACTCTTGAGTGTGCATATGTCATATGCTTCTTTGAGTATGGTTATTAGTGGGATCACTGTGGCTGCTAGATCAGCTCATAAGAAAATATTTTCTCTAATTGTTTTTTATTGGTAAACATTTAGAGATGCTCCAACACTTTGAATTCAAATGTGCTTCTGTGTTTGATTGATTGATTAACTGAATGTGTCAAATTTACATCTCGCCCTTCCTCCCAAAGGAGCCCAGAACAGCAAACACATCAGCAAAACAATTCTTTTAAATTATAAGGTGGTAACTCAGCAAGCCAATGAAGTTTTGTGATCAGATCTCCCATCTCCTTAAACGGGGTCCTTTATTTGGATTGGGGCCATGGAAGTAGAAGGAGCCTTTTGCTCAGCATCATTTTCCCAATGAAAATCCCCTTCCTCCTTTAAAATGGCTGTGCGTATTAACCTGCAATCCTAGGGCAATTTACATAGGAATATGTCCTATTGGACAGTAGCACTGACTTCTGAGTAAACATGCTTAGGATTACACTGTTGTTATTGTTTATATTTGTATCCCACCCCTTCTTAGATAGTGTACATGTCCTGTCTGTCCGTTCCCACCTCACCATTTTATCCTTACAATTTTGTGAGGTAGGTTAGGCTACAAGACAATGATTGGCCCAAGTGAGCTTCATAGATGATTGGGGATTTGGACATGGGTCTTCCTGAGTTTTAATCAGGAACCTCTAATCACTACACCACACTGGCTCAGTCTATGTACACATACGTTTATCATAATATATGGGAACAAGTAACAGCTTCAGGGAGTGGAAAATGATTATAATTGGGAAAACAGCACCAGAGGAAAGGGTTAAACATCGCATCCCCTAGCATGGCAGTCCAGTCTGAATCTCTCTCACACACATGCCTGCCACAGCTGCTGTATCAGGGGCAAGGGACCTTTTCTCTGTTAAGGGTCACATTTCCTTGGGAATATCATGTCAGGGATCAGATCCTAAAGTGGGTGGGGCACCTTCTTTTCTTTCTCTCTGCCATCCCCTCTTCCTGTTTACCCCACCTTGCCACCCATATGAAATTAGATCGAGGGCCACATCCAGCCCTGAGGCTGCACACTCCTGTGCTATATTATAAAATTTAGAGAGATGAGAGATCCCATTGTGAATCTCCATTACCTTCTCTACTTAGACCCTGAGAAAACAAACTGGCTAGAGGCTGTCTTCAGACCATAACATGCTTGTGTTTGTCAAGTACGTTTTTCTTTCAAATGACATTTCTTATGTGAGTTTCACACTATTGTTTAATGGAACTGGGTGATATTTCTGTCATCTCAAAAAAACAACACAAAACCACTTCACTATTTAATGGCCTCCTGGGGGCTTTTTTGCATTTGCCTTTCCCAAGTTGTACATAAAGGATTGTGGGTTTTTTTGCTTTCTAGAGACGTGAAACCAGACAACATTCTCCTTGATGAACAAGGTACGGGTGCTAATTACTTCTACTGCTTCTGTGTCTTTATGGTTTTCTCTCCACCCCACCCCACCCCCTTAGTGCTCTGTGTATTCTGCATTCATTTATGTGTTCCAGTTTTATACTCTAGTTTTTGTGGTTGTGACTGATGCTCACAAGGTTATAGGATTCGAAAGTGAACTAAGTCCATATATCAGCCGTCAAGACTTGTTTCAATGAAGAATTAGAGTTAATTGACATTGACTGGTAGCTGCTATTACTCATTCCGGAAAGCTTTTTGATAAGTGCAGCTTTATGCAAAGGCAATTAAAGCTGAAGCTTTACAGTACCCATTTGCTAGTATAGATACCTTTTACAAGGTGACATATTTACACATTTTTTCTTAAGTTTTGGCATCTATGTACCAGCTTGGGTAGGCAGAGGCAAGAATAAAGTGTCTGGTTGTGCTTAAATTTCTGATAGGTAAGCCAGGAAGAAAGGAAGATTGCACAGTTCTGCATGACTGGGTTGTGGCTCAGTGGTAGATCACGTGGTTTGTATGCAGGAGACCCCAGTTCAATCCCTGGCATCTCCATGTACTGCTGGGGAAAGGCCTGAAACTTTGGAGACCCATTGCCAATCAATGTAGTTACCAAAATTCTATGCTGAGTGGCCTAAACCATGAGAAGGCAGCTTCCTATGATACACATGTGGAGCTCCATAGGAGCAGAGGCTTCCGCTTTCACTTTAGCATTAATTGGTGCTCATCCGTTTATATCAAAGCTCCTATGAATGCAACACAGCCTTTGAGCAGGAGTTACTGAAAGCTGCAACATCCATCATCACATGCAATCTCCCCACCTCCCTAGATGTAAGGTTTGGGATGCATGTTTAAATGCTTCCTCAGCAGCAACATGGAAGAGTTTTTGAGGCTTTCAGCCCCGGCACATAACGGGCATTGTTAACTCTAGCTTACAGCAAAGCATGAAGTGTCAATACTTATGGGGGTTGAAGGTTTATCTGCAGCGCTCTGATCTTAAGGAAAGTGCCAAGTGTTGGCATTGTGAGGCACCTGCCAAGGCTTATGCCCTAGGAGGGAACCAAATGCCAGACTCTCCTCCCCATGTTTGCACCAGCTGCTGCTTCTATTCAAAATAGCTGCCTGCTCACCTGTCCTCTCCCTCCAATCCAGAAGCAGAGAATGAGAGAGCAAGAAGAACAAAGGGAAGGAGCAGCTGTTCCTACCTGCTACCTGGATGGTGATGGGGATTTGGGCCAGAAATAGAGGAGGAGCTTATTACCTTAATTTAAAACATGTGTGGGCTGCCTTTCTAAATAAAACTCTCTCAAAGCAGCTGACATGATAGTAACTCAAAGATACAACATCAGCAGTTTATTTATTATTATTTATTATTTAATTTGTATCCCACCCTTCCTCCCAGCAGGAGCCCAGGGTGGCAAACAAAGCGTTAAAAACACTTTAAAACATCATAAAGTTAAAAAAGTTCAAAAAATATTTCTTACTAGGGGCTCTGCCTCTACTCACCTCACTTGTCAACCCTGCCTACTGTCACTAGAGCCTCCCTTCCCCCCACAGTTCGATGTAACTCTTCCCCCATTTCCCCAAGCATCACCAGAGCTCCCCTCCCTTTTCCCCACTACCACCCCAGGGGGCGCCAGACCTCCTCTCCTCTTTCCCCACCACCACCCCAGGGGCTCCAGAGCTCACCTCTCCTTCCTACCATCACCCCAGGGGGTGACAGAGCTCACCTCCCCTGCGCAGAAGCATTCAGAGGTAGCGTGACACTTACAAAAATATATTTATTTTTAAAAATACAATATGATTTTCTACAAAACTCCCCAACGCTAAATGAACCAGTAATATTAAAACACCCACCCAGCTCAAAATATAAAACACAGTTTCCCCAGATTTGTCCATTACAAAGAGTGGCAGAACACAGTTGAAGGGCACACGGAGTAGAGGCTTTTCTATGGTAGCCCCAGAGCTAAGGAAGTTAGTTCCACATGACATTAAGCAGGCTCTTCCCTGGACACTTTTAAGCAGGCATTAAAGACCTGTCTCTTTAATTGCTGGTTTTAATGACTAGTCTGTGTCTGGGCTTTAGGTATGGTCCATGTTAGTTCATGCTACTTTTCATAATATTTTGTACTGTTTAAAATGTAATAATGTCTGTTCTTAATTTGGTTTTTAAATTGCATTATGGCTTATTCATGCACAGTTTTGTAAATTGCTTTGGAAATCATTTTGTGTGACGGTCAATAAACCTTTTAGATAGAGAGATATAACACATGTATAGGTCACGTGGAACAAATAGGTCTTCAAGGCCCTTCTAATTGACTGGTGTGTATTAGCTTTCTGGAGGACATCTGGCAAATAGTTCCAGAGTCACGGTGCCACCCTGGAACGGACCCTCTCCCTTGTCTCTTCAGTTTCACTGATCTACTGAGCTGACCCCAAAACCTGAAGCCAGCACTGGCTGCAGGATGTGCAAAAATGAATAGACAGAGGAAATAAAATATAAACAAGAGATTTTATAATATATCCCTGATTCATAATTCACAAATGCTGGTGATCCACATGTACCTACAGAAGAGGAAATGGCCTCAAAAAAGAGGTTTATTTTGAGTGGATATCTTGGGATTAAAATTAATGGTCTCTTAGGCAAGTTCTCAAAGTTGTTCTTGATCTGCTGTAGCTTGTGCAGGATTTCTTTCCAGTCCTTTGTGAGAGAGCAGATGAATTGGCCACAGCATTAAATAGTTCACCTAATTATACTTTAGTTTGACATCAGCTGCCTACACAGCTATATAGCTTGAAATCAGCTTCTTATAGAAAAGGAATAGTCAAGATCAGAGTTGGTCCAAGTTAATAGTTCAAAGAACACTGGAGGCTGCTCATACATCAAAACCTTGCTGGTCTTTTTACAACACAGGAAGCTGCCTTATGCCAAGTCAGACCATTGGTCCATTTAGCCCAGTATTGTCAACACTGACTGGCAGTGGCTGTCCAGGGTTTCAGGTACAGGTATTTTCCATCCTACCTGGAGACACCAGGGTTTGAACCTGGGGTCACTTGCACACAAAAAACATGCTTTGCCACTGAGCTATGCAGAGTACGGGAAGAACGTTGAGCTCAAAGTACATGTGATGATGGCAGATATGTGTCTTTTAAAGCAGGCCTCTCCCAATGATTTATCTGTGTCTCTGTGTGAAATTTAATGCACCAAAGGAATATATTTATTTATTTATTTATTTATTTTATTTTATTTATTTATTTAGAATATGTAGACACTGGGGAGGAGGGTTTAACATCTCCTACCCTTGGATGTTTTAAACGTCGTTCTTACATCCTGCTTTTACATGACTCAAGCAAACCCATATTTAAAGGCACAAATCTGGCTCCATCATATTTAGTTTGAATCATACTCTCTCTGTAAGAAAATTCCTTCAAGAATCCAGCAGAGAGGGTGGAAGATTTCATCATTTCAGCGTGAGCTTTTGATTTGATAGCACTTGAACGAATTCTTGCAATGTGTGATTCTAATGGTTTGCAGTCAACTGCCAGATGTGTCCCCTGGTGTCTTCAGCTCTTTTACAGTTCAGACAACAGCATATTTCCACATGAATCCTTCAAACAGCTTATCAAATAGCTTTTCACAAGCCAAGAAAGAGATGGTGAAGCTGTAGCCTACTCTGACCACAGATTGCTTGAAAGGCTTTTGTCCTGCATGTATTCCCTCCCCTTAAATATTAGACAGGCACCATCTCTGTTATCTTTTTGGTGCCTGTTGAAGACGTTTCTCTTTCAACAAGCCTTTTAAGTAGAGACCTTATCCCAGTCTGAGTCTGTGCTGGAATTGCTTTTTAAGATTTTTTTTTAAGTTGTTTTTAAAGATGTTTTTAAGATGTTTTGTTTTAATATATTTTTAAAGATGTTTTGTTTTAATATGTTGTAAAGTTTTAAGTGTCATAGTTTATGCATTCATTGATCAACAGAGAAGAGGTTCAAACGAGCCTTTTTTATTGTAGGGCTCTTTTCTTGCATTCTAGGGAGGAGATAATGCACCACTCATATCCTGGGAATAGCATGTCCTTTTGCTAGTCAAACAAGGAAAGAAGGGAAAAATGAAAGAGATTCCTGTTACAGAGCATGCTGACCTAGGAGCGCAGCTCTTAGAAATTACATGTAATAAGTTGATCAGAATCCAACTTTTCATCTTGGCCCAGTGTAACAAAATGCAAAAGATCAGAATAACAACACCTTTATTAGGATTACCATGATTAGTTCACAGTGCTTCACAATTTTGGATTCTCATATATCACCAGGAAAAATAATGCAACATAAGGTTTGTTGCATTATTTTTTCCTGTGATACTTATAAATCTGGATTTATTTTAGGCAAACTAGAAAAAAGTCTTGATTGAGTGGGGGTTTTTTTAAAAATTTATCAGTGTACAGGTTAGAATTCAGGAGATATGAAAAATCCTTCCAAATCAAGGAATCATTGTATAGATCTTTATTCTGCTGTGTTTCTGATCCTATCTCCAGGGTCGTTTTCAGAGAGTAGAATTGGGTGGTTGTCTTTCGGCCCCCTGGCAGTTGTGCTCTAGGGTGCCACAGGGTACCATCTTGTTCCCCATGCTGTTTAACGTCTATATGAAGCTCTTGGGAGGGGTCATCAGGAGATTTGGGGCAAGGTGTCAGTAGTACACTGATAATACCCAGCTCTATTTCTCTATAACATCTGAATCAGAAGAAGCCATGCAAGCCCTGGACCACTTCCTGGACTTGGTGGTGGGATGGATGAGGGCCAGTAAACTGAGTCTGAATCCTAGCAAGACAGAGACACTGTGGGTTGGTGGTTCCCAAGTTCAGATAATTGGTCAGTTGCCTGCTTTGGATGGGGTCGTACTCCCTCTGAAAGAGCAGGTTTGTAGTCTGGGGATGCTCTTGGATCCATCTTTGTTGCTAGAGGCCCAGGTGACCTCAGCAGCTAGGAGTGCCTTTTACCAGCTTCGGCTGCTAAGACAGCTGCGGCCATTTTTGGACTGGGATAGCCTGACCACTGTTGCCCTGGCACTGGTAACCTCCAGGTTGGATTACTGTAGCGCACTTTATGTGGGGCTGCCCTTGGGGTTGATTTGGAAGCTGCAGCTAGTTCAAAATGCGGCGGCACGTCTGCTCACTGGGGCAGGGTATTGCCAACATGTCATCCCACAGCTGAAAGAATTGCACTTGGTGCCCATTAGCTACTGGGATAAGTCAATGTTCTAAAGCCCTATACAGCTTGGGACCAGGATACCTGAAAGAGTATATTTCACCATATATACCCAGTCACTCACTACACTCTGCAGGTGAAGGCCTCATGCAGATATCATCTTATCAGGAGGTCCGTTCCACACAGTATAGGAAGCAGACCTTTAGTGTAGTGGCATCTACCCTTTGGAATTCCCTCCCCTTAAATATTAGACAGGGGCCATCTCCATTGTTTTTTCAGTACCTACTGAAGACCTTAGTCTTTTAGCTAGCCTTTTAAGTAGAGACCTTATCTAGTCTGTGTCTGTGTTGGAATTGCTTTTTAAGACTTTTTAAAGCTTTTTAAACAAGATATTTTTAAAGATGTTTTGTTTTAATATATTTTAATGTCTGTTTTTATGATGTGTTAAGAGTGTTTTTAGTGTTTTTGTTTGTCACTCTGGGCTCCTACTGGCAGGAAGGGCGGGATGTAAATTTAATTAATTAATTAATAATATTCTGAAGTCCTAATTTATTTCAGTCATCTGCAAACCTATGCTAAGAAAATTTGAATGTTCTGATCAGTGTGCACAATGCATGTGAAGGATATTTGTATATATCTGCTTATATTTGCATAATATAGTCCACAGTCTGGCACAGATGTAGGTCACTTAAACCAAATAAAATCAATGTACTTAAGCAACACTGTGTTGGATTAAAGTTCTGTTCTGCTTCTGAGACCCAGATTTACAGGTACTGGGCAAACGGAAATAGAGAACATTGGGAAGATTGTGTACAAGTGGTCCTTAGGAATAGAAGTCAGAGTAGGCCCATTCCAAACCACTTGAAAATCTGTTCAATCTTCCTCCAATGGTGTAATTTACCAAAAGCATGAATATGTGTTCACACTTTTTTCTGAATCCACAAGAAGCAGAAACATTTTAAAATGAAAACAGCTTTTCAGCATGCTGAATTTTACAGCAGACACTAGATTCAATAATACTGTAATACTAAACAGTCAACATAATACTCCTAGGTCTGATTTATTTATCTTAATGAGAGCTAGAACTCTGTGTTTGGCAGCTACAGAAAATGTTTGGGGATGGTACAACTACAGGCACAAATAAATGGGATATTTCTGATAACTACATTGTACATGCTGTATCTTTTAACCTTTAAAAGCCATGAAAAATTAGATCACTCCATACTTTGTTTAATCCAATGAGAATTTGATGATGCTACTTATTAGAGTGGCCAGTTATGCATTGCCAAAAAAGAGGATTTGTATCACCCCCCAAAAAGGACAGCAATTTGCATCAAATTTGCATAACATAATATATACCTATAGATGAACATTTATAAATAATTTTTACAATTTAAATAGAAATATAATACATCTCACCATAGTAGGGAAGACTGTGACCAGTGTGCCTGGCCGCTCAGTTTGCTGTCCACGTGCTGCTAACTGTTGACAGGCACCTTCCTTTTTTATACTTCTTTGTCTTTAAACCAGACTTGAACTGGACAGCCGTCAAACAGAGGTCTGTCCTCTAACACTGCATCAAAATTGAGCACTGTCCTCTGTAAAGTAGAACATATGCCTACCCTATCACTCATGTTATCCATAACGGTCAGATTTTATTATTACCCAGACTCCTAAAGCGTCTGAGCCTCAATGCTATCCTCTTAAGTAGTTTATTTCAGAATAACTTGAGCACTATGGGCCTACATTCTTTCCATTCTAAAAATCTGTATTGGTTTTCTTCCTTTTAAGGCCATGCACACCTAACTGATTTTAATATTGCAACAATCATCCGAGATGGTGAAAGAGCAACTGCTCTAGCTGGAACTAAACCATATATGGGTAAGTAAAAACTTTCTGTTTGTTAAATAATGGCATTTGCATGCAAACATTTCATAAAAGGCAATTTTATCAACGTCTTCCCACATAACATGTTAGGATTTCCTTTGAAATTTTCCCATGGCCAGCTTGCAGCTCCACTAGTTTGAACTGACCACTTTGAGATCTTTTATTAATGATATATAAACTCAAGACATGCCAGGTGCAAAACTCAATCACACGAAAACAGCATGGTTGCTGATTTGTTACTTTTAGCATAAAACCACATCACTCCAAATGCACCCAGCGAAGGAAACTAATGCAGGTCTGCACAGCAAAGCAGGTCTTATCAGTCCAAAGCTAATTCCCCTGCAATGCTACCTGAAGCTTTAAGAGGGCTAGAATTGATGGTTGACATGTGCAGCATTCGCCTCTCTTCAGACAGTCACATTCTTCTCCAAGGACCCCAAATTAATAGCCCCTAGGCAAAGTGCAGTCTTGTAGGCCATCTGCATCTTAAAATAAGTATGCTTATTGTAGATAATGCAATACTGGGGATCAAATCATGCATTACTCTGTGACTTGAACAGCCACATGTGTACAGAATGCGATATGATGTCCTTGCTGCATAATTTATTGTTTATTTGTTGTAAGAACTTATAAGAACCTTTTCCCAAACAAAAATTGGATTCATGTAATCTTACAGCATTGTTGCATACACCCCAGTCTGCGAGCTGTCCAGGGCTGCCAGCAGTTATCCAGGGTTGGTTTCCTTGGAAAGAAAGTCAGCGGAGACTGTGGTATCTTATAGGATGTATGGTTTTTATTTACACATATATACAGCCTGAACGTAATATGGAGGGATTTATCAGATCTTGCTCCCCAAGGCCCATAGCTTTCGGGTCCTTTCAGACACAGACAGCAAGCAAGCCTCTCTGTCTGTTTTGTTCCCAGCCTTTCCTCAGACTAAAACTCTATAATGTAAATGTACTGCCCTCAAGTCGATTCTGACTTATGGCAACCCTATGAATAGGGTTTTCATAAGGCTGAGAGGCAGTGACTAGCTCAAGGTCACCCAGTGAGCTTCATGGCCATGTGGGGATTCGAACCCTGGTCTCCCAGGTTGCAGTCCAATACCTTAACCACTACACCAGGCACACAGAAACTACTTCCTTTTTGTGGGGGAGGCCTCTCTCCTGAAAGAGTTCTTAATGGCCCGCATTGCTTTCCTAGCCGATTCTTACACTTGTTAATGGGGGCATTTAACAGGCTCATCAGTTTACAGAGAGCTTGGCCACTGTATTATCTTGACAAAGGAAACTGGTTTGTCCCGTTTAGCAGGTCTCCTCATTGCAGACTGTATCTCTTACAGGCACACAACTATAAGCTAGAAACGGTCTCACAGATATCATCTAAACCCACCCCAACAATCCTATAACAGTATAAATAACATGCACAGTTTACAATACCTGCAGCAGCCAACATTCCTAAAAACAACCAGCAAAAACCAATAACAACATACCAAATCCAAAAACATCAACAAAAAATTCCTTAAAATACAATTAAAACAGCCCTGTAACTAAAGGGAATAAAAAAAGAAGAGGGCTGAGCCAAATACTTCCTTAAATAGCCAAGTCTAAAGCAGCTCCTGGAACAGAAAAGCACTGGGGTTTCCTGAATCTCAGGGCAGACCATTCCACAGCGTGAGCTGGTTCGAACATCACTGTAAGCCAAACTATGGTTTACTGGGACCATACAGACATGTGGGCTCCAGGAGAAGAGCTTGCAGCTTCTTTGCTTCTCTCCTGATCTCTTAGTTCACTGCAGTAACTATGCAAAAGCTTGGGTCAGTATGTTGTCCAAACCTGGACTTGCAGTTCAGATTTGTTTTTGGCTACAGGTCATGGTTAGTGTGGAGAAAGCTTAACTGCAAGTCTGGGTTCCGAGGACACACTAAACCAAACCTTGGATTAGCTCAGCATGGTACAAGAGTAAAAAATACTGGGGAGGAGCAAAGCAGCTGCAAGCTCCTCTTCAGCAGCCCACACATTCATATGGTCCCAGTAAGCCATCATTTGGCTTTCTGTGATGTGTGAAACAGACCATTGGGTGCCACCACAGAGAGGCAGTTACTCCTTGTCATAGAATCAAGGGATCTCAAATTTCCAATGATAACTGGAGCATGTGAGAAGACACATATGTAAGAAAGCAGTCCTTAGATCCCTAGATCCCAAGCCATTTAGGGTTTTTAAGGTCAACATGAGCACATTGAGCCTGCTGAGCAATGCCACCCCATCAGAGCTTGGAAAAGTTACTTTTTTGAACTACAACTCCCATCAGCCCCAGCCAGCATGGCCACTGGATTGCACTGATGGGAGTTGTAGTTCAAAAAAGTAACTTTTCCAAGCTCTGCACCCCATCCTGCTCTGCCCCATCAGCTGCTACTGATAGAGGTCAAAAATGATGGAGACATTAAAAAGGTTTTCCCTTCTTTTTCTTTTCAGCTCCAGAGATCTTTCATTCCTTTGTGAATGGTGGAACAGGTTACTCCTTTGAAGTTGACTGGTGGTCACTGGGAGTGATGGCGTATGAGCTCCTCCGTGGATGGGTGCCCTGCTCTTTATTTTTAAAGATACTTTGGCATTATTTCAGTGCTTCATGTTCTGAATAAGCAGAACAGATTTTCCAGTCTTTCAATATCTTACTTCTTTTTTTCCCTAGAGGCCTTATGACATCCACTCCAATAGCCCAGTGGAATCTTTAGTTCAATTGTTCAGCACTGTGAGCGTCCAGTATGCCACAACATGGTCAAAAGACATGGTGGCATTATTAAGAAAGGTAAATAATTATCTCTCCAGTAGAGACTGCAATTATCTATCAGCACAATGCAAACAAGGGCCTATATCCAGAGATACTGTATGTGCTCACACACTGAGTTGCCTACACGTTGCTGCATACATGTATGTGTGATTGCTTGACTTTCAAACAGATGACTCCATGTGCATCATTCCCAGTATAATGTCAGGGAGCAATGTGTGCAGTTCTGAGTACTGAATGTAAAGTTACAGTGCTTGGAGCCACATATACGGTGCCCTTTTGGCCAGAGACTTCCAAGGCCAGTGTGTGTATTGCTCCATTGGGAGAAGGACCGTAGCTCAGTGGTAGAGCATCTGCCTTGCATGCTGAAGGTCCCAGGTTCAATCCTTGGTGTCTGCAGGTAGGTCTGGAGAAAGCCTGAAACCCTGGAGAGCCGCTGACGGTCTATGTGGATAATACTGAACTAGATAAACCAATGATTTGGCATGGTATAATGTCTATTCACATGATGCATGTGTGGATGACCCAGGTCATGGGATTTACTGCCCAGTTTTGGTTTCACTTGACAGTGGGCAGATCAGTGAGCAAATGATACTTCTGAACTGCTAGGACAGCATGCTTGCACAAGCATCTGATTGTGTGAGTCATCTAAGGAGATGGGTGTCATCCTGTGCTTGGAATAATAAATGGTGAATTATTTCTAATATATGCTATGTCCTTTTAGTCTCACTTCTTAGTACAGCAAGGGCAACTCCAAGGTACTTTGGTATGGCTTACAGACACTTGATAGAATCTTGAGGATCCTGGTTTTCATTTTTTTAAAGGATTCTAGTCCTCATAGTTGTAGCACCAACTTTAAAAGTACGATGCTAATGGTGCAAGGCCCAAGTCTGAAAGCCCGAATCTCTACCAGTCATCTAAAAAACAGTGGGTGAAAAGCACAACTGGAAGGAGTGCTTAATCTTCAATCCACCTGTCACTTCTCTCTGGCTCCCTTCACCCAAGGCTGCATTTCTCCATCCCTGAACTGATTAGACAGAGTTTCTGGAGATGTATTGGCCGCCCATAGCTGAAATAAAAAGTGCATGCGGGCATGGGAGCGTAGGGGAAAGGGTTAAAAAATTACCAATTTCCTGCTGGTTTCCCCCTCCAAATTGCTTCCTTCACCACATTTTAGATTATCAACAGAAACCCAGATCCCTCAATCTGAGTCTCCACCAGATGGCTTGTTTGGCCCTCAAAAATCCTCAAAATGCTGAACAATCAGAAACCAGAAATAAATAAATAAATACTCAAATTATTTTCCCACTCTCATGATTTCTAATTGCATGATCACATCTGATGCTAACGGCTGACTGTCGTGTAATCTGAAGGAGCTACATTGATCAGAACATATATTCAATATAAGAGTGGCCCTCTCCCTTTAATGCATTCACAAATAGTTTTTTAGAGACTAAGGTTGCAAACCTATTCATGTCTAGTCAGATGTAAGCTCCATTGGGTTCAATGGGACTTGCTCATAGGTAAGTGTGTATTGGATTGCAGCCTAAAATATTTTTACCATCATTTTGTGACAAAATGCACCTTTTAGAGATCAAGAACAGATGCTGATTTTTCAGTCAGACTCAATTTTATATTTTACAATACCGAAGAATATAAGTAACATGCTCTAGATAGTCTTTGCCAACCTGGTGCCCTCCAGATATTTTGGAGTACAACTCCCATCAGCCCCAGGGATAATATCTGGAGAGCACCAGGTTGGCAAAAGCCGCTCTAGTCTAGACATCTTTGAGGTTCATGGGACTAGTACGTTAAGGACACACGTAAGATATGATCCTCCGGCTGCTGATTTGCTTTCTGGTGTGAGTTGAATCCATTTCCAGCCATTGTTTTTTCAGGGGTTAAAATATCTCAGTCAACCACTCTCAGGTTACATATTACTGGTAAGTAGTATTAGTAAAAACAAAAAAGTGATTTCAATCTAGCAACTCTTTACATGCGAACAAGTTCTGATGCAACCACAGAATGCCCCTACCTGGAAGACATTTCATTTCATTTTACCAGAGGAACTGCTCCTGTATAATAGATTAGGTTCATCAGTTGAAATGAGAGAGATAACCTATATAAATATCTGAGTGTGCACAGACTTCAGCATTAGGGTATGCAAAACAGTAGCCATAACTGCAATAACTGCTTAACTTCAGGATAGAGCGTGGGTGTTTGGAAGCCTAGTATTGTGTGTCAGAAAGATCACTCCCTCTAATATTGTCTAATATCAAAAGATGGTTTTACATGCCCAATCAATCACTGTGCTCTGCAGGTGAGGGCCTCCTACAGATGCCATCTCATCTGGAGGTCCATTCTGCACAACATAGGAAGCGGACCTATAGCGCTGTGGCACCTACCCTTTGAAATTCCCTCCCCTTAAATATTAGATAGGTGTCATCTCTGTCATCTTTTCAGTGCCTCCTGAAGACCTTCATCTTTCAACAAGCCTTTTAAGTTGAGACATTATCCCAGCCTGCATCTCTGCTAGAATTGCTTTTTAAGATGCCTTTAATTTTTTTAAAGCAAGATGTTTTTGAGATGTTTTAGTGTTTTGTCCCTTGTTTGCTGCCCTGGGCTCCTTCTGAAAGGAAGGGCGGGATAGAAATTTAATTTAATTAATAAATAGAATCATAGAATATTAGAGTTGGAAGGGGCCTATAAGGCCATCATGATGATGATCATGAGATGATGATCATGATGATAATGAGTTCCAACCAATAGGGTTGGAGCCCAAACTGGGCCACTGAGAAACTAGTGGGAACAAGCTCTGGGAAATCCCAAGATTTTCACATGTACAGACAAACAAGTTTTTTAAAAATTAGGCAAACCCTCAAAAACAAAACAAAACTCTCCAGTGGGAACTGGGCATGTACGGCAACCACAGAATATTGGGTGTCACTTGGAAAAGAAAAAGGGAAAATGGGGCTAGGATGGAATGGAGTATCCTGAAGGAGAGCTGGCTGGAACCCTGAACAGAAGCACTACTGTTAGGATATGAGGATACACCGCAACATTTTGTTGTGTGCTCCACTTGTAATATCCTGGAGAAAAAGTAGAGGAGAGCCAAGTAGGCTCCCAATGAGTTTCCTGTGTCAGCTCCTGCACTCAAATTAAGAATCCCATAACACACTCCTTCTTTAGTAACCAAGTATGATGTGTCTCATGATGTAATGTTTTATTATTTTGATAAGAGAGGGAAGTTGTCATTTTAAGTTTATAAATGTTGGATGGTTTTAAAAAGCCAGATGTCAGCATTCTGTTAAAAAATAAAAAAATGCATACATCCAACAGTAATAGCAATCTAGTGTCTCCAATGTAAGTCAGTGTAAGGTGGACAATATGCATAATTAAAGTTTGATGTTTTACATAGAGTTCCATTATGAAACAATTCCAATTAAAACTTACTCAACAAGAGCACAGATGCCCTCTGCTGGATTAGTGTAGGAACACAGCCTTAAAAAAAAGCATTGTCTAAAATTGGATATATCCATACTGTAATAGAAAATAACATTGGACCTATATGTACAAATTATGTAAGCACACCATTTTAAGCAGTTTGGAGGTGCTTTCTGGATGCATATGGCAAACACATAGTATACTTAAAAGTTAATTACTATTCCTCTTAACTGTAAAGAGCATATTGAGTTGACCTTTTCCACGTAGAATGGTGGTACAGAAACTATTGGTTAAGTTGCTAACTGACAATGATAAACCAACCAGATGACTCCTTCTATGCATGGCAAACTCAGCTTGGATGCACCCAATGTGTACATGCATCACACTATTTGAGTTGCTTTAATTGGCCTGCAGATACAACCTCCTGCTGAACCAGCTTACTCAATACAGTGAGCCAGAACTTTGGGTTCAGAACTTTATCAGAATAAATGGGAGGTGCCTGAACTAAGTGTGTAGCATGGAGGAGGGGGCTTCAATTAATCTTAGGGACAGAAGGTCACAGTCTTTTAGACAAACCACCCTAGCTTAGGAAAAAAAGTTCCCATGATGCATTGAATATAACATGTAGTTTGCTTCTTAGTGGTAAAGAACTTGCTCTGCATGTAGTAGAGGTCCTAGGTGCAATCCCAGGCACCACTAGGTAAAAGGATCTGGTGGCAGGTGATGGGAAAGACCCCTTGCAAATTTCAGGCAGCAGCAGACTTGTCTGCGTCTTCTGTTGAAATAAATAGAGGAATGAATGAACTAATTAACAGGTGTAATTTAAATAGATGGAAAACAAAATGAACCAAGTTTTTAAAATTAAAATGAACAGGAAAACTACATTATTTTTTATGACTTGCACAACTCAAATGAGACCATGCAGAAACAGTAATCAGGCTAGAGAGATAGCATTAAGAATCGATTCTGTCAAGACCAGCTTTGCCTCAACCCTCAACATTTGCAATTTCAGCTTTTGACAGTGAATCCTGAGCATCGGTTTTCTAACCTAGCTAACATCCAGACTTCTTCATACTTATCTACCGTGGACTGGGATGAAATCTGTGAAAAGAAAGTAGAGCCAGGCTTTGTACCTAATGTAAGTCAAAATGATGAGCACATTTGTTTCTGTCCCTGATCCCTCTGGATTGTGAAGGCTATAAAGCCAAGGATTTTCTGTTCTGCAAACAAATCTGGGTTCAGTATGCTGCTTGGAATTACCTTGCTTGTCATTCGCATGTCTTTGAGGCAATATCTTGGTTGGATTTTAAACAGAAAGGCCGTCTGCATTGCGACCCCACCTTTGAGCTGGAAGAGATGATCCTGGAGTCGAGGCCTCTGCACAAGAAGAAGAAGAGGCTTGCAAAGAATAAATCCAGGGATAATAGCAAGGACAGCTCACAATCTGTAAGTGTCCCCTTGCATTTCCAAAACTAAAACTTCTTGAGTGCTGTGCTTGTGTAGGACCAGTTACTGTGCACAGGGCCACAAAGAATAAGAGAGTGGCCTCTGCTAGAGAGTGGCATTGGTGTGCTACCCATGGAATAGTTATTCTCTTTTTCCCTTCAATTATGTGAGGTTAAAGGGCTTTTATCTTTGACAATCTCAGCCTCTCTTATTGGATTCCTTTGCCACAGGGGTGGGAAACCTTTCCAGTCCTGAGGGGCATATTGCCTCCTGGGCAACCTTCCATGGGCCACGGGCCAGTGTTGGGTGGGGCCAGAGGCAAAGAGCAGGCAGGATCCACAGCAAAAAGTTGGTAGAGCAATGGATGTGACTGGTACCTTTGCACGGTAGGCTACATCAGATGTTTCTACGAGTGAGAGGCATCGTCACAGTCCAAGGACCAGCTAGGCAAAAGAGGGTGTGGAATAAAGCCAGTGAGGGGTGTGGCCAGGGATGGGGAGCAGTGGCAGCTGCCAGAACTTTAAAGAAGCTGAAACCCGGAGCGGATTTCACTGTCCCATGGACATGGACTGAAACCCGGAGTGGATTCCACTGCCACAAGGACATGGGAGGGAGGGATGCCCTGGGGAGAGTCCCAAGGGCTGGATAAAGAGGCCTGGAGGGCCTGAGGGTTCCCTCCCTTACTCTGCCGTAGGGGGATGTCATGTGAATGTAATGGCAAGGGACCAAACTTTCATTAGATGATATGCAGCACCAACTGCTTCTGCTACTGTTGAACTGCATGAATGAACTAAAGATAGATTTCCATTGTAGTCTTCACATTCATACTACATGAGTAAACTTAATTCATAACCCACAGCAATTTAGGCAGCAAGTACACATTCACTATTTTATTTTATTTTAATAGGAAAATGACTACCTCCAGGAATGCCTTGAAGCAATTCAGCAAGATTTTGTCATTTTTAACAGAGAGAAGTAAGTTTGGGAATATGCTTTCAGGAATAAAGGGGGTGCTTGAACCCTAAGTTAACTTAAGGAAGTTCATGGAAGGAAAGCTCCTGTCCCTGCCTTTCCCCACCAGCCCCTGTGCTCCATCCCTCATTGTTCAGGAGCCCCCTCTGCTTCAGGAAGGTTTTTCCTGGGATACAAGTAGCTGGGGAGGAGAGGAAGGGGAAGTAAACATTCCTTCTACAAATTTCTTCAGGTTAACTTCTCTAAGGATCCAGGCCACTGAGTACCATTTGAATTCACAGGGCTGATAATTTGTAACAGGAAGTTCACAAGAATGGGAATAGTGTGGGCATTTCCATCCTGGTTTTGATTGGACCTGGAGTTCATCTCTTTATGGCTACTGATGCCCTTCAGATTTTTTGGACTACAACTCCCATCATCCCTGATTATTGACCATGCTGGCTGGGGCTGATGGGAGTTGTAGTCCAAAACAACTGGAGGGCAGCTAGTTGGTGAAGGCTGCTTTATGTTATAGATTCCCCATGGTATTGGGGAAGAAAAGAGGATGCTGTTATTACTAACAGTCACCTAAATCTGCTCCATGTTATGAATTAGTTAGCTTTCATTTTATACATATAGACCCTTCGTATACAAATCTCATCTGTACATCTGTTGATTGGGCAATCATCTTTTTTAATCCAAGTGACAATGCAACACGAATTGCAGTGTTTTAATTTTTAAAGCACTCCATAGTGATGTTGTAATCCTGAAGAGGTGGCATATAACAGAGGTAGCCTAAAGTCAGCTAGTTTACAGCTTTCTACAAGCTGGAGAGCAGCCAAAATGCCAGAATTTTGAGCAAAGAATATATGTATCATAATTCAATTGAGAGATAATGCAAAATGACAGGAAAGCAGGAAGGGATACCAGCCAGCTTGACCTGAGATAAAATTCCTTCCCTATTAATATGACAATGTGTTAGACCCAGGTACACCTGTTGTATTGGGAGTCATTTCACAGAAATATCTTGCCATGTGGATTTTCTGCCCTCCCCCATGGCTACATTTCAAGAAGCAACACAATGGGGAGGATGTACATTTTCATGAGGCCTGAAGTTTTTGAACTGATTCAATTAATAAGAGATCAGTATTCTCAGAGTAAGCACTGATTTTTCATGCCAAATCCTTCCCAAAGAAGAGCTCTGTAGCTAAAATATATTGAGATTTCTTCCCACACACACACACATACACACTGCTGCCGCAACACACACAGCATTTCCAATTATGCATGTACTATTTGTAGTTCTATGGTTTGCTTGGCTTGTGCTGTTTTCCCCATTAAAATTCCCCATGAGAGAAGCTCATTAGCAAAATGACTGTCCCAGCCCCCATAGTAGGAAACTCCATTGTCTCAGACAAGTTCTTTTTTCCCATTTCTTTTTCCCTGCTGGCCCTCACAAAAATCTTTTTTTAAAAGAGTTTCTTAGCCAGTAGGGACGCTGACTAAGGCCAGTAGGGACAGTAATGTGGCCAGTAGATGCCACATTAAAACCCTTTCCCTGCCTTCTTTTCTACACATGTGGAAGAGAGGGTGGAATACTATCAGGGGCTTAGTCCTGACACCTCCTCACCTTGCTGGGCCTGCCCCTAACAGAAGGTCTGAAAATGGGCACCCATATACATATGGCTGTTTCTGATGGTGTTGAGCTGCTGTACCTATATAGACACCCCTCTTCAGTCTTTCAGCTCCACACATGGGAGTTGAGATGTGTGAGTCACAGCACTTCCCAAAATGATCTCAGAGCCATTTTAAATCCCCATTTTAAAACGGTGCACTTCATTTCAAAACATTGCTTTCATAACTGTGTTTCCATACATGCACGACTGCCTGGCTCTTCTCTTTCCCGCGCAGGTTGAAGAAGAGCCATGATCAAATGAACGAGTCCATATCTCCTCCTGAAACAACAGATGAAGCCGAGACTGAAACAGAATCTGAAAATTCCAACCTGAATATGTGTAGCTCAGTATGTTCTTCTACAGGCAGCAGCTAGGACTACAGAGGCGAGGCAAAGGGGACAGAAGCTTGCGCATCTCTTGAATAAATCATTCTCAGGTTGCACTGACAAGCAGATGATGATACACTGAGTACTTTGGTGGAGGAAAAGAAGAGGAGTCACACAAACCAACACTGTAGAGCCGCAGCAGAGGCAGATAGCTCTTTCCAGAACTCATGGATTTTTTTAAAAAGTTCACCTCTGTTACCTGATACTTTGCTATGCAACACTTTGGCAAAAACCATTCCATGTTTTTCTTTGTCCTTTTATTTTCACAGGGACAGATAATTGGGTCTGAAGTATGTTTTCATGCGGTAAGGGTTCCAGACCCAATTCTAGCTTAGGGCCAAGAGAATGCAGATTGAAAGCATGCACAGTGGGGTGAAAGGGCTAGGAAAGATGGCAAAAGCAACTGAAAACTCATTTTGACAGGACAGTTGCTGTACTCTGGCTGAAGCTTGTTGCATGCAAGATTGTCTCTTGGTATTTTCAGAGCATTTGAGGGTTCTTACAAAGTGTGGCAGCTGCAACTTGCCCGCAGGGGATGGGCTCAACTGGGATTCTAGAGTGACATCTTAACCATACATGATTTTCAGCGGGTCTAGTCTCAGTGTTAATGGATGTTTTCCAAGGCATTGGAATGATCCCGCCTAGGGCCAAATGTGCTGGGTTTTTGCACCTGAAATGTCAAAATGGTTTGCTGCAAGGCAGAGTGTTTTCCTAAGCATATTGAATCTTTTCACAAAGCTACTCTTACTTGCAAGGAGCTATGTAAAGCTATAAGCATATATAATAGAGGCTAGTGTTTCCTTCACTCATCTGAAGGAGCAAGGTACATGGTTGGCTGGATTTAGATGAGATAGCTATAATATAATGCCCCAGGTATGGAGGAAGTGATGCCTTGATGCACCTTTCTGTTTATGTTGTTTTAAGTGTATTTTAAAATACTGTACATAAAATCACTGGTAGCTGTCTTAGCTTCTCCTGAGGATAGGAGAGTTCTGACATTTCCTCCAGCTGTGGATATTGCCTTTTTAATTGTTTCAGAAGCCTCCCCCCCATCCTAGATTGAGACTGCAGTCCTATACACACTTACCTGAGAGTCAGCCCCATTGAACTCCGTGGGACTTAGTGCTGAGTAGGATTGCACTGCCAGTGTCTTAATTTACTGTACAGTGTCTTTAGGAGACTATTATCAAACATAAAACCCTGGTTCTAAGACAGTAAATATTTGTGCTGCACATAACTTTCATAAGTGTTCTAATTCAAACTGTTTCTTATCAAATGTCTACGAGATTGACCTGTTTGCATTCCAGTTGTCTTTTCCTGAAGGAAAGTGAACTTAGCATGCTTTAATTTCCACACATTTATTCCCCCTGCTCTTTTATTGAGGTGCCTGCTGTGGGCCAACATGCCAGGGTTGAACCAGGATCCTTTGAAAATAGGAACCTTTACAGCCTTACTTACAAAGCTACGACTACCTCTGTAGTTGTGCTGTAACAAGTTCCTTTATATGTCACCATTGCTAAGGAGCAGTGATAGCACGGAATTCATACCGGTTCCCCTAGTGTGGGGTTTCCACAAATATCTTAGGTCTTGATCATTTTTTAAATGGTTTTTCATTTCCACGAACACAACACATGGTACTGAACAATTTTATATAGATAAAGACCAAAATGTACTCACTTTTCCACAGTTTTATGTGGAGTTTGGTAGGAAATGAGCATTGTGCGGGATTAGGGATGTTGGAGAATTCTGACAGAAATGGGAATGAAATTGCCAATGTTCGCTTATTCATTCTATGTCTGGAACAGAAATTAGTCCTGTGAATACAATCTGTATTCACTGTTGTTGTTGCTTTCAGTCTGCAAATGATACGTAATTGATTACGGGTTTCCCCCCATTTGCGTCGCATTTCCTTTGCATTGAAATGAATGGAGCAGGATAACATAATGACAACATAATTTATGTAATAATTTATGTAATTAATTATGTAAGTTACATGAGTTATGTAATTTCCCCATAGGGGACAGCAAGACAAATAATGTAGTTTTTGGCGAAAGACAAACCGCAGCAGGAAAGTGATGCCTTCTTACATCCCTATGCACAACCAAAATTTCATTAAGAATAACTTTTTTAAAAAATTCAAATTTGCTAGGATACAGTGTGTGGGTATACAAAGAAGGCAAAGCTTTCCTATCCCTTTCCCAAGTATTTGTAGGCCATAACCAGATAAATGCAATGCCCACTCTACAATTAAACTGTAGGGAGTGCTCACTTTGGGGAGTAGTACGAGTGTCCTTATCTCTCTGGGTTTTAAGAGAGTAACTCTCAAACAGATTCACAACCCAGGTTGCACCAATCCAGCAGCTGTCGTAGTGCAGCCCCACAAAACCTGATGTTAGGCTGGTACTGCAGTAATATTGTGCTGCCAGTGTAGCCATCTGTGCCAGCAGAAATGTTCAAAGTCAAAGTGCCAACACAGTTAGCCAGCTGGTTCAGCTGCATTAGCACAAGAGACTTTACAGCTTTAATTCCACACTTAAGTATGGGTTGGCAATTGCATGCTCTGTTTCTCCGCTGTGATGAATTCATCAATCACAGATTTAACTTGTTGAATTTTTAATCATTACCTCCAAGTGGTCTCTTGGAATGATTGTTTAGTGCAGGAAGCATTATGATAAAGGTTCTGCCTTGATATATGTATATATATTTAAACCCTGCTATCTTGTTAAAACATTGTCTGTATTTAAATAATCTGATCCATATTGTTATTGGCTAATTAAAAAGGTAAAGGTGTCCCCGCACTTATAGTGCAAGTCGTTTCCGACTCTTAGGGTGACGTCTTGCGACGTTTACAAGGCAGACCGTATATATGGGGTGGGATTGCCAGTTCCATCCCCAGCCTTTCTTTACCCCCCAGCATATGCCGGGTACTCATTTTACTGACCACGGACAGATGGAAGGCTGAGTGGCTAATTGATTCACCAAAAATCCAGTAAATTAAAAACCCTTTTTAATTGGTTCACAACCACATTGTATGAATAAGACAAAAAAAATGAAATATGAGCTAGCCCAAGCCAAACAATTTCTATGGATACTGATGGGAGAATTAAGCATGTGCTTGAATTTCTCTCAAGAAAACCACTGGGGCTGACTGTGCTTAACTTTGCCTGGATTCTGTCCATACTGTTCCCCTTCCTGCCCAGTTGTCAGAATATAGTGCCCTTTTGTAAGCAACCAGTTCTGCCATAGAAACACTTTATGAGTAGATTAGCACTCCACCTTGAGGCCTGGCAAAAAAACTTGCCCAACACTTTACCTCATACCTTTCCCTTTTAGGGAACAGTAGACATTAAAAGTCACTGCTTGACTAGGAAGCTTCATGTGCTCATAGTTCTCCCCCCCCCGTCAAAAAAAACTCCAGCCTCTGCCAGCACACAGTGCCCTCAGGCAGCTGGGAGATGCCACTTAAATTTCCCAACAAGATCTGGAGCAATGCTGTGTTGGGGGCACTTTGGGAAATTTAAATGGCGGTGCCCTGTGCTGATTCAGACCATTGCTGCCTCTACCACCAAGTAAACCCACCAGAGCCCATGAATGCAGGAGGTAGCCCCCAGAAAGCTCTTTGCTGAGGTCCTCTATATTATCTAGAGCCAGCTCCGGTTTCCCCTTCTTTATCTCCTCTCTTCCCAAAGGAGGAAAGGGGTGAAACTTCTACTTGGCCATCTACTGGTATCAGAAGGAAAGTAGGTGGATTCTGACATTCATGAATGCCATGGTACCCGCTCTGAAGCTTATTTAATGAGGTCTGTAACCATGCAAGCCAGTGGCCTTCTAGAGCCTCCGCCACTCCACTGCCAGGTGAAAACAGATGGATGGTTATTCTGGGTATAGCCATGTCATTGGAAATTGTCAACAACCACCTCCTCACACATTTATAGGAACCAAGCTTTTAAGTAGGCAGCAACTGGCTTGCTGTAGCTGAAGTCACCCTCCTTCTTTTAGCTTGCCTGGTAAGTGGACTAGTGCTTCCCCCCCGCCCCATTTCAGTTACATGCATCAGAAGCTACATTTCATGTATATAAGAACTTATTACTTCCTCCCTCTCCTTGATTCATCTGTTCTGCCAGTGCTGCATTCTTGGTACACAATAGCACACAGACCTTTAGAAATAAAGGGTTTAATGCACAGTCTTTTAGACAAGGAATTGACATGTTTTTAAAACTTGTTCGTATATACTTTACTTACAACTAAAGCTATGTACTTTACTTTTCACTATAATACACGGTATTTGTGGGATGCAATAACAGAGACATGTGGTTTTTAAGAAATAATCCTAAAATAAATGCTTATATTGAGCACAATGGTTATTGGCATCAGTCAACGAGAGAAGAACAGGCTTGTTTCAGCAGCTAGGATTTGTATTTATATTTGTGAATGGGTACCCGATTCAGCTTTGGTGTGGACCATGGCTGTTGTAAACATTCCAATGGGATGGACATCAAGGTTAGTATGAAAAAAGCAGTCCGTACCATGCTCATTTGAGTCTACATTCTGCATACCAGCAAATATGTGAGTAAATACGTCTCACTCTTGTTCATGATGAAGCACTGCACTATGAATGCTGCAAGGGGCCCAGACTTGGGCAAAAGCATTCTTGTTTAAAGAAAGAGAAAAGAAGTCATACCATTAGAATATAACGACATAAGAAAAGTCCTGCAGGTTCAGTCCAAAGACCCATCTAGTCCAGCATCCTCTACTCACAGTAGTCAACCAGATGCCTATGGAAAGCCTGCAAGCAGGATCTTGGCTATTGGCCATTCTGGCTAGGGCTGATAGAAGTTGTAATCAAACAACATCTGGATTGTACCATGTTGGCTACCCCTGCACTAAGCCACTTCCTTTCCTTGTGTTTGGCCAAGGGTCTGCTTGCGGGCTACCCATAGGCATCTGGTTGGCTACTGTGAATAGAAGATGCTGGACAAGATGAGCCTTTGGTCTGAACCAGCAGATCTTTTCTGGTTACCTCACAGAGTTGCTATAATAATTAAATAGGACATCCCATATGTATGCCATCCTCAGCATTCTTGGCAGAAGTCTACAATCCAAATACAACCAAAAAAGGAAATGGAGTCAACAAGAGAAACATGGTAGATAAAATACTAGGAGAGTTTCTATTGTTGTGTGGATGCCCTGACAACTTCACATTCAGGTAATCTTGATGTGATATTAGCTCTGACATCTAAACACTGTACTGTTGAGGTAAAATATAAATCCTTTGGAAGTCTGGAAAAAGAATAAATTGCTGAAAGGTCTCTCCATCAAAGTTGGGAGAAATGGGTATCTACTCTTGAGTCCTTCTCCTATGATAAAAGATTGATAGGGAGTTTAATGAACACAGTGGCAAGGACTTGTGGACCTGAATTAGGAGAACATCTAGTACAACTTGAACTATACTCATAAACTTCCCATTCTTGTCATCAGGAACCATTGTTGAACACTCAAATTATCCATGGAGCTAAACCTCATATAGAAGTTTTTTTAAAAAACATATATTGGCAACACAAAACTAAGATACAGATGGGATCTTGATGTATTGAGGGTGACTATTCTTTTGTTAGTTTATGTCAGTGCAACTTTGCTTTGTAAAATATATTTGTAAACAAGGTTCATTCATTTCTGTACGTTTTGCTGCATGAAAATGAACGTTCTATATATTCTTTGAGCAATATATTTGTGGATTTTTAAATTTTATTTTTGCAGATAGCTGCAGAAATGTCATTGCATTTGTGAAGTAATAAATGTGTTTTGTTTAAAAAAGCAGAATTAAGCATTAATATTTATTTATAGTTTTTTCCAAAAAATATGTATCAGCAACGTGCAGTGGTGTGGCAAGTGGAAAGAAGCCACTGAAAAGCAGTCTTGAGGTACCTTATTGGTGGGAATTGCAGGGCAGAGGCAGAGTGACATCTGGATCAGATGTATGCCTATTAAATGCAATCCTGCTGGGCATTCCAGGCCAATATCAATGGCCTCCACCCCTGGTGAGAGTGCCTGACCAGTCAGTAATCATGCACATGCATCCTGTTGACCAAAATGCTCCTCTCCCTCTGATCATAGGCACGGCTGGCCTTAGGAGTGCATGAGCTGGGCAGCTGCCCAGGGTATCGAGCTGAAGGGGGGGCTGAGCTGAGCTGGAGAGAGCATCAAGCTGAACTGAAGGAGTGCCAAGCTGAGCTGAGCTCAGTGGTTGTGTTTTTTTAATGTACTATCTGCAGTTAGCTAGGTTGGTTGGCACAAAACAAGTGTCTGTAACCTTTTTTTCAATGTTGTACAGGTTGTTCGGGTACTAACTACAAAAATAATCTTCCTTCAATAATCTTCCTTTAAATTATGTTTCTTTTTCTTTTTCCACTTTGACGTCATTTACGCTTGGTAAAAATCAGTGGAGCACAGCTTTATTTTAAGGCAACATGGCCAAGCAATTAGCACTTCAAATACTATATAAGCAGCACTATATAAATAATAATGAAATTAAGTCGTAAGCTGTAAGAGATCGGCTTTATACCTTTATAACTTTTTAATTATATTTTTAAAGAAAAATAATGGATATTCTAAAATAAAGAATGCTTCTGAAAAGATAGGAACTGCTATGAAAACATTAAAAGTAAAACTGAAAGCTGAGGAGGGAGTGTTGGAGCTCAGAGAGGAGAGCTTGCAGCAGGAGCCATATTGTGTATGTGCTGAACTTAATAAAGAAAGTCCTACAAATCCATGAGGCCTACAACTTCCTGAGAATCATCCTTTGAGAGCCACCCACACCACATAACAGTAACTTCATTGCGATACTAGAACTGGAGCAGGAGTGCACTGAAAGCAGAGCAGCAAGTAAGAGGTAGCTCACTCTGGGTCCTTTTCAAATACATTCCTGAGGGAATGCCTGGGATTAGCAGGGACTGTTACACTGCAATGTTTTGCTATCCTGCATAAGCCATACAACTTGGTAACACTGCAAAGCTGCAGGGCTGCTGGGGGTGGGAACTGAGGCCATTTGCCCCAGGCCTCCACAGAGCAAGGGCCCCCTACCTCAGTTCCTGTGTGTGCCATTGTGCCCTGCCCTGCCCTGCCCTGCCCTTGCTACATTGCTCACCAAAATTCTTAGTACTTTGTGTTTAAGGTTTTCATCAAAAGAGGTAAAGGTCAAAGTGTAATATGAATCTCAACATGTAATTGTGACATAATGGAACCTCTCTCCAGGCATGATGAAGTAAATATTTTAAATCATTATGTTTGAAACAGAATAGATGCTTATTTGAGGCTTAAACTGGCTGTAAAATGTATCCTTGGGAGGTTGGGAGAAGCGTGTTTATTAGCTAGGCCTGCAGCCCAACTGTAAGAAAGTCTAAACCAATCACGGTAAGGTAAAAGAATTATTTATGTGTGGGCAGCAATAGAGATAAGATTGGTCAGGCAGACTTATGAATGGCCCAGGCTAAGTAGTTCCAGTTACAGTGTTTGTTGAAGGAGAGAAGGAACAGGGAAGACTTTTCTGTGGCAGAGTAGGCAGCTTGTTCTTGTTACAGAATGAACTCGAGGCCCACGGCAGGAAGAATTTAAGGAGTGAGTGAGTGAGTGAATGCCACCTAAGATTTCCAGGCAAGGTGCCATTGGAAAATAATTTTCTGTGGCAGTTACCACAGGAGTGGTGTGAGGCCAGGACTTAAGGGAGGAATCCTTCCTGAGTGAGTAGAGGAGGCCAGCAGCAGGCTATAACCAGAAAACCTGTGAGACTGAGTCCCAGGAAGCAAAAAGAAGCTCTGTCAGGAGGGGCTTGGAATTTGGAGGAGGTACTCAGGAGAAGTACAACGTGATCCCTATTCCCTTATCCCTATATAAGAAAAAAATGAAGCATATCTATCATGTTGCTTGATTCCATAGTTAGGAGGAGCTGCAGGTGAGAATTCTCACATGTGAGAATTACTGCATGCACTGACTACATGTGGCTCCCAGCTTTATACACACATGTATGGGTCCTTGAAGGGGGCAGCAGCAAGGCCCCCAACATCACACCTGCACCAGCCCCATAAACCCTCCAAGTGGCCCTGCAAAACTGACCGTAGTGGGCCCCACCAAAGGCATTCCTTGCTCAGGGCACTATTTATCTTAGCTGGCCCTAATCATAGGAATATAAGAAGCTGCCTTATACTGAGTCAAGCCATTGGGTCATCCAGCATAGCGTTGTCTACACTGACTGACAGCGGCTGTCCAGGATTTCAGATGGGTCTCTCCCAGCCCTCCTTGGTGATGCAATGGATTGAACCTGGGACCTTCAGCATGCAAAGCAAATCCCCTACCACTGAGTTACAGACTGTGCAGTGCCCACCAGTAATCATGTGGAGCTTTATTCCCTAGATAGCTGCTTGGCAGGGCCTATTACTATATGCTATACCCACCCACCCTGTGAGCTTCCTCTGCTGTTGAGTAGATCATCTCTAGCTTGTGTTTGTTTATTCATAAATATTTCTTCCTTAATCCAGCCAGGGGAATTTTGCACACAGTAGGCTTCTGTGACATATTTCTTGCCAGATGGACAATATACATGAAAACAGGTGCTGTGTGCATGATTCATCAGCCCAATCTTGCAACCAGGGTAGTGTGCTCCATCAGTTAGTTGACAATAGCACCAATCAGCTGGTTTGAGAGGGAGAGGGAGCTATATTTATTCTCCCAACCAAGCATCTTATCTGCCCATCACTACTTACAGTATGTGGCAGGGCTATGGATGTAGAACCCCTTCTGCTTTGTGTACACATTTGGATGTGGACTTTTAAATGGCAATATAGGCCTAGTGGGAATGTGATATGTTAGAGAAGAGAAGATTTTTCCTGTTCAAAAATGTCAACAGTAGGGCCGGCTCCAAAGGGTGGGCAGGTAGGACCCTGGCCGAGGGCTACAGGGGCCTCTGAGGGATGCGCATGCATCATGACAGAGGCTTCAGCCCCTTAGGGAAACCTTGGCCATCATCTTGGTTAAGGGTAGTACTGTGTGTGCAACTGCACAACAGCCGAGAAAGGTAGGTTGAAGCAAGGGAATGGCAGGGGCTCCAGAGCTCTCAGCGTGCAATCCATGGCAGCGATCCTGCCACGAATCATGGAAGGGGAGCAGAGGGGCCCAGGGCAGGCTTGTGCCCAAGGGCCCCAGCATGTCCAGGGCTGGCCCTGGCAACAGATCTACAAAATTTCTTCCTGATGCATGTATCACGGCATATTGAAGTATCGGGGGGTAGAGGGCAGGGACACCACCACAAGATTCAGCAGGCACAGTGACCACTTCCACAGAACTCCTGATGTCTACGCATTCCGCTCTATAGGTGTTCATTGTTGCATGGATTGATTTATTTATTTTCTCACATTTATGTTACTGTGACAATGTGGCTGAAGAAGCTGCATGTTTACATTGCCCTGTGGATATTCTTTGAGCCAGTCATGACCAGCTCATTCCTGTAGCCTCTCCACTTTATATTAAAAGTGCTGTAGTCTCCCATAGATTACCACCCACTTTGCCCCCACTCCATTTAGTGTTGAAAGAGAATGTCTAGTCCTTGGTCAGGAAGAATCCAGCATCACAAACTGCATGCACATCACTCATTTGCAGGAGCAGTTGCTGATCCAGCAGGTGCGGACATCCCTTTCTCTCTGCACATTGCCATTACTGAACAATGGTAACTGGTCTGTTCTGTTCTAATAGTCACATACTCTGCTTGGGTTTACTGTATTACTCTATTGCTGATTAACTTCACATGGTGAGAAAGTTGCTGCAAAATTAATGGTAAAATTTGGTTAGTTTACAGAGGAACAAAATGCTCTCCCCACTAGAAGGTGGTTAGAGGCCATGTTTGGCATTGTGCCCCCACATCCATAAAAAAAAGAAAAGTGAAGAAATGTTCAAACTGCGTACTAGATTACAGGTACGTAGTGGACTTTCCATTTCGTACAGAACAGGATTTTGAGATATATATATATATATATGACAGTTTTGAAAGCAACAAACAGAACTTCACTCAAGCTTGCTCTGGATCCCTATAAGGATTCCGTTAATCACCTAAAAATATATATGAACGTAATTGTGATTAACCAAACAGAGGTTTCTATTGTATTAACAAAACGTTTCAGCTTCTTCCTTCATCAGCTGCTAACATACAAATGCTGTTACCAAGGTGGCAGTTATAGAGCTCTGAGGATGGAATGCTCAGAGTGGCTTCATTTGCAGAAGCTAAGTAGTGGTGGTACTGTCCTCCAGGTTCAGGCCATGTGGTGTCAATGTGTCCAGGGAGTAAATCCAAAAATTCTCCCTTTTAGTCAATGCTGCTGGATCTGCTGGCATCTCTATCGCTGTAATGGAAAAGTCCAACAGGCTGTGACCCTCGATGTTAAAATGCTTTGCAACTGGTTGCTCCACTTTTTTTTGTCAAGATTGCCGACTTGTGGTTCCTGAAGCGCGTGCGTAGGTCACTTGTGGTCTTTCCTACATATTGGATATGAAATCCTGGTCTTTTGCATATATGATAAACTAATAATAATACAGACATCAGAATAAAACACAGCTCTCAATGGGCCTTCCTGTGGAGGAAGTATATTATAAATGATAGTTTCTACAGGGGTCCACATTTTACTGTGGACCCCAGACTAGACCAGCGAAGGACACAGACAAACACTTAACTATTCTGTGGTCAACTCACAGGCTCCTGCTGGGAGGAAGGGCGGGATATAAATTAAATTAAATAAAATAAATAAACTCACATCTGTGTCTGCCAAAAAGACAGCCTTTAATTCACACTCGCAACAAGTTTTTGATGCCCTGGGCTTCTTTTGGGAGGAAGGGCGGGATATTAACTAATTAATTAATAACCTTTTTAAAGAGATGTTTTCTCTTTTCTGTTCCCCCATCGTGCCTGCCTACCTGACTGTGGAGACTCAAGGTAGAGGGTTGTATGAAAGGTAGAGCTAAGGTGAATGTTGCATCAGTGCAAGGACTTGACCATGTGCAATTGAACATTCTCCCCTCTCCTCCCTCAGAGTGCCTCCTAAATCTGTCCTGGGGGTTTCCTCAACCCTTCGAAGCAGATTTGGGGGTGGCATGGGAAGGAGAGAAGGGAAATCTTTGTGCTAGTTTGTATTAACGTATTATGTTAAATATCGCCCAGAAGATATGATGTTTCCAACAAGCATTCATTCCATGTCTATTTTATTCTTAGCGAAACTACTTTTTATTTATTTCAGTTTGACTTGCTTTTTACATACATCCAGTCCAAAGGGTGGCACTGGCCATCAGCTTCCTCTTCCTTAATCTTAGCGTTGCCCGTGTAGAACTCAATGAAGAGGAGGAAGAGGGATAGGGACAAAACTAGAATTAGTCGGTTCTGACTCCCATTGGCTCTGGCTCTGCCTCCTGTTGGGCTCCTTGTCTTCTGCCCCATCAGTTCCAATGGTGACCAGCCACCACCAATGGAATAGAGATATGAACATGAAAAAGATGCTGAAGAAAGCTGGCAGACAAAGCAGCAGATGCCTGAAAGTTCCGAAGAAATATGAAGACTCAGGAGGAGCAATGCTTACTGTCCAGGTAGGTGGGTTGCCAAGGTAACAGTGACCTTACTGCCTTTCATTTCATTTCATTTCATTTATAAACCACCCATAGCTAATAGCTCTCTGGGCGGTGTACAAACAGAGTTAAAATACAATGTTACAATAAAATCAATAACAAGTATCAGCAAAATTTAAGCTAAAACATTAAACATAAAGATTAAAACATTAATGCCTTTGTGACATCTCTTGCAGCTGGCTTAAAAGTCACCAACCAGAGATGTCCATTGTGGGACTTAGCGAAGAGAGAGTTGAGAGACTGTGCCTGTGTTCAAGAGGAGAGAGCAGGGGAGGTTTTGTTTATTTTGTTATTTACATTATGTTTATTTGTATTTTGGTTTATTTTACTTTTATTTTGTTTATATATATATATATATATATATATTACTTGTTATTTATTTATATTTTAGCTTATTTTGTTACTTATACCTTGTTCATTTGTATTTTGGTTTATTTTGTTGCTTATATCTTGTTTGTTTATCTCTTTGTTATTTGGTTTAGATAGATATTTAGAGATGAGGTAGGGTTAGGCACTAGGGGGTTGGGATAGGTTTACCTCAGGTGAGTATTTTAAATTAGGGTTAGGGTTAGATAAAAGGGGAGTTTTCTTTGTTTTTCCCCCAAGAGGTTTGTTACTGTTAAAATGTAAGTAGGATTTCTTCATAATATTTATTTATTCATTCATTCATATCCTGGGGTGAGGGCCCGGGGTCCCTACATGGCCTTGGTTCCTGAAGGTCACTTGGCCAGCTGCTCCACTTCTCTGCACCCTCTAGGCTTCCCTTCATGGTCCACACGATGCCTGCCTTCACCTCCCTTCTGAGCTGCACAGACCAGTTGGACTCTCCTCTGCACTTTTATTTGAGCATATCTATTCAAGACATGTGAAGTGAGAGGTACTGCCCTTATAATACACCCAGACCAGGACACAGCTAGCTAAAACAGTAAAGATATTAATTCATACATAATAATAGCCAGAACAAGTAGTCCTTTTATAAGGACTTCTAAAATAAGTTTTCTTATATCCTATCCTAACCTGACTGGTTCTCCTCCTTCAGAACTTAACTCCTCCAAACTCTTTCCCTGAGTTTCCATTCTCCCTCCCATCTCATTCCCTCTCTCCTCTATTATTCATCTCATCAGCTGTCAATCTGAACAGACATTTCCCATCTGATTCCAACCAAGAGTCCCGGCATTCCTCTGTTGTTTAACATTCTTCTGCCCGCTTTTATCTTATACCTAGATGTTTTCAGGACACTCCCAGAGGCTTCCTCATTCTAATGTACCAAAGATGGCTTCCTCCATGCTGCTGTTTGCAACATGGAGACAGTAGCCTTGGCTTTATTGCAGTTGGTGGAGAGTGGGGGCTTTAACAACTCCCCTCTGCAATCCTGATGCACCTGAAATGGCGGAGGCAATGCCTGCAATTAAAGAGCTCAAAACAGCTCTTCTGAAATGGTTCTGCAAAGTTGTGCTGGCCTTTCCAGACCCTCCTCTCCACAACATTTCTAGCTATGGGCTTCATTCTCACCTCTCCCCCATTTCTTCTACGTTCAAATGAGTGTGGAACCTACAGGCCCACAGGTCTGCAAAGGTCACCCCTTTAGGGGTCCCTCCCCAAAATCACTGGAAGTTTCTCTGCTTCGAGAGGTAGAAAAAGAAACTTGCCGCTGAAAGTGAAGCCAGGCCAAGTGAGGCTCAGCAAGTTTTTTTTTGGGGGGGGTAGGGAGAATGTTAAGATGAGAGCATAGAGTCTAGGATGATGGTGGCTGGTGCTCACATATCCACCTTGAGAAGAGCTCTGCTGGATCAGACCAAAAGCCCATCAAGTCCAGCCATCTGTTCCCACAGTGGCCAGCCAAATGCCGCAAGAGGACACATTCACTCATGATCCCCAATAACTGGCATTATTTTGACACATACTGCTTCTCCTCTGGGGGTAATATATAGCCAGGTTGACTAGAAGCCATGGATGGCCTTATCCGCCATGAATTTCTCTAACCCCTTTCTGCACCTACCCAATATGGCAGCCATTATCACATCTAGTGTTAAGGAATCCCACCCTTGAGCAAGGCAACACACTGTGTGAAGTTCTTCCTCTTGTCTCTCCTTCAGTTGCACTGGATGATCCCACTGGGTTCTAGCATAATGAGGGAGGAGGAGGAAAACCTCCCTCTGTCTATTCTCTCCATTCCATGTGCCAGTGTGTACACCTCCAGCCTTACAATGCAGAATAAAGACATGACACATTCAAGAAAGGAAAAGAAAGGAAGGGTGCAAATGAGAGGAAAAGGAGTTGGGTGCTTTTGGCCAAAGAAAAGGTCTCCCAGGGAGAGGGAGATGTGGGATGCAGGTGGGGTCATCTGAGGTGTAGCCAGAAGATGGGGAGGGACCTTCCCAGTGAAGAGTCCAAGGAGGAACATACAGCAGAAGAAAATATAGAGATTTGAAAGGGTCCAGGACAGAGTGAAGCTTAAGAGCAGAAATATGAAAACAAATAATGTTATGTTATGATAATGGCCATTCAAGGTGTTTGTCCCCCTGGGATCTTGGAGTACCACTTGTTACTCCCATAATTTTTTCAGTTCTGCAGGGAGTGAGATGTAGGATGAGAAATCCAGCAGGGAGGTGGGCAGGGGGCCTGCAGGTAGCATTTGGGGAAAATTCTGTAGATAGAAAGGTTGTGGATATGGCAGAGAGGAGGATTGGAATTCAGAACAGAAAGAACAATTGTAACTGAAGTCATACCCTGAGTTTGGAAATTGAGCAGCCCTCCTGTCCATGGGGAAATGACTTTTCTCTTCTGCTCTTTGATCTCTTCTCAAGACATCCTGGACAAATTTGAAAAATTTCCAACCCCCCCCCCCCAATAATCAGAATGGCAATGGAAGCTGTATCTAAACACAAGTAAATTGCTGTTGAGAGTAAGGAATGTTCATTCAATGTAATTGCAGATTAGCCATGGGAGGGGGACATTGTTGAAAGGGCAGTCAGTGGCTGGACACATAGACTGACAGGGAAGCCAAGAGAAGAGTCAAAACCAAAGGAAATGGCACCAGGCGAACAAACAGGTCAGGTGTCCACTCTTCAGCTTGACAAGGAGCCGACAGGAAGGCAGGATGGGGCAAGGAAAACTCAGAGCTTGGAAAAGTTACTTTTTTGAACTACAACTCCCATCAGCCCAATCCAGTGGCCATGCTGGCTGGGGCTGATGGGAGTTGTAGTTCAAAAAAGTAACTTTTCCAAGCTCTGGAAAACTGCGTGTGCAACTTGCTCTAACCAAGTATTGGAGTGGACCAGCAGCTATAATGCTTTCAGGGGCAGATGACTCATCCTAGTTTCCACCTCTTTCTCATGGAGGGGAATGTCTTAAAGAGGAAGGCCTTTGGCTTGGAAGATAGAAGTTGATGGGTTAATAGGGGGATGCATGGGGCGGGGAGTTCCTCAGAGGGATATGGAGGCTTTGAGGGTACAGATTCTAGAGGCCCCAATTTAGGGGTCTCTGTCTCAAGATCTTGTGATTTGATGGGCTCAAGCTGTGGATCAGGCATGGTCCTGATGCTGGGGCCTGGTTTGGTGTCTACTCCCTCTGCCTCCAGCCCTAGTGTTTTGAGGGATCTGACTCAGCATTTTAGTTTGAGTCACAGCTCAGAGTCAGACTTCTGTTTGGGGGTGGGGGTAGGGCTGGCATGTTGGAAGACAAAGCTTTAAGAAGGGCTGAGAGGAGGGTGGGGCTCCCCCCATCCCTAGCAACTGTCTACAGATCTTTGGAGAACTCACTGTCATACTTTCCATACCGACAGCTATGTGAAGCCTCACTTTGACAACAAGCATCAAATACTGCCTTCAATGCAGTGTATCAAGGTAGAAACACATCCACTGTTTTACTAGTTTCAGTGCATTTCCACTTCTCCTGAAAATGGGGGCACACAATGCTGGTCAAACCCTGCCCCCTTCTACTGTAAAACCTGGTGGGAGCCGCTTGAGTGCATGTTGTTTAAAAATTCTGCTTCAAAGAGATTTTGCAACTGATTGGCAGATCAACCTGTTCCCCCCCAGGTGTGGCTAATGGACACACTTTGATCTGGTGACTAGTGTATTCACAGCCTCAGTTGACACCCTCACTGTGCTATAGCAAATGCCTCATATCTGAAACTCAGATCTTGAGCAGTCACTCAGGGAAGACCTTAAAGAGACTTGGCTTGAAGTCAAGGCCTTGAGCCAGCAGCCCCTGGTTCTTGAGCCAGCAGCCCCTGGTTCTTCAGCCAGCTCAAGGCCATCTGGAGCCACAGGAACTGCTGAGAACATTCTACTCCTCTAAGAGCTCTGACTGCGAATGGCATTTGGAAGACAAAATTGCTGAATGCACCAACAGGGATTTGAGACTGGAGAGGGAGAAATGGCACTTGATTATAGAGCCAAGGGGCTACAGAATTCCTGGTCAGAGACAGTCTTGCTACAGTGACTCGTGCATTGGTAACATCTAGACTTGATTCCTGTAATGTACTCTCTGTGGGGCTGCTCTTAATATCAGTCCGGAAGCTGCAGTTAGTGGGAAATGCACAGAGCTTGGAAAAGGAACTTTTTTGAACTACAACTCCCATCAGCCCAATCCAGTGGCCATGCTGGCTGGGCTGATGGGAATTGTAGTTCAAAAAAAGTAACTTTTCCCAGCTCTGGAAATGCAGCTTCTAGGTGGCTGAGTGAGGTGCCTGGCTGCAGATGTGTTGTTTTATTTAAGATTACTTGACTCTGGATTACAAACAAAGCAGTTTATTATTTTGTTATTGATGTAGAACACTGCTGAGCATAAGACTTCCAACCAAGGCCTTGCTTCCTGGAGCCCAGTCACTCCTTGATCTGCTGACTGGTTTCAACCAATCCTGATGAGCAACAGTTCTAAAAGAGAAAATTAACTATTCCCACATCTCCCTTTTTCAAACAAAACAAAAATATAGTAATGTTACATTGAAACACAAACACTGGCATTGCTCAATAAGTCTTTCTGGTGCTCAGTGTAATCTGCTTGATCTGCATGCTGCTACTCCAGTTTCCCCTGTCACTGTCTCAGAATCCAGTTCCTTTGGTTCCTCAATACTTTTCCAGTGTACCACTTTTTGTAGGCAGCTGGTTTATGTCTTGTTGCTGATTACAGATCCTGTCTTCTGGCCCTGGAACAAGCTGCAGATGTCTCCTGTTACTGCAATAAGAATGTCCATCAGATGTCTGTACCTCATATGATCGTAGAGCTACCTCCCACAAAACACGTACCTTCTGACTCCATGAGTCACCATCATGTATACGAACTATGTCATTGGGTTTCAGTGGCTGTAAGGTCCTAGACCCCTCATCATAGTACATTTTCTGTTTCAGTTTACTCATGCTTCGATATTTGCAGAGATCAGTAACTCCCTTATGACTATCTTTCACCAAGCCAGGCAGTCTAATTCTCAGCTTTCTGCCAAATAAAATCTCAGCAGGTGACAGGCCATGCACCAAAGGTGCCGATCGATAGTTCATAAGAGCCAAATGTGGGTCTCCACCTGACGCAGTGGTTTTCTTCAATAATCTTTTTATGATCTTCATCCCATTTTCCACCAGGCCATTAGACTGAGGGTATCCTAGGCTTGATGGGCCTGAAACCATAGTCCTTTGCAAATTTCTTGAACTCGTATCCCAAAAACTGAAGGCCATTATCTGACATGACCAGATGTGGAAACCCATGTCTTGAAAAAATAGATTTAATGTGCTGTATAACCTGTGGTGCTGTAATAACTTCTAACAAAGGCACCTCTGGGTAATGTGAAAAATAATCTACAACCAACAATCTCTACCTGCCATGGTAAACAAATCAATTCCCACTTTGTACCATGCATCCTGTATGTCTTCCCTCATCCACATGGACTCTTTTTTTATTCTTGGGCTGACAGGTTTGGCGTGTAGACTACAGTTTCTATATCCAGATTCGTAAGAGGCCAATATAATACCTCCCTAGCCCTCCTCTTGCATTTTTCAATGCCCAGATGACCCTCATGGATTCTCTCAAGCATATCCACTCTTAAACTGTTGGGGACTACAATCCTTTTACCCTTGGCCAAAACCCCATCTATCACTGAGTGTTCCTGCACAAATTGAAAATATGGGCCAGGGATGCGATGGCCAGGCCATCCACTGGTGACAGCATTTATTACCTGCTGTGATGTCTCATCCTGTGCAGTGGCTAGTGCAAATTTTCCCCACATTTCATCTGAGACTAGAAAATACTTCATTATCTCATTGACATGCACAATATCTGTTTCCAGTTCAGCAGCAACAGTAGTGTCATCAACTGTCCTGGACAATGTGGGCTTCCCGGAAGTAGTGCTGGCTGGTGGTTGTCTCTGAGGGAGCTCTGCCTCAGAGGAAGCTTTTTTCAGGTTAAAAGCCAGCCAAGAGGAATCTTGGACTGGCTTAAATGTTCTCCAAGGTATAGGAGAACCGATCAGATTTTCCACAAGACTTCGTTGAGCTGTCGGCGGCTGGAATTGATCAGGAAATTCCTGAGATAAGAAGGCATGCCGATCGGCTGAAGACGGAGTCAGGATTTCCACGCAAGCTGTACTGGAAAAAAGCGAAGCGTTCTTTTTTCTTCTTAAAAAAAAAAGTTCTTAACCAGCGAGCCTACTTCTGTCCAAATCTTATCATTCGGCTTAAATTACTGCAATAAAAGGGATTTGTTTACGAATCAGCAACTGAGAAACCTGGGTGAGTCATACTTTTTCTCTTTTAAATATAATTAAGGAAGAAAGAAAATGTAAACAACTTATATACTTTTTTTACGACAAAAAGCTGGCCTGAATTTGGAGTTTTAAAGTTTAAAAACGGATGAGAGGTAATTATTATATTTTGGACTATTTTTCTCTTTGGACTATTTCTCTTTGGACGAATCTGCTGCTCGTATATGTTACTAATTGTTTGGTGTTGGCAACCAGAATTGTTTTGCATTCTTGGATGTAGATAAGAACTGTGCTGTGCTGGCTGGACTTCAATAACAGGCCTGGAATATTAACTCTTTTGTTGGTGGAGGAAAAAAAAAAAGAAATAGACTGCCTCTAGGTTTTGAAACAGTGATTAATATCAGAAATTAAAGGCTTCTCTTGAAAATGACAACTAGAAAAGCACCTAAGGCCCAGGAGCGAAGAGGTTCTACTGATCCACAGGAAGGGGCTATACCCCCAGATATGTTTCAAAAAATAATGGAAGGGATTAATGATATAAAACAGGAAATGAAAACTGAACTGACAGATATAAAAGACTATATTAAAACACAAGTGGATGAGATCAAAGGGACAATTGGGCAAATAAAGGAGGATGCAAAAAACACTAAAGAAAAGGTACAAATCTTGGAGAATAGAACAGATATATTAAATCTGGAATTAGAAAAAAACCTGGATTATATGGCTGTGACTGAAATGAGAAATAAAGAACATTGTTTGAGATTCCGTGCAATTCCTGAGGAAACAGGTGAAGACATCAGAGATAAAATTGTTAATGCTCTAGTAAAATTTCTGGATTTGAATGAAGATCGGATGGAATTTGAAATAGACAAAGTGTATAGAATTAATTCCAGATATGCAACAATGAATAAAATTCCAAGAGATGTGCTTGTTCATTTTATAAAGAAGACGACCAGAGATATGGTATTACAGCAACACTTTAAAAATACCTTTAAAATTGATGGTAAGGAAATACTGGTGATGAAAGAAATTCCTATTAGACTTTTACGTAAGAGAAAAGAATATGCTTTCCTTACAGAGAAACTTAAGCAACGCAAAATTCAATTTAGATGGGATGTTCCAGAAGGAGTGATCTTTACATTCAGACAACAGAAATATAGATTGAATACTGTTCAAAAAGCAAGGGACTTCTTGAGAAAAGCTTCAAAAGACATGGATGAAGATAAACTCAAAGATATGGATATAATTCCTGGGAAACAAAGTCAACAAAGATATGCAGAGGAAGGGAAGGAAGATGATGGATTAAAAGGAGCATCAGGCACATTTTAAAATACACGCTTAAAGATGGATTACAAATATCTAACTTGGAATATAAATGGAGCCAATACGGCGCAGAAGAGAAAGAAAGTGTTTCATTATTTGAAAAAATTAAAATTGGATATAATTTGTTTACAAGAAACTCATATTAAGAAGAAAGATTCCAAATATTTGATTTGTAAAAATTTGGGTGAAGAATTTATTTCGGCTGGACCAAAAAAAAAAAAAGGAGTTGTTCTCTACATTAACCCACAATTGCTTCCTAAATTGGTATTACTGGATGATAGTGGTAGATTTGTGGGGGTTGAAATTACTCTACAGGGTACAAACATTTTGATAGTGGGTATCTATGCCCCCAATGAAGATAAAACAAGGTTTTACACAGGACTTATGGAAAAATTGTCAGAGTTTTCATATGACCATTGGTGTGTTATGGGTGATTGGAATGGGGTAATCTCACCAAAAATTGATAGGCTTTCTGAAAAAAATATCAAAGAGACACAGGGTAAATTACCGAAGATTTGCTTTGAACTGATGGAAAATTTAGAATTGGTGGATACCTGGAGATATATAAATGATAATGCAAAGGAATTTAATTATTTCTCAGAAAGACATAAAACATTCTCGAGGATTGATATGATTTGGATGTCTAAAATTTTAGCGAAGGATACTTTTAAAATGGATGTATTACCAAAAACTTTTTCGGATCATAACCCTGTGATATTAACTTTAAAAAAGAAAAATCTTGGATTTAGATGGAGACTAAATGAATCTTTATTACAGAATGACAAAGTAGTACAAGAATGTAAGAAAAAATTAAAAGAGTTTTTTGAACATAATTTACATAAAGGAACAAGTGAAAATATCGTTTGGGATACAAGTAAGGCATTTATGAGGGGATATTTTATTAAATGTAACTCTGAATTAAAAAAAAAAGAAACAACAGAAAATGCAATTAATTTTGGAAGAAATAAAACAAAAAGAGGAAGAATTGAAAAAGAATCCAACTAAAGTTTCTATTGTAAATCAAATTAAAATGTTACAGAAGCAAGTATCAATGCTGACAGTTAGAGAAATTGAAAGAAAACTAAATTTTGCTAAACAAAGGACTTTTGAATTTGCAAATAAACCTGGGAAATGGTTAGCATATAAATTAAGAAAAGAACATCAAAAAAATATTATTTTAAAGATACAAGAAGGAGATGAGACGTTGACAGATAATGGAAAAATTAAAAAGATTTTTCATCAATATTATTCAACATTGTACAAATGTCAGGAAATTCCATCTGAAAAAATAGAAGAGTATATATCTAAACAGAATTTGCCTAAAATTACAGACTTTCAGAGACAAGCTATTACGTCAAGAGAGATATCTGAAGCTATAAACAAAATTAAATTAGGAAAGGCACCAGGACCAGATGGGTTATCTGCAATGTATTATAAATGTTTGGAGGAAGAACTCTTACTACCTTTACAGTCTACAATGAATCTTATTCTGCAAGAGGGAAAGATACCGGATAGTTGGAAAAATGCTAATATAACATTAATACCTAAAGAGGAGCAAGATTTAACTAAAACAAAAAATTATCGACCAATATCTCTATTGAATAATGACTATAAAATTTTTACAATGATCTTGGCAGAAAGATTGAAAATAATATTGCAACAATTTATTCAGGAAGATCAATCAGGGTTTTTACCTAAAAGACAATTACGTGACAACGTCAGGAATGTCTTGAATGTTTTGGAATATTTAGAACAACGAAATGATAAACAAGCAGCTTTGATTTTTTTAGATGCTGAAAAAGCATTTGATAATTTGAATTGGAAATTTATGTTTCAGGTTTTGGAGCAAATGGATTTTGGAGACAATTTTATAAAATGGATTAGATCGATTTATACATCTCAGAAGGCTCAGATAATTGTTAATGGAGATTTAACGGATTCATGTGAAATACAAAAGGGTACAAGACAGGGATGTCCTTTATCTCCCCTTTTATTTATTCTGGTCTTAGAAGTGCTGCTTAGAGATATAAGGCAAGATAAAAGAATTTCGGGATTAAAGATAAAAAAAGAAGAATATAAATTGAGAGCATTTGCTGATGATTTGATAATTGTACTAGAAAATCCTTTGGAAGGAATTAATGTATTGATGGACAAATTAAAAGAATTTGGACCGTTAGCAGGATTTAAGATCAACAATCAAAAAACAAAGATGTTGGTGAAAAATTTAACTTTAAGGGAACAGAAAGTGTTAATGGACAAGACAGATTTTACAATAGAGAAAAAGTTGAAATATTTAGGTATCATTATGACAAATAAAAATTCAAAGTTGTTTCATAATAATTATGAAAAATTATGGACAGAGATTAAGAAAGACTTGCTAAGATGGGATAAACTACAACTGTCATTAATGGGTAGAATATCTGTGATAAAAATGAATGTATTACCGAGAATGATGTTTTTGTTTCAAACAATACCTGTAATATCCTCTGATTTACCTTTTAAACAATGGCAAAAAGATATCTCTAAATTTGTATGGCAAGGAAAAAAAACCAAGAGTTAAATTTAAACTACTACAAGATGCCAAAGAAAGAGGAGGACTGGGATTACCAAATCTGAGACTTTATTTTGCTGCCTGCTGTCTAGTCTGGATAAAGGAATGGATCTTATTGAGGAATAAAAGACTATTGGATTTGGAGGGTCATAATTTGAAGTGGGGATGGCATGGATATCTATGGTATGACAAAGTAAAAGTAAATGTAGACTTTAACAATCATTTTATAAGACGTCCTCTGTTGAAAATATGGAATAGATATAAACCAAGGTTTTATTCGAAAATACCATTATGTGTCTCAAGCCAAGAAGCGTTTTATAGAAGAGAAATGGCTGGAAAAGAGAAATGGTTAACTTATCAAGAACTATTAGAAAATGTACATGGAGAATATATAATGAAAGAGAGAGAACAACTGACAAAGGAAGGATATAGTTTTCAATGGTTCGCCTATTTACAATTGTTAGAAAGATATAAAATGGACAAGAAAATGTATGGGTTTGAAATAAGTAAATCTGATTTTGAAATAGGATTGTGTACAAATGATGAAAATATAATTGCGAAAATGTATAAACTCTTATTGAAAATGGATATGGAGGAAGAACAAGTAAAAGAGTGTATGGTAAAGTGGGCAAAAAATTTTGGTTATAACATACAAATGGATCAATGGGAAAATATGTGGAAAAAAGGTTTGAAATTTACACTATGTTATAATCTTAAAGAAAATTTTTATAAAATGATGTACCGTTGGTACATGACTCCAGAAAAGTTGTCAAAAATGTATAGTAATGTTTCTAATGTTTGTTGGAAATGTAAACAACAAGAAGGATCATTTTATCATATGTGGTGGTTGTGTAAAAAGGCAAAATCATTTTGGGCACAGATAGGTAGGAAGATGCAAAAAATTCTAAAGATAAATATTCAGTCAAAACCAGAATTTTTTTTATTGGGTTTTATGGATAAACAAATAGAAAAGAAATATGGAAGAATAATATTGTATATGATTACGGCAGCAAGATTATTATATGCACAAAAGTGGAAAATGGAATCAACACCAACAATGGAAGAATGGCTATTGAAATTAATGGACTTAGTAGAAATGGATAAATTGACATGTTTACTTAGAGAAAAATCGACAGATACATTTCTTAAGGAATGGAAGCCTCTCTTAGACTTTTTGTTGAAAGATCAAAATAAAATGATGATACTGGGATTTGACGATTAATTAAGACAGCTTATGGAGAAAGGGATTCTGTATGTATACATTAAGGGACAGGTTTGATGTATATTATATACTTATAGCTGATCTGCGACAAATCGGAACTATTTTATTTTTATTTTTTGTTGTTGTATTGTTATGTCTTTTTGACTTTGTTTTGTTTGTTTTTGGAAAAATTTGAATAAAAATTATTAAAAAAAAAAAAACTGTCCTGGACAATGTGTCCTTAATCACCAGATCCTTACCTGGTTTGAACTCTGATCTCAAATCATATAATTGTAGCTGGAAAAAAGTCTTTGAAGTCTGGGAGGTATATCAACAAGTCCCTTTCTAGCAATAGTGACCAGAGGTTTGTGGTCCATTTCCACCACCACTGACCTCCCATAAATGAAAACATGGAACTTTTTGCATCCATACACTAGGGCCAATGCTTCCTTCTCTATTTGTGCATATAACTTTTTTTTGTGATGCATATGCTATCGGCCTCCAATGATCACCATATTTTTGCAAGAGAGTGGACAATTTTGTCTCCCTGTTACTGTCAAAACACCTTAGGGCAGGAGCCGTTTCAGTTAATTTATTCAGCTTTTGCAAAGGTCATGTTCATGTTTGCATCCCATGTCCACCAATTGGTCTAACTCTTTTTTTAACCTCCCTTTTAAGGCCAAAGGAACCTTTCTTGGAGCATGGATGACTATATGATTAGGTTCTGCTAACTCAGTTGTATATTTAGTATTTTATACCAATGCCCTCAAAAACATCTGCATATTGATCTTCTATGAGCAGGCCCTTAGCATTAGTTACTGTACAAACCCGTTTGATGAAACCTAATTCTTGACAGGTTTTTAAACCAAGGATTGGCACAGTATTTCCTAAAGCTATTACAAAAATTATTTTGAGTTGATCTTTAACCTTTACCTCTAGTTGACACACTCCTTTAGTGGGAATAATCTTCCCATTGTAAACTCTCAATTTTATTTCTTTACCCTTGGTCCAGTTTGGCTTTTTGTATACCTTTTTCACAAGTAGTTCAGGAAGCACATTTATGTCTGCTCCTGTGTCTGTTTTGTAATTAATGACTCTTCCATTAGTCTCAAGTGCAACAGTCCAGCCCTCTCCTTACTCTGTAGCCACTGTTCCCACTAAAACTCCTCCTCGGTATCTTCATATCTGCTATCCTGAAAGACTGCATTAGTTTGCATGCTTTGTCCTCTCTTCTGTGGTTGCTGCTCTTGGTTGCAGACCCTAGCAAAGTGGTTTGCACATGTTGCACCACTTTCCTAGTGCAGGACATTATCTATTCAGGTGATTTATTCCACATTTTCTGCAAGTGGAAGCTCTTTGCCTTGCAGCCTCTTCTTTTGGAGTTTCTCTGAAGAGTCCTGTTCTCCTTGCTTGCTTTTTTACTTCTCCTTGCTTTTGCTTGCTTTGCATCTGATCTACTGCAGCTGCTTCTGTTTTCCCTTCCATTATGTGCAGAGTTTGAAGAGTAACTTCTGCTGCTTGGCAAACTTGCATTGCTTTGTCTAAAGTCAAATTCACATCTTCCAACAGTCTTTTTTTGCAGTTTTGAATCTCCAATTCCTATAACAATTTGATCTCTTATCAGAGACTCAGCAAGCTGCCCAAAGTTACTATTCAAAGTTACTATATCTTCAGGTCTGTTAGGAATTCTTCAAAAAATTCACCCTCATTTTTAGTTATTTTGTGAAACTTATATATCTCAAATGTCTCACTTGTTTTGGGTGTACAATACTCTGCAAATGTCTGTGAAACTTTCATAACTTTTTCTCTCAACATGGGTTGAATGGAAATGAACTCCCTTCAAGTGGATTCCAACTTATGGCGACCTATGAATAGGGTTTTCATAGTAAGCGGTATTCAGAGGGGGTTTACCATTGCCTCCCTCTGAGGCTGAGAGGCTGTGACTGGCCCAAGGTCACCCAGTGAGCTTCATGTCCCGGCGCGGAACGGGGGTTGCAGCCTATTGCCGAAATAAACACAGACACCGTTCATTGGGTTAAATCATGGGCCACTTTATTAAAAACAGAGTCAATTATAACCAATGAACCTGCAGAGGGACAATACAGTGCGGGGGAATTCAGCTGATCCAGGCAAAGCCTGCTTGCAGCTATAGGGCAACCAAACCTTGCCAGAGCCTGGGGCTGCCCTGTGCCAGGCCCCAGCTCCGGCCACACCCTGAAGATGTGTAGGGGGTCCAACCCACAACACCGCCCCCCGGAGCCGTGAAACTCCGAGTGGATGAGGCACGTTGGCCCCAAAAGCGGCCCGTGTTCTGCTCCCCCGGGCCGTATAGCCCAGAGCTGCAGGCCCCCGGACCGCCAATCACCCCCAAAGGTGCCTAAAGGTGTCACCTAGCTGCCCTTTCCCTTTTAACCTTTCCCCCGCGCTTCCTTGCCACAAAAGGGGGACAAGCCTCTGCTTAGTCTCCCTTTGCCCCACACCCGATAAGAATCCGGTGCACACCCCTCTGCAGGTCCATTAGGAAGATGTCATTGCCCCCGTCAGTCAAGTGCACGCCATCTGGCCTAAACAACTCCAGCCTATCTTGCTTGATCTCTGGGTGGTGTATGACAGAACCCCCCAGGCCCTTAATGGCCCTCTGAATCTGTCTATTAACCTTTTTCTGAGCCCTGTCCATTCCCCGTGGGTCATCAGCCCAATTCCACGTCCTGCGCGGCAGGATGTCAGACCATACCAAGTGCACCCCAGGCCAGCGCAGCGCAATGGCCTGGAGGTCACTACATGCCTGTTCGATTAGGGCCTTGCCCCTCAACAGACCCAAATCATTACCTCCCAGGTGGATGACCAGCACCTGGGGCACTGCCCAGTCCACAGCCGACCGGAACAAGGTAGGCAGGAGGCCGTCCCAACGCATCCCCCGTCGTCCCAGCCACCGCACTGAGACCCACTGACAGAGCCCCAGCTGCGTTCCAATGCAGGACTTCGCCGCCCTGCGGCCTGCCCAGAAAATCATGCTGTGGCCGCAGAGGAGGATGCTCACTTGTTCCGATCTTTCCCAGCGGCCTGCCAAAAATGACAACATCGCCGTTAGCTGCTGGCCTCATGCATCTCCGTTAGTGGTCTAACATACGTCTTATATGCATCCGAGGACCACCTGCCCACTGCCTGCAGCTGCCCTTTGGAAAAACCCAGGTGAGCAGCGGTGGAAGCTGCCCCTATTCGGAAGGAGTGTGTCCCGAACTTGCGGGCATCCACACCTAGCCGCTGGAGTGCTGTCTTTGCCACCGACCAAAATTGGTATTTGGTAAGGGGCTGGAGGTCCCTGTGCCTGAACAGGTACCCTGGCTGCAGCCCGCGGGCTGCCAGAAAAATGCGTAGGGCCCTGACCGGGCACAGCTCCTCCTGTTGGCATGGGGATAACACAATCAGGCAACCCTTGTGGTGTTGGTCCGTCTTTGACTGCCTGAGTCGCAGGCGGCCCCCCCCTGCCTCCCAGCTGAGATCAGAAACCTGGAGGGCCCGGAGGGAGCTATCCGTCTTAGAACCTGCCACCACCTCCCCTATTCGGAAGGCCCCGAAGAACAAGGTGAGGGCCGCAGCATGGTATAGCAGTGCCTCAAAATGGGAAGAACATAGCACCCTCCACTGTCCCCGCAGACCCAACAGTAGCTCTGGGGAAAAGGGGGAGCGTGCATCAGGTGTGTGTGGGCACTCACGGGACCACCCTTCCAGCATCCGGCGTAACCTAAAGTCACCGGAGTAGTCCTGAAAGCCCCGTGCTTTCCCTAGGAAGGATAGACCTGAGAGCTTACCTCTGATGGTCCTGACTGAAAGCCCCCTCCGCTTCCCTTCCACGCAGAACTCCATAAGATGCTCCACGGGGATGGGCCACTCCTGGGTGTAGCCTCTGGACTCCCTGAAGGTTGCCAGGTCCCTACCTGCCCCCTGGTAGCTGGCCAAAGTGCTGGGTGCCACAGAAAGGCTTATGGCCCGTTCTGATTCGGTCCTCCAATCTCCCACAGCGCTGGGGGTACCACGTCCGGCTGAGCCCTTGCCCACGGCGCCAGCTGGTGAAATCTCTCCATCTGGTTCCGTGATAGAGCATCAGCAATGCTATTATCAATACCCGGGACATGGCGTGCAAGGAACTGTATATTATAGCGAAGACATTGGAGCACAAACACTCGAACCAAACGCATAACATCGGGGGTTTTAGAGGACAGGGTGTTGATGACATGCACCGTAGGGAGGTTGTCGCACCAAAAGTGGACTGAGGAATTGCCCAGTTTGTCCGGCCAAAGGTGTACGGCCACGACAATGGGGAAGAACTCCAGAAGGGTCAGGTCTCTGGTTAGGCCAGCCTGCGCCCAATTCTGTGGCCAGCTGCCATGACACTATGAGTCATGGAAAATGACCCCAAAACCGCAGGAACCTGAGGCGTCGGAGCTCACCTGTAGCTCCGCTTCCAACAGGTGATCCTTTCTCCATAAGGAGACCCCATTGAATTCCCGCAGGAAGGTGGAACAAACTGCCAGGTCCTCCCGGAGAGCGGCTGTAACACGTGCGTGATGGTGGGGGTGTGATAGGCCCGCCATGGCATCATACACGCGGCGCAAGAATGCGCGCCCGGGTGCTACCACCCTGCATGCAAAGTTCATATGTCCTGCCAGCTGTTGAAGTGTGGCCAATGTCACCTTCTTTGCCCCAACCACCTCTGAGATTTTTCCCTTAAGGGCCACCAGCTTATCCAGCGGGAGCCTGCAGCATTGGGCCACTGTATCGATCTCTATGCCCAGGAAAGTGAGGGTAGTGGACGGGCCCTCAGTTTTCTCAGCCTCGAGGGGAACACCCAGTTCCCCCGCCATCCCCGCGAACTGCTCCATAAATGCCTGACAGGCGCCCGAGTCTGCAGGGCCCGCAAACAGGAAGTCGTCCAAATAGTGCACCACTGATAGCCGGCCTGCCCGTCTCCTGACTGCCCACTCCAAGAAAGAACTGAAGCGCTCAAAAACCGAGCATGAGATGGAGCAGCCCATAGGCAATGCCCTATCCACATAGTATTTGCCCATGAAGGCAAAGCCTAATAGCTCAAAGTCCCCTGGGTGCACAGGGAGGAGACGGAAGGCTGATTTGATGTCACACTTTCCCATGAGGGCGGCCATCCCGCAGTCCCTAACCATACGAACCGCACAGTCGAATGACGTGTAGCGGACAGAGCAGAGGTCTGATGGGATGAAGTCATTTACTGACCCACCCTGGGGAAAGGACAGGTGGTGTATAAGGCGAAATTCGCCTGGTGCCTTCTTCGGAACAAGGCCCAGCGGGGAAACTCTGAGTGAAGGGATGGGTGGTGCCGCAAAGGGGCCCAGCACGTGGCCTGCCATGACCTCCTTCCTAATTTTTCCCCCCACGACCGATTCCATACCCGCCACTGATTTTAGGTTGCGGGACATGAAGGGGTGCCTGGGACCCAAATAGGGAATCCGGAAACCCTCTGTAAAGCCCTGTAGCAAAAAGTGGGCGTCTTGGACTCGGGGGTAACAGCAGAGCAAGCGCTGGAGTTTGGAGAGTTTAACTGGACTGGGGCCCCTCTCCTTGAGCTGCGCTAGCAGCTCCCGGTCTCCTTGCGCCAGGTGAGTCCCTGTTCCCACCTCTGAAGGGGCGGCCCCTGGGGCAGGCAGTGCAGGAATGCGGGCCCCCGCATATTGCGCACTCATGTCGTAACCTGCAGGGGTTACGACCACAGTGGCCTCGGGAGCTGAACTCCCAGCAGAGCAGGCGGGGTTGAACCCCCTGCCCCGCAGGCCCGCGGGAAGGAGCTGCTGCTGCCTGGCGGGCCAGGAGGTGGCCGCTGTCCGTTCTATCCCCGGCTATGGGCTTGGAGTGTGACATAAACTGTAGCCACAGGTCCGCTTCCTTTTTGTCCCAGGGGAGGGAGGTATCAAAGGCCGCCCTCATACGAAACGATTCGTCATAGGCAAGCCATGCTGCCCCCTGGAACTCGGAGTAGCCCCGATATATAATATCGAGGTATTTAATCAGAATAGGGCCCCTCTGTGACTGTTTCTGCATCACCACCCCCATGTATGTCAGAAATGCAGGCAACCAATTAGCCCAAGTGCGTTCAATGCACCGCCTCTTGGGCTTGTCAGGTTCTGCCTCTTCGCCCTTATCCTTCTCCCTCCTCACTGGTTCCCTGTACAGAAGTGAGAATAAGTCGACGTACTCCCCCTTCCAAATTTTTTCTTTTGTAGCAGGCAGCAGGTGAAAGCCCAGTGGGGCTGATGTCTCCCCGAAAGGTATAGCCCCTTCCCTCACTGAGCCCAGAGGGTCAGTGTCCTCTGCTGGGGGGGTACCGACCAGGAGGGCTCAGCCCCCACTCCCATCCCTGCTCCGGCAGTGGACTGCCAGACCTGCTCACAGGCCACCCTTAGGGGAGGCAGCTGCTGTGGTGAGCCATGCCCCGCCCCCATGGTGATCCCCGCTTGCCCATACCGCTCGGTTTCCGCTGGTGGGGAAAAGGGCCAGTATGGAAACCCCCATGGGGGCAAGCCCCACTGGGGCTGCCCCTGTTGTTGTGCCGCCCAGGAAGACTCACCCCCTATGTTGTCCGCTGAAGGCCCATGCATGGGCTGTGGTCCTGGGGCTGCATGTGAAGACAACGCTGTTCCTGCTTCTGCTCCGGGCGCTCTTGCTGCGGCCCCACTAGGCCCTGCCTCCAGCGCATCCAGTCGCGCTAAGATAGAAGTAATAGCCGCAGCATTAACCCTGCCAACTGGACACTGCACTTTCTCCCGGGGGCGTTTGGGGGGTGGTTCCTTTGTTCTCCCAGTTGCCGGCTGGGCAGGGCCCCTCTCCAGGGCTTCCAACCTAGCCAGTATAGTGGTCCATGGTATGCCTGCCCCCTGTCCCCCATCCTCCGCAGCAGGGGGTGGGCGTCTACCCTCTGCCCTGGGGGCCCTTCCCTTCCCTTTTGGCCCACCTTGACCTTTTTTGGGTGGCATCCTGAGCTAGCGTGTAGGGGGACGATGCCTTCTGCAGCAATGAGAGGTGGTCAGCCTGGGGATACCTAAGGGGGGACCCAGCACCCTCACCGTCCCGCTGGACCTGCTAAGCGACCACTGGGTGGTGTGCTCCCTTGCTATGGGTGGGTGAAGGGCTGAGAACCTTCCCATAGGGGTCCCCTGGATAGTAATTTAAGAGAAAAGAACGCGGCCACAAGGCCGCCTTGCCTGAGTTTCGCTGCCGCCACTAGGCCGTGCTGCCGCCGCCGTGCTGCTTTGCTGCGCTGGAGGGCCTCCCGAGGCCGCTGGATGGCTGCTGCCGCCACACCTCCGCCGCTGGATGGCCTAGGGCTCCCTCCGCTGCCCCAACCGGGCCTGCCGATGCCTCCTGCAGGCCGCACCTCCGCAGCTGGATGGCCCCTGGATGGCCGCTGCTGCCACACCCCTGCCGCTGGATGGCCTCCCAAGGCCTAGGAGCCAGGGGCTCTTCGCCACGCCCCAGCCGCGCCGCTCAGTGATCGAACCGTGCCGACCGCTCCTCGCTGCCGCCCCTGCCGCCCAAGGCCTGGCCTGTAGGCCTGAAGAAGCCGTGTGCGTCGGTGGGCGATCCAGCTCCTGCAGGCCGCTCCACCGCAGCTGGAGTGCCTCCCAAGGCCTAGGAGCCAGGGGCTCTTCGCCGCGCCCCAGCCGCGCCGCTCAGCGATCGAGCCGCGCCGACCGCTCCTCCCAAGGCCTGGCCTGTAGGCCTGAAGAAGCCGCATGCATCGGCGTGCGATCTGAGCCGCATCGCGCCGCCGATGCAGGAGGGCCTCCCGACTGTTTTCAAAGTGCCGCCAAAATTTTGCAGTGAGGGTGGGCGGCTGGCGGTACGGCCTTAAATGGCCGTCTGCCACCCCGCCCCCTCGCTGCGTGCTACGTCAGCGCACCAGCGCGCTGCGAGCACGCATCCCTCACCAAGATGGCGGCTCGGCTGCGGCCGCAAAACTCGTCCCTTCGCCGGTAAGTCCCGGCGCGGAACGGGCATTACCATTGCCTCCCTCTGAGGCTGAGAGGCTGTGACTGGCCCAAGGTCACCCAGTGAGCTTCATGGCTGTATGGGGATTTGAACCTTGGTCTCCCAGGTCGCAGTCTAAAACCTTAGCCACTACACTACACCAGAGCTTGGAAACGTTACTTTTTTGAACTACAACTCCCATCAGCCCAATCCAGTGGCCATGCTGGCTGGGGCTGATGGGAGTTGTAGTTCAAAAAAGTAACTTTTCCAAGCTCTGCACTACACTGGCTCTCATATCCACAGCCTCATTTCCAGCTATGTTAAGGAAAATTACTATTTTCTGCTCATAACCCATTCTTGCATAGTTTGTTGCTTGCGTATATATCTAAAAGCTCTGTTAAAATTGTTTCCAAGATTCATCGGCTTTACCTGAGAGTTTTAGCTCCTTGGGTAGTTTTAAGTGCTCCATGTCTTCAGTAGTTTCTTATCTTCTTTCTTCTTTGCACCCCACTCCTGGTACCATGTGTTGTTTTACTTAAGATTATTTGACTCTGGATTATAAACAAAACGGTTTATTGCTGAGCATAAGACTTCCAACCAAGGCCTTGGTTCCTTGAGCCCAGTCACTCCTTGATCTACTTACTGGTTTCAACCAATCCTGACTAGCAACATTTGCTCTATAGCTCTTAAAGAGACTATTAACTATTCCCACAGCAGACACATAACACCATTGATATTTATGTTATACTGCTGTTGTGAGGGATTTAGTGAAGAGAGAGATCTTTCTAAGAAACAAAGAAAGAAAACTGCACAGGTATTCCTTCCCATCCAAGCATCAGCAAGTAATTGAATCTTTCTGGAATTAATTATAGGATAAGCCTCACTTTGTTTCTTGGTCCTTTTCTGTCTGAATTTCCATGGATCATTGCTCTTTCCACTTGACCTTCATGACGAGCATAAAATATAGCCGCCTCGTGGCTTCTAGGCAGGGTAAGCTATCGTTTCTGATTATTGTACTCACCAAGATAGGTAGGCTGTGTGTTTCAATGTGCTGGAATGTACTGTAGGCTTTGAGACTGAGTGTTCTTGTAGGGAGAACACAGCCTGAGAGTAAGATGGGGTGGGGACAGTTGGTGTCCTGGGATTCACTGCTTAATGTTATTGTCTTGGAAGAGTACTTCATAAGCCTTATGACAACATAAATACATACGAGTAAAAATAAGAGAGAATCATGGGGCACCTTCAAGAATAACTTTATTATGGTATAAGCTTTCATGGACTAGATCCAACTTCACCACATGCATGAAATGTAATCCTCAGTTGGCATTAAAAAAAAATACAGGCTGCAGTTAAGAGATAATTCAATTAGAGCTTGAACTGTGCAAAAGCAGCACAGTGACCCTTTGCAACAGGAGCAATGGTGAGGATACGATCTTTTTAACAATGCTAAGAAAATTCACACCTGCAGTGAGTCAGGAAACCATTGTCCTTATTCTTGTTGGAAGTGGGGCAAGAGCAACTCCTGTTTTGTTCTTTTGTCTGTGTTCCAGAAGGGAGATAGAGCTAGGGTCCTCCAGATGGATAGGCTTGTTTACCTTTACCTGTGATGCTCTGACTGACTTCCTTCTGGCTGCTAGAATATTATGTCTTTAGGGAAGCTTACCTGCCCCTCCTCCTCCTGCCCTTTCCACTCCTTTCTTCTCCGACTGTCCGGGAGAGAGGAGACACCTTTTGTCTCTGCTCTCTCTCTCCTAGCCATGAGGGTAACTCCCGCTCCTGGGCGTTACACCTCCAACTCAGCTAGTTAGAACTAGGTATGCCTTTCTATCTACTTTGTATTTCTATAAATAAAGTAGCTTTTCTTATTTTACTAAATCTCAAGTCTCAGTGATCCTGATGCAGGATAAAAGCCTACTTTCTTAGGTAAACGCACGCACACGCTGGCACACTCGCATTTCAACATCCGCTGTTACTCTCTGCTGCTGTTGTGCTGCTTTAAACAAATTTAGTAGCACAAACACACAGCAACAATTCTGACCCAAATGAATAGAAGCAAACTTCTTGATGAGGTTTAATCCATTTTCACACCACAACATTAATTAAATTGTCACAAACTGTACTTTTTGCATTTCGTTCCCATTTCCCTCCAACTTACACATTTTTCTTTCTTTATATCCATGTACATACATGCCTGTCAACTGAAGGTTAGACTTTATCTGGCTTATAAACTGGACTCTACCTCATGAAAGCTTGTTCCATAATTGGACTAGTCTTTAAAGTGCCATAAGACTCTTTGTTATTTTTGCTGCAAACACTACCCCTTTGGAAATACACACACACACCACCACCACTACCACCACCACTAGAGGGTTCAATAAAAAGGAAACATACAAAAATTGTTTCTTGTCTATTAGCAGCTGTTTGAATCTTAAATGCAGGGAAATTGAGATTGACTAGGGTCCCAACTGTTACAGAATGGCATAGGTGAATATGGGATTATGTAATTATGTCAAAATTATATTATTATATTAGACTTATAGAACAAAATTATAATCAAGATTTTTAATGTCAAGATTGTAGAATAAATGGGCTATTCCCAAGTGCTGCAATGAGATTGATAAATTGGATATTTGCACTGTTTTGAATGAGATTGATGGTTTGGATATTTTGATTCTATGGTATATTGCTTCTAAAGTATTATATTTGTGTTTCTGAATGAATTGAAAGACTAACAATAAAATATTTAAAACTACAAGGAATCAAAAGGAGGTCCTTGCAAACTGCACAGAGATCTCTGGCTGCCAGTTGCCTGTGCTTAGTATCTGCTGTTGTAAATTTTAGCTTAAAGTAAAAAATAATGCAAAACAGTGTCTCTCTGCTGATGAATTCTTCACAGTGCAAAGAGCTCATTGAAGGCATCTTATCTTTTGATCTACAAGCCACAATGTATCTTGCCAGGAGCCTGCAAAGGAGTAAGGCATCCGTATGATGAGGCAGATTTTGAGTTAATATTTCATTATTAGACCAGGAGGTTATAAAGAAGCTATTGATGGGTGGCATAAAAGAGAGAGCAGCAATATGCCCCTCCGCTATCTATTGACTGTCATCAATGCACATTTACTGATTTGTATGACACCACCCTTTCCTCTGAATAGAAATGTGATTTCCTATGGCACAATCCTGCATGTTGACTCAAAACCTGTTGGAAGTGGGGCAAGAGCAACTCCTTTTTGGGTTCTGGGCGCTGAATCACTCTGCATATATATATTTCCATAACAAAAATAAAATTGAGTTCAATCAATGGGCTTGGTCCCAAGGTAGGGTTGGATGGAGCGCCTCCAACGTCATAAATTGTGCCGCCCTACAAGATCTGCCACTCAGGGCCTCCTCTCAGTCCCGTCAACTAAAGTGATTGGGTTGGTGAGGACTCGGGAGAGGGCCTTCTCTGTGGTGGCCCCCACGATTTGGAACTCCCTCCCAATAGATCTTCGACATGCCCCTTCCTTATATATATTTCGCCGAGGCCTGAAGACTTGGCTTTTCCATCAGGCCTTTATGAACTTCAGACTTCTAAGGTGAACTAGCTTCAGAATTGAATTACTGACAACTCTATTAAATATTGTAATTTTGCATTGTGCTGTACTGGTTATATTGTTTTTATTGTATCATATTTTACCATGTATTTTATCGTGCTTTATTGTACGCCGCCTAGAGTGGCCATTGGCCAGATAGGCGGCCTATAAATTAAAGTTTATTATTATTTTATTATTTGTCAATTTTGGTTTCTCTCTATTGCTTATTTTTCCAATCTTAAGTTCAGTTCTCCACATTTCTACATCAGTTTGCAATGTTTTAAAGAAAAGTCCTCACAGGCATTCATCAGCATTTTTGTGTTAATTTCTCCTAATATACACATGTTTGCATGCCATTTTGCCCGATATACACATTTCTGGAAAGCCATTTTTCATATGATTCATTTTTATGCCCATTTTACCAGAGTATTTGCATTTTTGTACATGTTACTTGGCTGGAGAACTGCATTGCAAATTTTGAGGAAGAGCAAATTTCAGAGGATGGCTATTTCAGTTCGTGGATTGTTTCAAAAAGTTCAGATTCAGTAAACTCTCCTTAAAATGTGAACTGAATTGAATTTCTCCCCCATCTCTACTCCCAGGTAAGTGGGCACAGAACTGCAAGCTCGTATATTCAAGGACAGCTATGAGATGAGAACAATGTTAGGATGGAAAGCTCAGAGATTGTTCTTTTGAAGTTGGCTACTCGCCTAACAGTGGGAGATTAGCTTCTGAGATCTGAAAACCATTCCCATTCTTGGATTTATTATAATTATTATTATTTATTACATTTATACCCTGCCTTTCTGTTCATTATAGAAACCCAAGGCGGCCTACATATGGTTCCAGGCAGTCTCCCATCCAGGCACTGACCAGACCTGACCCTGCTTAAGCTTCAGCGGGGTACTGGCCTCATGTGCCTTCAGACCATTGCCTGGAAACATCATGAATTTAATTATTAGCACTAGTAAGTACAGTTTGCGTTTGGCAAGCAGAGGTGGATTTTGGCTTGGCTGCCACTAGAACACCTATTCCATTTCCTAGTGTGAGGGTGTTAAAAGTGCATGAATAAGAAACTCTCATGTATGTGCAGATTGTCCTGCTTTCAAACAGATGTTTGAGGCTGTCACTTCAACTCTCCCTCTCTGAATAAGAGACTGGATCAAGTGTATGTTGTGGGAACTCTCCACAATCAAGCACTGTGTCTCATCTGTGTCTCTATGCAGCAGTGTGGGCTGTTATCGGAAAACAGACTTTATATCCTAGGACTGGATCAAGTGCAATTCTATACATGTTTACTCAGAAGCAAGGCTCCTTGGGTGACATCCAGGGCAATGTGAGCAGACTTCCCCTTCCTCTACCCCCTCTGCACCTCCTTTCCAAATCTGGTCCAGAAGGTCCTTCAGGGGGAAGGAAAATCTGTTCCTCCAGTGGTGTCTATTGGCAAGCAAGATTCTCTACGTAGGGCTGTCCTTGAAGATGACTCAGAAACTTCAACTGGTTCAAAATGTAGCGGCCAAATTATTGGCTGGAGTTCCATTTAGATCTTATATAACCCCTGTTTTAAAACAGCTGCACTAGTTACCAATTTGTTTCCAGGCCCAGTGTAAGGTTTGCCCACCCTCGCACCTTCTGGTTAAGTGCAGACATGTGTGCGTGCACACATACAAAATATTCTTGTTTTTGTAATATTTTACAAAAATATTGTTTTTCTCCTATTCAGGTTTAATCAATAGATTAATCAATGAAGACTGTAACCACGTGGCTCCTGGAAGGGCTTGTCAGGGGCCATTGGAAAGATTGGATCAACCACTCTGATGTTGGAGACAGAGCTCTGATGTCAGAGTGGGAGAGCTGTTGTCATATTCTCCCCCTCCCTGCCATTGTTGCCACTGATGTCCTAGCCTCAAACAATATCAGAGGGACCAAAATGGGTGTGTATCAGGGAAGGATTAGGAAGCAGCATGGATCTGAAGGATTCTAAGCCATCTTGGTCTGTTGTCATATACCCCAACTGGGAAGAAATACAGATACACTTAGGACTGAAGCGTGTCTAAATCTCTCTCTCCTCTTATTTTCAATGGGAAGGGAAAACAAGGGAAATTATTTAGCCAAGGAATGGGTGAAGGAATACAACATAATTCTTCTGCTCTCACTTTAGTCTTGCTGGCTTGAGCTCGGCTGGGAATTGGATCTGGTGGTGGAACCATCTTTGGATTCCCCACCATCGCTACTCTAGAAATGCAACATAAAACATTTATTTATTCATTTATTTAGTTGTTTATTATTGTATTTATATCCTACCTTTCCTCCAAGAAGCTCAAGATGGCATACAAGATTCTCCCCATTTTTATCTTCACAACAGCCCTGTGAGGTAAATTAGGCTGAGGGACTGTGAGGCCCAATGTCATCTAGTGAGCTTCATAGATGAGTGTGGATTGGTCTCCACATCCTAGTTCAGCACTCTAACACTGCACCACACTGGTGTAATTAAATTAATTGATTAAACTTATTTTAATCAGGCTGTGGCTTTACTCAGAAGGCATTCCTGTCCCTTCAGAATTCCATCTGTTTTAGAAGCAGACCAATCATCACTCCTGCAGGCGAAAGTTAATGGAGCTGGCTGAATTGCTAGCAAACTTAAACCAATGCTTTATTTTGTTGTTGTTTTTCTTTCTGTCCCAGGCATTCTTGCACTAAGCAGAATCTTTCCTGAGAATGTGATAATTTTTTGCATGCCTTCTATGTAGTCTTTAGACTTGGTTGCACTGAAAAGTGTAACGTTTTGTAGTAAATAAATTTCATCAAATCATATGTATGGAAATAAAGAAAGTTTGTTTCCACCTGGTGGCCAAAAGGAAGAACGATAGTTTAGTTGAAGAATCCTTACCATGTTCTTCTGGCTAAGCATTTTTCCAAGATGGCTGTCAGGCTGAGGCTAAGTTGGCGATCAAAAATTTGCTGAGTTGCTTGCTGCTTCCACATCTTTTTTTTTTTTAAATGTTAATAAATTCCTCTAGATTGTCTCATCACTGATGCCACAGACTAGACTATCCTGCAACACGCTCTGCTAGCAAAAAACTGCCATGGACAGTGTTGCACAATTTCTGATGAAAAGGAATTGTGATGATTTGTGACAATCCCAGGGAGTTCCTATTGAGGTATTACTGATGGAGGCTGGCCCACTAGGCCTAATTGGGCACTGCCCCACCAATCTCAGTCTACCCTCCCCAGCCCCACCTGTCTATCTTCTTACCTAGAATGAGTCCAGGGAGTGGCACTATGCAAGCTTCCTCTTTCTAAGTGTCAGTACTGCCCTTGTAGAACTCAGCAGGGAGGAGGATGGGGACAAAACCAGAATTAATGACCTCTGCTTATCTGGCTCCACTTACTGTTGGTCTCCCTGCCATCCCAGTTCTAATAGGGAACAGCCACCACTGGTAATACTGTATTACCAAAGTTCTAATTGAACTGCGTATTTGTCCCACAAAGACTCAATAAAATGGCATGAATCCTGTCTTGGGTTACTGAGAGAACTAGTCTACACAGTGGACCTAGTCCATCTCATCTTCACCATGTTCCCTCATCATTCTTTGGGTAGGCATGTTTCTACAGTGTTTTATAGAAAGGGAAGACTGCTACTTTCAGTTTATCATCACTGTGAGTATAAAACAACCTTCTTCAGCCTGGTGCCTTCCAGATGCTGTTGGACTACAACTCTCATCAGCCCCAGCCTGCATGGCCAATAATCAAGGATGAAGTTGTAATCCAACATGTGGAGGGACCAGGTGGAGAAGGTTAATATAGAGTAAGGAGACCAGAAATGCAAGACAATGAGCAGCCTAGTTGTGTTTTGGTCTGAATTTACAGAAGTCTCAGCCTGGCAGCCATCTTAAATTCCAGCTCAGGAGCATCCTCAGTTTTTCCCAGCTCAATTATTTGGACCATCTGGACTTCCCAGGAGGATCCCTCCGCCTGTGCTGCCTCTGAGATGGGCTCCCGTCTTGGATGAAACTTTTTCAGTTTTAAATCCAGTCAGAAGGGGTTTTTTTTGACTGGGGATAATTTCTTCCGGATAAGGAAGAAACGTGAGATTTCCCACACAGCTTTGTTGTGTTTGTTGGAGACTGGAATTCATTAGAATTGTCTGTGAAAGAAGGTCTTCCAGCAGCTCGGACGGAGCTAGGATTTCTAGCTAGCTCAGCTGAATAAATGAGCCTTTTTTTTTCTTCAAAGAAAAACGGACTAACAGGCAAGCATTCTCCTGTCTACGCTCATTATTTTGTTATCTATACAGCTAAAGAGATTTGTCAAAGAACCAGCAATTAAGAAAACCTGGGTGAGTCAAAACCTTCTCTTTTACTCACGGAACTAAGGGGGAAGAAAATAAAAATAGCCTTTTTTTTTATTGCAAAAAGCTGGCATGGAAATTAGCATTATAAAGATTACAATGGATGAGGGGTTTCTGATTGGAAGAGACTTTTGTGTAATATATGTCTGGGACTATTTTTTCTAGTCTACTTTTTTTTTGACAAATCTGCTCATTCTTTCTGCTACTAGTTATTTGGACGCTGTGAACTAAAGCTGTTTTTGCACTTCTGGGCATATAAGAGATAAGGAAATCCGTGCTGTCTAGAGTGTGACGTCAGTTGGTTTGAAAGATTAACTCCTTTGTAACTGGATAAAGAAATAAACTGCTCTTTGCTTGGGACATTGAAAATTGAAGGAGTTTTGTTCCTTTGGTTTTAAGAATGACAATGAAGAAGATCATGGATGTACAAGAAGGGACTTTATCTTTAGATATGTTTCAGAAAATAATGAATGGGATTAAGTCAATAAAACAAGAACTGAGAAATAATAGACAAGTGTTGAGAATTGAATTTGACGAAATGAGACAGGAGCTGAAAGAAATTCAGGATTCTATGAGAAAGGAGAATAAAGATAGATCTGGAAAACCAAAAAAGGATGAAAGAAAAATTAAAGGCAAGGTTCAAACTATGGAGATTGGATTAAATATGGACTTGGAAAAAGATTTGGATTTCCTGGCTGTGATGGATCCTGGAGACAAATATTACGGTTTGGAATTCAGCGCTGTCCCTGAAGGAATTGAGGAAGAGATTGGAGATAAAGATATTATCGGTTCGAAAAAATTCCTGGACTGGAAGGATTTGATGGAACTTGAAATGGAGAAAGTTAACAGAATTAATCCCTGTTTTGTGTCAATGGAAAAACCTTCAAGAGATGTGCTAGTGTAATCTATTAAGAGACAGGCTTGTTATATATTATAGACTTATAGCTGAACTACGACAAATCGGAAGTCAATATTTTTTTTATTGTATTAGTTATTGATTTGTGTTTTTTCTTTTTGTATTGTTTTGGTTTTGAAAATTTGAATAAAAATTAATTGAAAAAAAATTATTTTGACCATCTGGTAAGAGGGAAAAAAAACAGATTACAAAAAAAATCCACAAGTTTAGAAGGCCTGCTCTTGGAAACATTCAATATTAATAACACAAACCAATGCATGCCTATTCAAAAGTAAATCTCATTGAATTCAATGAGACTTAAATCTCAGGTAAGTGTGTATGGGTTTGCAACCTAACATGTAAAAAGCCTAGTGCATTCTAAGAGCATTTCTTGCGGTTACTTTGGATACCTCAATAAGCAATGCATCAACACAAGAGGAAAAAGAGTCAGCTGTTTTAAAAAGGATATAGATCAGTGCCTTTGACATATGCACTTAGAACACATACCCATTTAAATTATTCTCATTCAATGTTTACAAAGTGTGCTGGCCAGAAATAAAGGCATTCCTGTAGAATAATCACATGTGATCTGACATAGTGTCTGACATAGTGTTAATAATTACTATTTAATTTATATACCACTTAGTGCTAAAATAGATTTCTAACCAGTTTCAAAATATAAAAACCAGTAACACAAGCATTAAAAATCAGCATCTATAATTACAATGCAGAATAAAACAGTCCCATTAAAACATTAAATACTGTGCCTCTGCCACCCAACTTTATGTTATGAGCATGGGGTTTGGGATGGATGATTCCTGCGGGTCCCCTTTCCAGCCTCTGATTTGGAATCCTGTGCCTTGGGGCTGGCTCTGCAAGCCAGATTAATTTCTTTTGTTAAACAAATAGAGTGGTCAGGTAGTTAATGGGCCTATTAAGTGCCCAGCAACTGATGAATGAGCCAGGAAGATCCTTTTGTCATTGAAACTCTTCAGGAGAGCCCCCCCCCCTTCCTGGAGCCTAGGAGAGGTTTGTGTTGTTAGCTGTGTCTAGAGAAAGGCTGGTGACTGGAGGCAGGCAGAGAGACTGGCTCTCTGCACCATGGCATTTGGGGTGCCTCCTGTAATACAGATGGAAAAGCTGGATATTGGACTACTGATGTCTTGAACCCCCCTCCATCTTAAGCTCAGGTTGGAATGTGTGTAAATAAATGAACCATATTTCATAAAGACACTGCAGTCTCCGCTGACCTTCTTCCCAAAGGAAACCAAACCCTGGAGGAGCACAGGAACCCTAAAAATCTCACCGCTCAGAGATTGGGGAGGCGTGCAACATTTATATTGAAATGCTATACATATACACCAGAACCTTATAAAATCAGTGCTCTAGTACTTGTGTGATAATATGTCCTCATTATGATGTATAGATCTTAGCAGTGGGAATCTTAGCAGTGCATGTTGCTTGGGTGTTCAAACTGAATTCCAACAAACTTTATTAAACGAAAGGGGGAGGGATGAGGACAATCTTTTCAAATTTTGATTTGAGCTTGTCCACCATACATAACCCGTGCTGAACTCCTATGCATATGTGTCTAGAAACAAGTAATTCAGTTGCACTAAGAGCTATAGTTCCAAAAGGAAAAAGGGTTAAGTATGTGAGGCTGTATGCACATCTGTAAGCATGCAAGGGCATATGTCAAGGAGCTGTGATTGGCTGTGGCTCCCTGGCACATGCCCACTGTATGTTTAGGGATGTGCATGTGCCATTTTCACTTTATGAGTTTACTACAGGAAATGCTGCTGGGATATTGGTGGGACATGCCTGCCATGTCATTTGCCAAAATGCATCTTTTGAGGAGACATGGTTTAAATCAGGGTGTAAAACTGCAAAATGTCCACTTTAATACTGACTTCTTTTTACATCTGATTGTACCCTTTTACTCTTGCAGCATACAACATTCTCCCACTCCACAAGGGATAATGAGCCAGTTTGGTGTAGTGGATAGAGCGTTGGACTTAAGACCTGAGAGACAAGGGTTCAAATCTCCCCTAAGCCATGAAGCTTACCTTGGCCAGTCACTGTCCCTCACCCTAACCTACCTCACAGGATAAATGTAATAATAAATAAATAAAATAAAATAATGCTCTAGATGCTTCTATTACCTTCTTCTATGGAAATTGGTTGTTTACATCCAGCTTACACAAGCATCACATGAAGAAGAACAAGACAAGCAATTTAATTTTTCTTCATTGTACAAGCTCAAATGTCTAACATTATGATATGGCAATATCAACGAAAGATATGCTGCCCTGGAAGCATAAATCACTAAGCTTGTCCTTTTTTGTATTTCATGCTTCAGATTTTGGCATGACATCCTGCTCCAGATTTAGTTCTGGTGGTCTCAAAAGTCTTTCCTCATGAATGAGTACATTTCATGCCTCATTTAATTTTTGATAAAGCCTTAGATAATTTGGGCACAACTTGAATTACGGTTGCTGGACACGATGGTACATAACACATAAAAGCAAGCATTTCACCATATGAAAGAACACTGTGCATCATTTGGCTTCATTTGGAATGTAATTAAGGAAAGGAATGAGAGAGAACACTATTTAAAGAGAAAGGATTGTATTCAACTAAGACTGTGTACCCAACAGACATTTAAAGTACATATAAGGCATACTTAAAGCACATTATTTCCCCCCAAATATCCTGGGAACTGCCATTTACCTCTCACAGAGCTACAGTTCCCAGCACCCTTAACAAACTACAGAATTCTTTGGAGGAAAATAATGTGATTTCAATGTGCCTTAAATGTATGGTGTGTACAGTCTAAATTATCCTCAGAGTAGACCCATTGAAATGAATGGACCTAAGTTAGTCATGTCTAATATGTTCAATGGGTCTCCTCTGGGTATGAATAACTTTGGATACAAACTGATGTTTTTCAAACAGCAAGGAGACAAATATTTAGCCCTAACAGGGTAAATGTTTAAAGGTGTATCTTAGTACAAGTAGAGACCCACTACAAAAGGGAGGACAGTTCCCCTTGTTTGTGTGTGGCTCCCATTTTGCTGCCATACAGCTGGCACATGGCCACCCATTTAATTTTGAGAAACTGATTGATCTAGAGTAGCTTCCTACTTTTCCAGACTGAAATCGCCTCTCACTGGCAGAGTGCCTCCATTGCTTTCCTCATCATTAAGGGGTAAGACCTGAGGGAACGTGGTTTTTAAAATATAGCCTTGTCATCTATGAAATGGAATTGCAGCCTGGAGGACTTTACCCAGAAAACAGCACTCAATTTCTTTGCAATGCTCTTCTGAAGGCATCTGCCTGGTGCCAAAGTATCTCATCCTTTTGGAAACAGCGCATGGCTATTTAGGAAGACACTTCCAAAATGCTTACAATCGTCTAAGGTTTTTATGCTCTGGTTATAGTGCTAATGGTTTAATTTCCCTTGACTGGAATATTTATTTACTAATAGGCAAAAAAACCCCTTGCGGTTTAAGAACATACCTATAGCCAACAGATTTTTCAAAGGAAGGGGGAGGTGGAAGAAGGAAGAGGGGAGGGAAGAAGGGAGAAAGAAGGAGGGGAAAGGCAGGTCTGATCATTTACATGCTTATTGAGTTCAATGGGATTTACTACCATGCAATCATGGTTAGGATAGGTAAAACTGACTGGAGAGGATGGGGAGGGGAGGAGGAAGCGAGGGGAGATGGGAGGAGGAGGGCAGGAAGAGGAAGGGGAGGAGATTGGGTGGGTGGGCACTGGGCAGAGGGGAAGCCCCTTTCCTTTTCCAAAAGGAAAGCATTGTGAATAGTATCATTCTTTTTCAGGGTTTCCCCCACCTTTGTATTCTACAGCAGGCACATGTAGCCTCCCACCCAAATTTAAACCAAAGCTGTCACTGGCCACATCCACACCAGACCTTTCTTTCACTTTAGACAGTCACGGCTTCTCACAAAGAATCCTGGGAAGTGTAGTTAGTGAAAGGTGCTGAGAGTTGCAGATGCCCTGTTCCCCTCACAGAGCTTCAATCAGAGCAACTGACAGTTAAACCACTCTGCCCACTGGAGCTCTGTCAGGGGAATAGGGGTCTCCTCTCAGCAGCCTTCACAAACTAGATTTCCGAGGATTCTTTGGGGGAAGCAATGACTGTCTAAAGTGAAATAAAGGTCTGGTGTGGGCGTGGCCCTGATTAGGCAAGCCCAGCAGCTGTGAGTCTTGCTTTTAGAACACTGAGAGTTTGTTCTTACTGAGCATGCCAGAGGTTATCATTCACTCTAATGTTAAATTTCTTAAATTAATTAAAAATCAGCTTGACATTTTTTTAACTTTTGAACTGCAGAAGATGAATACTCTATGGGGCAAGATCAGTAATAGCATTCTAGGTACTCTGTGAACATGGCTGATTTTTAATGAATTTCAACAGATTATGAGAACTCTGACAGAAAAAAGTCCAACAGATCCCCCCCCCTTTTTACACTTTGAACTGTAGATTCTCTCTGACTGTTTTGTGTATCACCATGAAAATTTAGAGGGTTGTTAAGCAAGCGTTTCTGTGTTCAGGGCTATACATTTTGTAAGGTTTTGTTTTGAAATGAGCTTATGGGAAGTATCAGAATGCCCGGGGGGTATATTCAATTTAACATTGTGGAATGCGAAAAATACATGCTCTCGTGGCTGTACAATGTGGTTGTATAGCTTTTAAAAAGTGAAAAATGCACAGTTGGATCCAGACTTACTCATGGTAAGAGTAGACTTATTTGAAATCCGTGGGACTTAAGGGTTGGCCATGATTCACTCAAGGCCAGTAGATTTCAATGGGTCTTCTCTAATTATGACTAGATTCATTAGAAACCCTTCACTTCTTTTTATTTAAACATCCAAGCAGTTCTCTGGATGATTTTTTTTAAAGGTATGTTTATAGGTGCTTTAATGGCTGCGCTCAGATTTAGTCAGTCTAGTACGATCTTGTCTTGCCTTTCCCCTATTCTAAGGCTGTTGGTAGCTTACAAAGAGCAAAAATAAATACATGTTTTTACTTATAACTGCAATTCATGGTGGATTGCAGTTATACATTAAACATTTTTTTGCAGTAATTATTTTTTATATCCTGGTAGTTCTCCAAGCCAAATGCAAGCTTACTGGTTGGCATCTAAATACAAAGAAAGGGGCAGTGATTAAAAAAAGGTTTACAGTGACTTTAGCTGGTGACAGAACACAAAAGAAAAAATTGGTACATTTTTCTCCACTTTTCTAAAACTAGAATCAGAAGGGAAAGTGTCAGCTTTGAGGGAGCTCTACTGATGCTTGCTCCATTGTGGGACAGATTTCCATTTGCTCCATGGGACTTCCCATTCTTCTCCCATGGCACCCCCTCGGGAAAAAAACTGCTCTGAAGAGTCCTCCAATCCTCTGTAGCAGATTTTGGGGGTGCATGTGGTGGCTGCAGGGGAAAAGTGTAAGTAGAAATCGTGCTGCTCAAGCAGAAGTCAACTTGCATGACATTGATGTCACCCTTTGTACTTTGCTAATTGATATTTAAAAAGTCATCTTAACACAAAAGAGATAAACCTATCTGATGGAATGGACTCCAATCCAGAGATGGTGGCCCTGTGGCCCTCCAGATATTCTAGACTACAGCTCCCATCATCCCTGACCATTTATGCTGGCTGGGCCTCGTATCATGTGGAGTACAACAAACATCTGGAAGGCCACAGGTTCCGTGTCTGCTCTTGACCATGAAAATGTGCCACAACATATATATATAGTTGTGCTATGAAGAAACCCATTGACATCAAGAAGGGACTTATGTTCCATTGATTTCAATGGATCTACTCTAAGTATGAATAAGTCTATGTTGGAAGTGGGCAAGAGCAACTCCTGTTTGGGTTTTTTTGTTTGCATTCCAAAGGGAAGATAGAGTTAGGGTCCTCCAGCTGGCTAGGCATGCCTACCTTTACCTGTGCTCTTCTCCACCTAACTTCCTTCCATTGTAAACTGATATGCTCAGGGAAGCTTATCTGCCCCTCCTTCCTTCGTCTTTTTTCTTCAACTGTCCAAGGAAGAGATGAGACATCTTTGTCTTTGCTCTCTCTCCTGAGCCATGAGGGCAATACCCAAGTCTGAGCATTGAGCTCCAACTTAGTAAGTTACAACTAGGTATGCCTTTCCTATCTACTATGTATTTCTATAAATAAAGTAGGTTTTCTTATTTTACTAAGTCTTAAGTCTCATTGATCTAAATGCAGGATCAAAGCCTGCTACTTAGGTAAATATACACTGGCACACACGCAGTTCAGACCTCTAAGAATCTGCATATATATTTCCATAACTGTCTGGACCCAACCAATTGGGTTATTTCCAGTGTTAGTCATGCTCAGAATATACCCATTGAAATGAATGGGCATGACTAACTTAGGCCCATTCTTTTTAAAATGGTATCACCAACATGGGATCTTAAAAGCTGGTATAGCACAGTGGGGAGGAGAGCCTGGCTGGGAGTCCAGAGTGTGTGAGTTCAAATCCCCGCTCGTGTCTCTTGGGTGTCAAGATCACCCCCACAGTGAGTGGCTCAGGGGTTACATGCCCTGCCAGCTGTTACATGCCCTGTGCAGCTGTGGCCAAGCTACATAGTCCCAAGGAGTCCACTTGCCCCCTAGCTGGCAGTTGCGGACAAGGAAGGGGCTGGCTTGTGCAGCTGTGGCAAGCTGAGCCAGCCCTAGCCAGCTGGGGAGGACTAGCCTCAGATGGAGGCAATGGTAAACCCCCTCTGAATACCGCTTACCATGAAAACCCTATTCATAGGATAGCCATAAATTGGGATCGACTTGAAGACAATCCATTTCCATTTTCAACACTGGATCTAACCCATTTAAGTGCCACATGATGCCTTGTTCCCCCTCCCCTGCTATTCTCAACTACACAGGAGTTGCTTCGTCTCAATCAGGAAAAGTTCCACGGTCGATTTGAAAACTGGCAAGACAAAGGACTATCAAGCCATTTATCACATTTTCCAAGATCACCAGATTATTTTGCTTTGAACCAATTGATAATCTAGTTGGGGGGAAAAGTGTTACAGTATATACCTGAGATTTAATGAACATGTAGAAATGGGTTTATCGCTTTTAGAGTGGGTAATTTTTGTATCTTATCTCATATGCCACAGCTTCAATGGCTGTGAAGTGGTTTATCAATCTGTAAACTAATTAATCAACATATTTCTGTTTGATATAGAGCTTCAGTCAGCATGCCATTTTCTGTAAGGACGTTGCTGAAAATGGTCTCCCCATGGTGAGTGATCTTTAAGTTTGATGCATCTTTCAATATTTGTGAGGTTGTGGAAGAACAATACGTATTTATTATTATTTTATTTATTTATTTAATTAAGCTTATATACCGCCCGACTAGCAACAGCTCTCTGGGTGGTGAACATTAAAAATACAATAAAAATAACACAAAACTGTACACAAAACTGTACAGTCTAAAATCAAAATATAATAATTTACAATTAACAGGAATTAAAATGCCTCAGAGAAGAGAAAGGTTTTAACCTGGCGCCGAAAAGATGATAGTGTAGGCGCCAGGCGCACCTCCTCGGGGAGACCATTCCATAGTTCGGGGGCCACCACTGAGAAGGCCCTAGATCTTGTCACCACTCTCCGGGCTTCCCTATGAGTCGGAACCCGGAGGAGGGCCTTCGTAGTAGACCGTAGTGTACGGGCCGGTTCATATCGGGAGAGGCGTTCCGACAGATATCGTGGTCCCGCGCCGTATAAGGCTTTATAGGTAAGTACCAACACTTTGAATCTGGCCCGGAAGCATACTGGAAGCCAGTGCAAACGGGCTAGCACAGGTGTTATATGCTCAGACCGCTTAGTTCTTGTTAGCAGTCTGGCTGCCGCATTTTGCACTAGCTGTAGCTTCCGAATCGTCTTCAAAGGTAGCCCTACGTAAAGCGCATTGCAGTAGTCCAGACGCGAGGTTACCATAGCATGTACCACTGATGAGAGGTCCTCCTTACTCAGATAGGGACGTAGCTGGGCTACCAACTGAAGTTGGTAGAACGCATTCCGAGCCACCGAGGCTACATGAGCCTCAAGTGTGAGGGAAGAGTCTAAGATGACTCCCAGACTACGCACCTGTTCCTTTAGGGGGAGTGTAACCCCATCCAGGACAGGGTATATATCCACCATCCGATCAGAGAAACCATCCACCAACAGCATCTCAGTCTTGTCAGGATTGAGTCTCAGTTTGTTAGTTCTCATCCAGTCCATTGTCGCAGCCAGGCAACGGTTCAGCACGTCGACTGCCTCACCTGAAGAAGATGAAAAGGAGAAGTAGAGCTGCGTGTCATCAGCATACTGATGACAACGCACTCCAAAACTCCTGATGACCGCCCCCAGCGGCTTCATATAAATGTTAAAAAGCATGGGAGACAGAACCGAACCCTGCGGGACCCCACATTGGAGAACCCACGGTGTCGAGCAATGTTCCCCAAGCACTATCTTCTGGAGACAACCCGCTAAGTAGGAGCGGAACCACTGCCAAGCAGTGCCTCCAACTCCCAATTCCGCAAGCCTCTCCAGAAGGATACCATGGTCAATGGTATCAAAAGCCGCTGAGAGGTCAAGGAGAATCAACAGAGTTACACTCCCTCTGTCTCTCTCCCGACATAGGTCATCAAACAGGGCGACCAAGGCAGTCTCAGTGCCAAAACCAGGCCTGAACCCCGATTGAAATGGATCTAGATAATCGGTTTCATCCAATAGCGCCTGGAGCTGGTCAGCAACCACACGTTCCAGGATCTTGCCCAGGAACGGAACATTGGCTACTGGTCTGTAGCTGCTGACATCCTCTGGGTCCAAGGAAGGTTTTTTCAGGAGTGGTCTCACTGCTGCCTCTTTCACACAAGGTTTTATGTGACCGCTGATTTGTTCCAGTCCAGTGAGAGGTCATATCGTTGGAAGTAGGCTGTGGTAGATGTTTTCTAGCTGGATGAGGAATCAGGAACAATGAATGCTGCACACATGCTTCCCCAATGTAATATGGCAGCCAGGATTGCAAGCACAGAGTTCTATCAAATAAGGTGGAATAGCCCTAATTAAGAAAGAGGTCCTGCTTGTGTGCTTCCTATAGGCATGGGCACTGTGAGAACACAATGCTGGATGAGATGGGCCTTCTTATGAAAGCAGAGAGCGGATGTAATCCTCCTGGCTGCCTCTCCTTGTCAAATAGACAAATGCTGAAATATATAGCTTATGTGTGAGGGCTATGTACAGCTGTTGCATATACACAATTGGATCAGGGCTCTTGGGTTTCATGATGCTGTTTCTAGATCATCTTATGCAGTGTTATTGGTCTTCAGCTGGCTGGTCAGGACCCACTACTGGTTGCAGTCTAGCTTAAGGTAGGGTAGCACTTCTACCATATGGTAAAACATTAAGAAATTGGTCCCCAAATGCGTGTTTGGGTTAAAAGGTGGGTTCCACACCTGAAACAGTCAAAGGCTTCTGTTTTATGTGATTGTTATGTTTTTATGGATTCACTGTGAGCTGCCTTGGGCCCCAAAGGAAAGGAGGAATATCATTGTAAAATAAATATGAAAGTGTTGTTGCTCCACAGGGCTGCTTGTAATCCTACAAGTAGTCCCAGCTGGCCATAATTTCATATTAGAACTTTTTTCATCATTTGAAGTAATGTATTTGAGCAGACTCCTCTTACCATGCTGGAAAGTGATGGTGGACTGCATCTCTCCATTCCTGTCAGTCATTGAACAAATTGGAACTATTTTGTACTTTATCATCCCGATCTGCAGGGATCAGCTCCAATCTGGCAGAACACATTATGTTGTTTGCATAACAATGGAGGCTGCTCTGTGAGGGCAAATGAGACACTGCCCCAGCAACCTCCATCGTGCTTCCTTCAAGCCCACCTGTCTTATTTTCAACCAGTCCAGAAGGTGGCCCTGGCGGTCTGCTTCCTTCTCAGTCTCAGTGTTGCCCTTGTAAAACACAGTGAGGATGGAGACAACATTAGAATTAGCTGACTCCTCTTGTCACTGACCCTGGTTCCACTACTGTTGGGCCTTGCAGCCTTTTGCCCCACCAGTCCCAATGGGCACCAGCCACCACTGAAGTGTAGTCCTTTTTTATTTTTAAGAAAACTGAAACCTCACTGATCAGTTATTTGGCAGAAAAGAAATGTATGGGGAGACTGCAATAAGCCCTCCAGCTTTCCTTTCTGAACATCTGATTGTCAGGTTGTGTTTTTAAAGAGCTACGTGTCTATACTCCCGGCTAATGAACTGGACTGAGGAACTGCATGTGCTTCCCACCTACTTACACAGGATGCATTCACATCTGCATTTGTATAGCCCTGGCTGGCCTGGCACAATTGTGTTTCCTTTTTCTTCTCTACATTTGGATGTCCATACCATTCTTGGTCAACTGGTGCTGCTCCAAATTTTCACAAGTGATTTCCTTCCCCCCTGCAAACTAATGCTTTTGGCCCTCTTCCCTTGCTCGTTGTTATTTAGAGCCTAGTCACAGCCCTGATCAGTAGTTGATTTAGTGCTTTCTGCTTTTTAAAAAAATGCATTTTTATTCTTGATTGCTTAGGAGCCTAGCCATTCAGAAATCACATGGTCAACATGATTGTGTTGCACTGCCCCAAAGTCAATCAAATGCAATGTCACTATGCAATGACATCATGAAGCCAATTCAGAGCAGGGGCAGGTGGAGTTCTCATTCTGAAGGGATGAAAAACTGCCAGAGGGACACTTTTTGCAGCATGTGAACTCTTCATTGAAAAACAATTATGTCCCCCTCTTTTATACACATGATTTGCACAGTCAGGAACAGACTCTAATCCTGAGTCCAGCACCTCGCTATACCGACATCCATTCCATTTCTATCATGCCAAGACAGTAACAGGGAAAGTTGATTTTTCTTTCCTTCATTGCCACATATTAAAATATTTCAGAGGAAAATCTAAAAGTGCTTCAAAATATAAATTGAGGGAACAGTATCTAGTAACCAAGGACCCATTAAATTGGCATCAATAGATCTCCCACTGATTGCAATGGGAGCTGATTCACACTGATAGCACAGAGGTTGCCTTACACCAGGGTTAGGGAATCTTTGGCCTTCCAGATGTTGCCAAACTACAACAACTCCCATCATCCCCAGACATTGGCCATGCTTGCTGGATTTGATGGGAGTTGTCGTTCAGAAACATCTGGAGGGCCAAAGGTTTCTCACACCAGCCTCGTACCAATGAATAGGGGGATGAAGAGGGGTCAAAATCATTCATCTGGCTTTATAATTTAGCTGATTTCCAAGAAACTTTATTGAATGTAAATAACAAAACAGAACAAAAATGAGTCATTGTGTAAACAATTCACAACTATAGTTTTATGGAATGATATGGAATATATGAGATCACCTTTGCTGTACATAGCTTTAAATATAATAAACCTGTTATAAGTTTTATAAAAAGTTAATGGTGTGCAGCTGACCTCCAATAAACCTGTTTGCTGGTTTAAAAGAAGGTCTACACTTGGTATTTGGAAAAAAAACCCTGTATAAATAATTAAAAAAAAAATCCAAGACTAACAAAAAAGACTTAAAAACACACTGGCACTTCCACACTTGAGTCCAGGCTCCAGAAATCCAGCTATCTTCCCCCCCCCCCAAAGTCTAGATGCATTTTTATACCAGCTCTAAAGTGACACTATGACACCTAATTCCATGAACAATCAGACCACACTTGTATTTCTTATATCCATGCTGCCACAACAATACTGAGTGTCAACGGTTCCTAAAATTATATTCAAGGATCTCCCAATGAGATCTTATAGACATTTTCAGTCAATGTCAATTGTAAGCCGTTTGTATTTTGATATATGGTTACTGATAAAATTGCAACCATAAAATTTGCAAAATGATTTCCGTATGGCAATCTAATAGATGAAGGAGCCCCTTTGCTTCATGAAGATATTGGCAGTGAGTTTGAGGTCCACAGGGCTCATGTAGACATAACACCCAATCATGGTTAGCACCCGTCATGGCCTTAACTCTGGTTGAGATCCCACAGTGAACTTATGGCTTTGCTCAGCAAGCTAAGGGGAAGTATAGAGAGATACCAGTGAAACCTGCTTGTCACCTTGCAATCAGAGGTGTTGGAAAGATGGAGAAATGTTCTCAACCATGGTTTGTTTGACATGGGAACGATCACATAACCATGATTTGAAAACCCACTTCAAATTCTCCTTTCACATCCTAGTTTATAGCCAATCCTTAAAGATTGTTTAACACTTAATCGTACTTACGGAAAACAAATCAAGGTTAAGCATTATGGGCTAAACTCTTCCACAAGCAGAACTCCTTCAACTAGCATAAGAGGATTTCCTCCCTCTCTTCCTCCCCCAACATGCCCTGCACAGTCCCCAGATCTGCTCCAGAGAGTTGGTGGAAGCTCCAGAACAGATTTAGGGGGGAGGGGAGAGAAAAGGAGAACATTCCATTACACAATGAAAATCCTTTCACTGATGGAATGTTTAACTTAGTGCTATGTTGAATACAACCCTATGTCTGGCAAGGTAGGTGAATATTTGTGTTGTCTGTGTCATCCCTCTCAATAAAAAAGGGGGGGAGAAGCTAGGACTAAGGTGTTTGTGTTAGAATAACACAAGGATTTTATTCCCAATAAAAATCTTTTCCATAGAAAGAGCATAGATTATTGATAGAAAACCTCAAAACTGAAATATGTATACAGGTATGCCTTGGCAGTAACGTAGGACACAGCTAGCTGTTCAGCTGAACACAATTTTAAAAGTACTTTGTTAGAAGTTCACACATTGACATGCACGTCTCTGAAGAGTTGTTGAACGCTGAGGACATAAGAGTTGGTGAAATCTATACACTGGGGAGGGGTGCACTCATTTTCCACTTAGAGAATGGTAGGAAATCCTGAGTAAGAAGGCATTTTCATATTCCTGTGGTGTACACTCCCATCCAATCCCTTTAATCTGGCAGTGTAAATGATTCACAATATACTTTTAAAAGATTCTTCTTAAGAAACACTTACTTGGTAATTGCCATTTATAAAGTAAGAGATACTTGGGGAGTGTAGACAAGGCAGAGTCTTTTAACGGTACATTATCAGAAACTGAACAGGGAAATTACCCTGCCCCAACAGCAGGAAATGGGCACAAACTATCCAAGACAAATACTTGAAAGTTACATTGATTTTAGTGGGGTAAGATTAAAGCAATGGGACTTAAAAGTGTTCAACAGTGGAATCCTACACATGTCTACCTGGAAGTACCTTTCATCAAGGTGAATGGGGCTTATTCTCCAGTAAGTGGGTGTAGGATTGCAGCTTAAGTGTGCCTGGCCATGCCCAGTCAGTTATTGTCACTCTTACGTGCACACATTCATCAAATCTTGAGATTATGACAGAGATGTGATATTGGAGCGTCCACCTGGGGGTGCAATAATTTTCTGCGCAGTACGTCTTGCAACGTGATCATCGGCTTGAGAGCCTACAAAAAGGAAAGAAAAAAGAAACCAGACACACAACAAAATGCCTACCTGTAAGTAAACCAACAAATGCATTCATTAGTACAATACTTTTGATGATGATGATCATGTGGATGATACCCAAGCTGTATGACTAATAATATAAATGACTGATTAAAAAAAGAGCAAGTCCATTTAGATTTGTTCATGCTGACAAAGGCAATGATGTATGTGCGCAAATTAAGTTATTATTGTTACACGATCAAGTATCATGAAAAGTAGTATGGAGGATTTTGCCAAGTATCATTGGAATCAGGTCCTGTGGGAAATGAATTGTAATATTCTGATATAAACTCATGATGATATGAAATCTTACAGTCCTTTATCAGAACATGAAGAAATGAAAAACACCACCACCACCAAGCACTTTTAAGGACATGTTCATTTCAATGGATGAGATTTATGCTTGTGCTTCAGTTCCCCCAGTGAAATTAATGAGATCTGAAAAGTATTTAACAGGCTGAACCTTGTCCAAAGGTATTTTCGAGCAACTTTTAATAGTGAAGCATTTAGGATTAAAAGAGGATTAACCACTTCTGAAGGTTCATGCTTGAAATGAGTGAAAATAAAATGTGATCGAAAATAATTATAGCACACTGAAATAAACAATGGCATGCTTAGTCAAAGGAAATATATTATTATTGTTCAGCACTTATAGATCACCTAAAATGTTCTGAGCACTGTACAGGGATACAAAGATAAGACAGTCCCCGCTTGCAGCTACCAATCTAAAATACAGAAGTGATAAGTCGCTGTCATGAAAGGATCTCTTATGTGCAAATCACAGGCCAACTTCGATGCTTCAGAGATGAATAGATACTACTTAAGGCATGGGTGGGGAACCTCGGGCCCAAGGTCCAAACACAGCCCTCTAAGCCTCTCTATCAGATCCCAGGACTTTCCCCAAACCACATCCCTTACTGGGTCTGCTTTGCCCATTCTCTGAGTGCTTCTGTCTGGGTGGAATGTGTCCTTGAATTCTGAACACCTCTTGCTTGTCTAGGTGGGGGCAGAAAGGGGTGTGCGAAACTTTCTAGAAACTAGCCTAGTGTGCAAAGGTAAAATCTGCATCAATTCCTCTACCCACTTGTGCCTCTGGCCTCCACCCACCACTCACATGTGGTCCACAGAAGATTGCCCAGAAGGGAATGCGGTGCTCGGGCTGAAAAACGTTCCCTACCCCGACTTACGGCACACATCCAGCTGCTTCCATTTCACAAACTTTCAAGGCCCCCTAAGCCCAGCAGTGCTAGCTGCTCTCCCACTGCTGAACTTGCAATATGCTGTCCCACCCTGCTCCCTGCCTTCGTTGGTGCTTCTATAGAGGGAAGGGCTTCTCCTCCCCTCTCATGACTGTCACACAACTGTGGCAACTGAGTGCTGCATCCAGTGTCCTATATAACACATTCTACGTGGGGCTGCCTTTGAAAACAATTCGGAAACTACAGTTGGTCCAAAATACAGCAGCCAGAATGTTAACTGGAGCACGACGCAGGAAACGTATCACCCCTGTGCTTTATCGACTCCGCTGGCTCCCAATTTGTTTCCGAGCCCAATTCAAAGTGCTGGTTTTGACCTTTAAAGCCCTAAATGGCCTTGGACCAGTGTACTTAAGGGACCGCTTACGTCCATATGTTCCTAGCCTGGAATTAAGATCATCTACCTCTTATCTCCTCTGTGCGCCTGGAATGAAAGAAGTTAGATTGACAGGCACGTGGGAGAGAGCCTTTTCAATTGTGGCTCCCAGACTTTGGAATTCCCTGCCCCAAGAAGCCCGCTTTGCTCCCTCCCTGATGGTTACCCGGAAACTTGTAAAAACTATTTTATTTTGGAGAGCCTTTGGTTGGGACTGACGGGTCAGCCTGACACTGTTTTAAGTTTTTTATCTTTTATTTTTTATCTTTTAAGTTCTTTTATTCTCACTTTCTTGTATGTGTATGCACATATTACATGTATGTTTGTATGTGTATGCATAATGCATTTTATGTATTTTAATAGTATTTTATGCATTTTTACTGTAATGTTTTGTGTTTTTATTGTGTATTTTATTGTATATGTGTGCGATTTTATTGTAGCCACCCTGAGTGCCCTATTGTAGGGTAGAAGGGTGAGATAGAAATATTTTAAACAAATAAATAAAATATATGTACCACCACTGCACCACCACAGATGGCACATCCCAAAAACTGTGGCAAACCCTCACGGAAAAGGAGGTTTAAACATTCTA